>NC_053025.1:594331458-594691582 GCF_003073215.2 Triticum urartu
CCATAGATTCATCAAAATAAGCAAACAACACACGGAAAACAGAATCTGTCAAAAACAGAACAGTCTGTAGTAATATGTAGCTAGAGCAAGATCTGGAACCCCAAAAATTCTAAAATAAATTTATGGACGTGAGGAATTTATCTATTAATTATCTGCAAAAAGAGTTAACTAAATATCACTCTTCAAATAAAAATGACAGCAGTTCTTGTGAGCGCTAAAGTTTCTGTTTTTTACAGCAAGTTCAACAAGACTTTCCCCAAGTCTTTCCAACGGTTCTACTTGGCACAAACACTAATTGAACACAAAAAACACAACCAAAACAGAGGCTAAATAATTTATTTATTACTAAGCAGGAGCAAAAAGCGAGGAATAAAAATAAAATTGGGTTGCCTCCCAACAAGCGCTATCGTTTAACGCCCCTAGCTAGGCATAAAAGCGGGGATAGATCTAGGTATTGCCATCTTTGGTAGGCAATCCATAAGTGGCTCTCATGATAGTTTCATATGGTAATTTTATTTTCTTTCTTGGAAAGTGTTCCATGCCCTTTTTTAATGGAAATTGAAATCTAATATTCTCTTCCTTCATATCAATAGTCGCACCAACCGTTCTAAGGAAAGGTCTACCAAGAATAATAGGGCAAGAAGGATTGCAATCTATATCAAGAACAATGAAATCTACGGGCACATAATTCCTATTTGTAACAATAATAACATCATTAATCCTTCCCATAGGTTTCTTAATAGTAGAATCCGTGAGATGCAAGTTTAGAGAGCAATCATCAAAATTGCGGAAATCTAGCAAATCACACAAAGTTTCGGGAATAGTGGAGACACTAGCACCCAAATCACACAAAGCATAAAACTCATGATTTTTAATTTTAATTTTAATAGTTGGTTCCCACTCATCATAGAGTTTTCTAGGGATAGAAACTTTCAACTCAAGTTTTTCTTCATAAGATTGCATCAAGGCATCAACAATATGTTCGGTGAAGGCTTTATTTTGACTATAAGCATGTGGAGAATTTAGCACGGATTGCAACAAGGAAATACAATCAATTAAAGAGAAACTTTCATAATTAAATTCCTTGAAATCCAATATAGTGGGTTTAGCAACATCTAGATTTTTATTTCTTTCAATCCCAATTTCATCAATTTCATCATAAAGATCTAAATACTCCGAATTTTTAGAACGCCTTCTAGGTAAAGGAAGATCATATTCAGTTTCATCAAGATTTATATTGCAAAACAAAGATTTAATAGGGGACACATCAATAACTTTTAGATCTTCATCTTGATTTTCATAGGAATTGGAAGAACACACTTTAATAAAGGCATCTTTGGAAGCACGCATCCTAGCGGTTCTTTCCTTGCACTCATCAATGGAAATTCTCATGGCTTTAAGAGACTCATTGATATTATGCTTAGGAGGAATAGATCTAATATTTAAAGAATCAATCTCAAGAGAAATTCTATCAATGTTTCTAGCCAAATCATCAACTTTAAGCAATTTCTCTTCAAACAAAGCATTAAAATTGTTTTGTGAATTCATAAACTCTTTAACACTATTCTCAAATTCAGAGGGCATCTTATTATAATTTCCATAAGAGTTGCTGTAGGAATTCCCATAATTATTAGAAGGATTACTAGGATATGGCCTAGGATTAAAATTTCCTCTATAAGCGTTGTTACCAAAATTATTCCTACCAACAAAATTCACATCCATAGATTCATTGTTATTCTCAATCAAAGTAGACAAAGGCATATCAGTAGGATCAGAAGAAACACTCTTAGTAGCAAATAATTTCATAAGTTCATCCATCTTTCCACTCAAAACATTGATTTCTTCTATCGCATGCACTTTTTTATTAGAAGATCTTTCAGTATGCCATTGAGAATAATTAACCATAATATTATCTAGGAGTTTAGTAGCATCTCCTAAAGTGATTTCCATAGGAGTGCCTCCCGCGGCCGAATCTAAAAGATTTCTAGAAGCAAAATTCAATCCGGCATAAAAATTTGTATGATCATCCACAAATTCAAACCATGAGTAGGGAAATTACGTATCATTAATTTCATTCTCTCGCAAGCTTGTGCAACATGTTCATGATCAAGTTGCTTAAAATTCATAATATCGTTTCTAAGAGAGATGATCTTAGCGGGAGGGAAATACTTAGAGATAAAAGCATCTTTGCACTTGTTCCAAGAATCAATACTATTCTTAGGCAAAGATGAAAACCAAGCTTTAGCACGATCTCTAAGCGAAAAAGGAAATAGCTTCAATTTAACGACATCATTATCGACATCTTTTTTCTTTTGCATATCACATAAATCAACGAAGCTATTCAGATGAGTAACGACATCTTCGCTAGGAAGGCCGGCGAATTGATCTTTCATAACAAGATTCAACAAAGCAGCATTGATTTCACAAGATTCAGTATTAGCAAGAGGAGCAATCGGAGTGCTAAGGAAATCATTATTATTGGTATTGGTGAAGTCACACAATTTGGTAGTATCTTGAGCCATCGCGACAAACAAGCAATCTAGCACACAAGCAAACAAGAGCAAACGGGCAAAAGAGGCAAATAGAGAGGGAGGATAGAGAGAGAGAGAGAGGGCGAATAAAACGGCAAGGGTGAAGTGGGGGAGAGGAAAACGAGAGGCAAATGGCAAATAATGTAATGCGAGAGATAGGGATTGTGATGGGTACTTGGTATGTTGACTTTTGCGTAGACTCCCCGGCAACGGCGCCAGAAATCCTTCTTGCTACGTCTTGAGCTTGCGTTGGTTTTCCCCGAAGAGGAAGGGATGATGCAGCATAGTAGCGTAAGTATTTCCCTCAGTTTTTGAGAACCAAGGTATCAATCCAGTAGGAGGCCACGCTCAAGTCCCTCGTACCTGCACAAAACGATAGCTACTCGCAACCAACGCGATTAGGGGTTGTCAATCCCTTCACGGTCACTTACGAGAGTGAGATCTGATAGATCAAATATTTTTGGTATAAAATGCAAAGTAAAAGCAAAGTAAAAAGCAAATCAAGATTAAAGTGATGGAGATTGATATGATGAGAATTGACCCCGGGGCCATAGGTTTCACTAGTGGCTTCTCTCAAGAGCATAAGTATTCTACGGTGGGTGAACAAATTACTGTTGAGCAATTGACAAAATTGAGCATAGTTATGAGAATATCTAGGCATGATCTGTTGGAAATATGCCCTAGAGGCAATAATAAAATGGTTATTATTGTATTTCCTTGTTCATGATAATTGTCTATTGTTCATGCTATAATTGTATTAACTGGAAACCGTAATACATGTGTGAATACATAGACCACAACATGTCCCTAGTAAGCCTCTAGTTGACTAGCTCTTTGATCAATAGATGGTTATGGTTTCCTGACCATGGACATTGGATGTCATTGATAACGGCATCACATCATTAGGAGAATGATGTGATGGACAAGACCCAATCCTAAGCATAGCACAAGATCATGTAGTTCGTTTGCTAGAGCTTTTCTATTGTCAAGTATCATTTCCTTAGAACATGAGATTGTGCAACTCCCGGATACCGTAGGAGTGCTTTGGGTGTATCAAACGTCACAACGTAACTAGTTGACTATAAAGGAGCACTACAGGTATCTCCGAAAGTGTATATTTGGTTGGCACGAATCGAGACTGGGATTTGTCACTCCGTATGACGGAGAGGTATCTCTGGGCCCACTCGGTAATGCATCATCATAATGAGCTCAATGTGACTAAGCAGTTAGTCACGGGATCATGCGTTATGGAATGAGTAAAGTGACTTGCCGTTAATGAGATTAAACGAGGTATTGGGATACCGATGATCGAATCTCGGGCAAGTAACATACCGATTGACAAAGGGAATTCAATACGGGATTGATCGAATCCCCGACATCGTGGTTCATCCAATGAGATCATCGTGGAACATGTGGGAGCCAATATGTGGTTACCGAAGGTAGTTCGGAGTCCCGGATGAGATCCCGGATGTCACGAGGAGTTCCTCAATGGTCCGGCGGTGAAGATTGATATATTGGACGAAGGGTATTGGAGTCCGGAAGTGTTCTGGGGGGTACCAGGCTATGGCCAGCATGACCGAAAGGTGTTTCGGGAGCCCCGGCAAGTGTTGGAGGGCCTCATGGGCCAAAGGGGAAGGGGCAAACCAGCCCACTAAGGGGTGGTGCGCCCCCCACACCCTTTCCCACGTTACTTGTGAATGTGGGGCGCCTCCACCTGGCTTGGGAGGCAAGCCTCCACCTGCTTGGCTTGGGGGGCAAGTCTCCCTAGGATTTTCCCTAGGGAGATCCAATCTGCTTGGCCGCCTCCCCCTAGGGGAAACCCTAGGGCGCCTACCCCTCTCTTTTTTGCCCCTATATATAGTGGAGGGGTGGGAGGGCAGCCGCACCTCTTCCCTGGCGTAGCCCTCCCTCCTCCTCCTCCTCCTCCTCCTCCATAGTGCTTGGTGAAGCCCTGCTGGAAAACCACAAGCTCCATCGCCACCATGTCCTTGTGCTGCTGGAGTTCTCCCTCAACTTCTCCTCTCCCCTTGCTGGATCAAGAAGGAGGAGACGTCCCCGGGCTGTACATGTGTTGAACGCAAAGGCGCCGTCCATTCGGCGCTAGATCGGATCTTCCGCGATTTGAATCGCCGCGAGTACGACTCCATCAACCGCGTTCTTGTAACGCTTCCGCTTAGCGTTCTTCAAGGGTATGAAGATGCACTCCCTCTCTCTCGTTGCTAGCATCTCCTAGATTGATCTTGGTGACACATAGGAAAATTTTGAATTATTGCTACGATCCCCAACAGTGGTATCAGAGCTAGGTCTATGCGTAGATTCTATGCACGAGTAGAACACAAAGTAGTTGTGGGCGATGATTTGTTCAATTTGCTTGCCGTTACTAGTCTTATCTTGATTCGGCGGCATTGTGGGATGAAGCGGCCCGGACCGACCTTACACATACACTTATGTGAGACAGGTTCCACCGACTGACATGCACTTGATGCATAAGGTGGCTGGCGGGTGTCTGTCTCTCCCACTTTAGTCGGATCGGATTCGATGAAAAGGGTCCTTATGAAGGGTAAATAGCAATTGGCATATTACTGTTGTGGTTTTGCGTAGGTAAGAAACGTTCTTGCTAGAAACCCATAGCAGCCACGTAAAACATGCAACAACAATTAGAGGACGTCTAACTTGTTTTTGCAGGGTATGCTATGTGATGTGATATGGCCAAAAGGATGTGATGAATGATATATGTGATGTATGAGATTGATCATGTTCTTGTAATAGGAATCACGACTTGCATGTCGATGAGTATGACAACCGGCAGGAGCCATAGGAGTTGTCTTAATTTATTTATGACCTGTGTGTCAATGAAAACGCCATGTAATTAGTTTATTTTATTGCTAACTGTTAGCCATAGTAGTAGAAGTAATAGTTGGCGAGGCAACTTCATGAAGACACGATGATGGAGATCATGATGATGGAGATCATGGTGTCATGCCGGTGACGATGGTGTTCATGCCGCGCCTCGAAGATGGAGATCAAAGGTGCAAGATGATATTGGCCATATCATGTCACTTTATGATTTGCACGTGATGTTTGTCATGTTTACATCTTATTTGCTTAGAACGACGGTAGCATAAATAAGATGATCCCTCGCAATAATTTCAAGAAAGTGTTCCCCCTAACTATGCACCATTGCTAAGGTCCATTGTTCCGAAGCACCACGTGATGATCGGGTGTGATAGGTTCTAACGTTCGCATACAACGGGTGTAAGCCAGATTTACACACGCAATACACTTAGGTTAACTTGACGAGCCTAGCATGTACAGACATGTCCTCAGAACACGGAAGACCGAAAGGTCGAACAGGAGTCGTATAGTGGATACGATCAACATGAAGATGTTCACCGATGATGACTAGTCCATCTCACGTGATGATCGGACACGGCCTAGTTGAGTCGGATCATGTATCACTTAGATGACTAGAGGGATGTCTATCTAAGTGGGAGTTCATTGAATAATTTGATTAGATGAACTTAATTATCATGAACATAGTCAAAAGGTCTTTGCAAATTATGTCATAGCTCACGCTTTGGTTCTACTGTTTTAGATATGTTCCTAGAGAAAATTTAGTTGAGAGTTGACAATAGCAATTATGCGGACTAGGTCCGTGAACTGAGGATTGTCCTCATTGCTGCATAGAAGGGTTATGTCCTTAATGCACCGCTCAGTGTGTTGAACCTCGAGCATCGCCTGTAGATGTTGGGAAACATCTGACATACACGTTTTGATGACTACGTGATAGTTCAGTACGTAATACTAACGGTTTAGAATTGTGGCACCAAAGATGTTTTTGAAACGTCGCAGAACATATGAGATGTTCCAAAGACTAAAATTGGAATTTCAAACTAGTGCCCACGTCAAGAGGTATGAGACCTCTGACAAGTTTCTTAAGCCTGCAAACTAAGAGAGAAAAACTCAATCGTTGAGCATGTGCTCAGATTGTCTGAGTACTGAAATCGCTTGAATCGAGTGGGAGTTAATCTTCTAGATGAGATAGTGATGGTTCTCCATAGTCACTGCCACCAAGCTATTGGAGCTTCGTGATGAACTATAACATATCAGGGATAAACATGATGATCCTTGAGAAACTCGCGATGTTTGATACCGCGAAAGTAGAAATCAAGTAGGAGCATCAATTGTTGATGGTTAAACACTAGTTTCAAGAAGGACAAGGGAAAGAAGGGATACTTCATGAGACGGCAAATCAGTTGCTGCTCTAGTGAAGAAACCCAAGGTTGAACCAAACTCGAGACTAAGTGCTTCTATAATGAGGGGAACGGTCACTAAAGCAGAACTACCCTAGATACTTGGTAGATGAGAAGGCTGGCAAGGTCGACAGAAGTATTTGGGATATACGTCATATTATTGTGTACTTTACTACTACTCCTAGTAGCACCAGGGTAATAAATACCGGTTCGGTTGCTAAGCATTAGTAACTCAAAATAAAAGGCTGCGGAGACTAGCTAAAGGTGAGATGACAATATGTGTTGGAAGTGTTTCCAAGGTTGATGTGATCAAACGTCGCACGCTCCCTCTACCATCGGGATTGGTGTTAAACCGGAATAATTGTTATTTGGTGTTTTGGATTATATGTTTATCGCCACACGGTTATTCATTTAAGGAGAATATAATGGTTACTCTGTTTATTTGAATAATACCTTCAATGGTCTTGCACCTAAAATGAATGGTTTATTGAATCTCGGTCGTAGTGATACACATGTTCATGCCAAAAGATAGTAATGATAGTACCACATACTTGTGGCACGGCCATTTGAGTCATGTTGGTATAAAACGCATGAAGAAGCTCCATGTTGATGGATCTTTGGACTCACTCATTTTGAAAAGATTGAGACATGCGAACCATGTCTATTGGTAGATATGCATGAAGAAACTCCATACAGATGGATCTTTGGACTCACTTGTTTTTGAATCACTTGAGACATGCAAATCATACCACATGGGCAAGATGACTGAAAGACCTCGTTTTCAGTAAGATGGAACAAGAAAGCAACTTGTTTGAAGTAATAAATTTTGATGTGTGTAGTCCAATGAGTGCCGAGGCACGCAGTGGATATCGTTATGTTCTTACTTCACAGATGATTTGAGTAGATGCTGAGTATATCTACTTGATGAAACACAAGTCTAAATTATTGAAAGGTTTAAGTAATTTCAGAGTGAAGTTGAAGATCGTCGTGACAAGATGATAAAATGTCTATGATATGATCATAGAGATGAATATCTGGGTTGCGAGTTTGGAACACAATTAAGACATTGTAGAAATTGTTTCACAACTAATACCGCCTGGACCACCATAGTGTGACGGTGTGTCCGAACATCACAACTGCACCCTATTAGATATGGTGCATACCATGATGTCTCTTATCGAATTACCACTATCGTTTATGGGTTAGGCATTAGAGACAACCGCACTCACTTTAAATAGGGCACCACACAATTCCGTTGAGACGACACCGTATGAACTATGGTTTAGAGAAACCTAAGCTGTCGTTTCTTAAAAGTTTGGGGCTGCGATGCTTATGTGGAAAAGCTTCAGGCTGATAAGCTCGAACCCAAAGCAGATAAATGCATCTTCATAGGACACCCAAAAATAGTTGGGTATACCTCCTATTTCAGATCCGGAAGCAAAAGTGATTGTTTCTAGAAACATGTCATTTCTCGAGGAAAAGTTTCTCTCGAAAGAATTGAGTGGGAGGATGGTGGAGACTTGATGAGGTTATTGAATAGTCACTTCAACTAGTGTGTAGCAGGGCACAGGGAGTTGTTCCTGTGGCACCTACACCAATTGAAGTGGAAGCTTATGATAGTGATCATGAAACTTCGGATCAAGTCACTACCAAACCTCATAGGTCGACAAGGATGCATACTACTTCAAAGTGGTATGTAATCCTATCTTGGAAGTCATGTTTCTAGACAACAATGAACCTACGAGCTATGGAGAAGCGATGGTGGGCCCGGATTCTGACAAATGGCTCGAGGCCATAAAATTCGAGAGAGGATCCATGTATAAAAGAAAGTATAGACTTTGGAAGAACCACTTGATGGTCGTAAGGCTGTTGGGTGCAGATGGATTTTAAAAGGAAGACGGACAATGATGGTAAGTGTCACCATTAAGAAAGCTCGACTTGTCGTTAAGATGTTTCCCGACAAGTTCAAGGAGTTGACTATGATGAGACTTTCTCACTCATAGTGATGCTAAGAGTCTGTTGGAATTATGTTAGCAGTCACTGCATTATTTATGAAATCTTGCAGATAGGATGTAAAAAACATTGTTTCCTCGTCATTTTTCTTGAGGAAAGGTTGTATGTGATACAACCAGAAGGTTTTGTCAATCCTGAAAGATGCTAACAAGTATGCAAAGCTCCAATAATCCTTCTAAGGACTGGAGTAAGCATCTCGGAGTTGGAATGTATGCTTTGATGAGATGATCAAAGATTTTGGGTTTATACAAAGTTTATGAGAAACTTGTATTTCCAAAGAAGTGAGTGGGAGCACTATATAATTTTTGATGAGTATATGTTGTTAACATATTGTTGATCAGAAATGATGTAGAATTTCTGGAAAGCATGCAGGATTATTTGAAAACTGTTTTTCAATGGAAAACCTGGATTAAGCTACTTGAACATTGAGCATCAAGATCTATAAGGATAGATAAAAAACGCTTAATAGTACTTTCAAATGAATACATACCGTGACAAGATTTTGAAGGAGTTCAAAATAGATCAGCAAAGAAGGAGTTCTTGGCTGTGTTACAAGGTGTGAGTATTGAGTAAGACTCAAGACCTGACCACGGCAGAAGAGAGAGAAAGGACGAAGGTCGTCCCCTATGCTTTAGACGTAGGCTCTACAGTATGCTATGATGTGTACCGCACCAGGAATGGATCACACAACACCGGTCGAACTTACCCTTAGTAACTAGTGCACTAAGGAATATTCTCGATTATGGAGGTGGTAAAAGAGTTCGTCATAAAGGGTTACGTCGATGCAAACTTTGAATGACTCTGAGTAGTAAACCGGATTCGTATAGTAGAACAGTTATTTGGAATAGCTCCAAGTAGCGCGTGGTAGCTGCATCTACAAGATGACATAGAGATTTGTAAAGCACACCTGGATCTGAAAGGTTCAGACTCATTTACTAATAAACCTCTCTCACAAGCAAGATATGAACAAACCCCATGGGTGTTGGATTCATTGCAATCACATAGTGATGTGAACTAGATTATTGACTCTAGTGCAAGTGGGAGACTGTTGGAAATATGCCCTAGAGGCAATAATAAAATGGATATTATTGTATTTCCTTGTTCATGATAATTGTCTATTGTTCATGCTATAATTGTATTAACTGGAAACCGTAATACATGTGTGAATACATAGACCACAACATGTCCCTAGTAATCCTCTAGTTGACTAGCTCGTTGGTCAATAGATGGTTATGGTTTCCTGACCATGGACATTGGATGTCATTGATAACGGGATCACATCATTAGGAGAATGATGTGATGGACAAGACCCAATCCTAAGCATAGCACAATATCATGTAGTTCGTTTGCTAGAGCTTTTCTAATGTCAAGTATCATTTCCTTAGACCATGAGATTGTGCAACTTCCGGATACCGTAGGAGTGCTTTGGGTGTATCAAATGTCACAACGTAACTGGGTGACTATAAAGGTGCACTACAGGTATCTCTGAAAGTGTCTGTTGGGTTGGCACGAATCGAGACTGGGATTTGTCACTCCGTATGACGGAGAGGTATCTCTGGGCCCACTCGGTAATGCATCATCATAATGAGCTCAATGTGACTAAGCAGTTAGTCACGGGATCATGCGTTATGAAACGAGTAAAGTGACTTGCCGGTAACCAGATTGAACGAGGTATTGGGATACCGACGATCGAATCTCGGGCAAGTAACATACCGATTGACAAAGGGAATTGAATACGGGATTGATGGAATCCCCGACATCGTGGTTCATCCGATGAGATCATCATGGAACATATGGGAGCCAATATGGGTATCCAGATCCCGCTATTGGTTATTGGCCGGAGAGGTGTCTCGGTCATGTCTGCATGGTTCCCGAACCTGTAGGGTCTACACACTTAAGGTTCGGTGACGCTAGAGTTGTTATGGGAAATAGTGTGTGGTTACCGAAGGTAGTTCGGAGTCCCGGATGAGATCCTGGATGTCACGAGGAGTTCTGGAATGGTCCGGCGGTGAAGATTGATATATTGGACGAAGGGTATTGGAGTCCGGAAGTGTTCTAGGGGGTACCAGGCTATGGCCAGCATGACCGAACACTACTAGGGAAAAGCCTATACACAGAATTTTACTAGTAGCGCTGTACAAAATCAAGCGCTGCTGCTACTTAGTAGCAGCACGCGTAAATAAACCACGCTACTGCTATGACTTTAGCAGTAGCGCGTACTAGCGAAAAGCGCTGCTGCTACGTTTGAACTGGGCGCACATGGCTAGCCCAACCTAGCAGTAGCGCGTATAATGGCCCAGGGCTACTGCTAATCTCCTTAGCTGCAGCGCGCTTACCTGTAAAGCGCTGCTGCTAACAGAAATAAAATAAAGTGAAAAACAAGTAGAAAAGTAAATGAAAATGAAAGAAATAGAAAAAGGAGAAAGGGAAAAAATAAAATGTAAAGAAAAATAAAATAAAAAAAGGGAAAAAGGAGAAAGGAATAGCAGTAGCGGGTTCTGCAGAAAATCTCTATAGCTGCAGCGTGTATTCCAGAACGTTATGTAGCTAACGTAGCAGTAGCGCCCTTTCTGGAACGCGCTACTGGCACTTCTGACTTAACCACGCGGTTCGTCCTTCCCCACGGCCACTTCATCCCCCAAATCAACTCCACTCTCGCCGCCGCCGTCGCCCCTCGGCTGCCACGCGCTCTCCCCACGCCGCCCCCAACCCCAGATTCAACGCTGGCCCCGCCCCCAACCTCAACGCCGCACGGGACGCCGCCCCCGACCCCGACCTCAACACATCCCCGGACGTTGCCCCTGCCCCCCCGACCTCAACGCCGCCCCGGAGCCTCGACCACGACCTCGACGCCGCCTGCCCCTCCCTCGTCGCAGGCACCCGAGGTGAGCATGCCTGCTCCTCCCTCTCCCCTACCTCTGCCTAGGGTTTCTACCTCCATCAAATTAGTTAGGGTGGAAACGAATCAGATGCGGATGCGGCTCAAATGAGTTAGGGTTCATGTAAGGGTGGAAACGAATCAAATTTCAAAGATGAATCATAAAACGAGTAAAATTTGACCACTTATTTCACTTTATAGTTGGATAATTGGAATATCCGCTACCACTTTCCACCCCTATAGGTTCATCAAATTATATGGTAATTAGGGCAGTAGTTCTTAGGTACTAATTAGTTAATAAGAACTAAGTACTAATTAGGTACTAGAATATTTTTATTTATAGTAAGTTTATTTTTAGTAAGAACTAGTTGAATTAATAGAACTAGTTAGTAAGAACTTGTTGCTATTTTTTTAGTTAAAGTAATTTTCACACATCGACGTGGACGATGCCTATCCCGCATCCTCGTCGTTGAGTCGGCGGAGGACGACACCTGCTTGACCAGATGGGCCATGTCCGGGACTGGGCTCCGCCGGGGTGGTACTGGGAGGTGCTACCTACCGGGGGGCGCAGGTTGGTGAGGAGCCAGCCTGTCGTTGACCCGAACCTTCTTTGGTGGCGGTCGCGTGGGCCAGTGACGGTCCAGAGGATCGAGGACTCCGCGGAGGTGGTGCGTCACCGTGTTAGTGAGGAGGACGCGCACGTCCGTTGCTACTTGTTTGCATTGGAGCACAGGTTCTCTAATACCTGGCAGGTTCTCCAGGGATCTCACTGGAGCTATGATCCCGTGATGGTTCCTTCTCTGTGGGTGTCCACCACCCGCGCCGATACCCATCGTGTGCTAGGGTTTTAGTTGTACTAGTGATGTTATATGTATGACACTATTCAGGATGTATTAGTGATAATATTCGACGATGTACAGACACATGAGATGATTTACTTTTGCTTATTGAATGCATGCTAATTTGAGTCTTATAAGATATTTTGAAATGTATATCTTGTGTTGCTCAATATCCAAGTGGCCGGTCATGTTTGCAGGTTACACCTCCGAGTGGCCTATGTTTTGCCGGAGTGTTGATTCATTTCCGTTCCGGCAAATTTCAGGTGCTCGATATATCCTATTTTAGCAAAGGTCATGCCGGATTTTTCCGTGAATTTTGGCATGACTTTTGCCAGAATATGTAGGAAATATCGAGTGCCCCGGATTTGTGTGTTGAGTATCCTGGTAGTTGTCTTCTATCGATTTTCAATTAATGTTTTAACTATGAACATAGGAAATGTCTGACGACAAAAAGGATTTCGGTATTTGCAAATACTGCGAAGACGAGCGCGGTCTGTGCGACGGAATCTTCCTAGATGATGATAGGCGCTTCAGCATCAAGCTGGACGAGAACTTCGAAGTGGATACAGTAAGTCACAACGACAAGTCTTTTTTCGTAATTAAGCATGACATCTGCTTCATTTGCTTCAACTTATATTTTTTTACTATTCTACTAGCGTATCCCCTGCCATGCAAGAGTTTTTGTATTGGATAAGATAGGTTTCAGTCATACTATGGAGGTAAAGAAAGTTTATTTGAAGACCGAGCATGGTTATATTTTCCACGCAAAATTATACAATTCAGATGACTACACCTATTTTGGATGCAAAACATGGCGAGCACTATGCAAGACTTATGCATTTCAGCTTGATATGGTTATCACCTTTGATATTCGTCCGGAAGATGATATTGAAGGTAATACCGACATCTGGGTCGATGTGCAGACGCCTCCAGTTACACCAAAATGTAAGTTTCTCAACCATATTTATGTCTTTGATATTGCTTATTCAAAAATAGTTGACAACTAATTTGTATTGTCAGCTTATTTCGGTGCAAGCAAACATGTCCAGCGCTTGGTAGACAGGACCTACTACTGTCCCGGGACTGAACTAAACTGCGAGGAGCTAAGTCATTTTGTTTCATGGCTTGAGGATCTTGATACCGTCAAGACAAATTTTCTTCCTGGACTTAGAAATCTTAGTACTGAAAACGTGCGACCAATAGTGTTCGTCATGAACTAAGGTCACATCTATTTAGGAAGGATGGTAAGATTTTTACTATTTGTCCTCAGTGCATCTTTTCCATACATTATTTGTGAAGCTAAACTTCATTGCTAAGTATGTGACCATACGATGTTCTTCAACAGGGACTCCCGATGAATGTTGTGCCTTATGGGATCGAGACTAAAGGTACCATGAGTATCATTAGCTTACGGCCAAGATATCCTACATGTTACTTTAGTGCATTCAAGATCAGTGATGAATGCTTAATAGTGCAGGACTGGACCAGATATGTGATGGGGGAGCGCAGACAAGTACTAGGGGGCAGCAAACAGATGTGCTACCCAAAATTAGGAGACAGGTTCATCTGCATGCTCCAACTTGATCAAGGAGGAGAGCTACACATGTTTTATGTTGTTTTACCTAAGAGAGAGCAGCAGGAGTGATTAGCTAGAAATGAGTTTGAGGATGATGATGTGCTACACTATTACTATGATGATAAAATAGCTAGTGTTGGTGGTAATCACTGATGATTATTATTAGCTAGTGTTAGTGGTGATTAAATAAATATTGTTGGTGCTAATGATTATGATGATGATTAAATAGCTTATGCTGGCGGATTAGATTCAAGTGGAGGCAACATGTGGTGCACATCGAAAGTACTACTAGTCCAAAGTAGATCAAGTTTGGATTAGTAGTATACTTTTGACATGCACCACATATTGCCTCCACTTGAACCTAATCCACCTTCATTTGACACACTGTTATGGACATAATGATGTAAACCTCATAACTGGTATTATACCAATATTTGTACGATGGAGCATCAATACACTAAAAATAAAAAAATAAAAAACAATACTAGCAGCGATGGAAAGAAAACACGCTGCCAGTAGTTACATTAGCAGCAGCGTGGGAGTGAACAAGCGCTACAGCTATTTGTCCTAGCAGTAGCGCATGCGGCATGCATTACTGCTAAGCAATAGCTGTAGCGCCTTATTAGTAGCGCGCCTACCCACGCTACTAGTGAGCACAAAACCAGCGCTACTGCTAGGGTTTTCCCTAGCAGTGGAAAGGTGTTTCAGGAGCCCCGGCAAGTGTTGGAGGGCCTCATGGGCCAAAGGGGAAGGGGCAAACCAGCCCACTAAGGGGTGGTGCGCCCCCCACACCCTTTCCCATGTTAGTTGTGAAGGTGGGGCACCTCCACCTGCTTGGCTTGGGGGGCAAGTCTCCCTAGGATTTTCCCTAGGAGATCCAATCTGCTTGGCCGCCGCCCCCTAGGGGAAACCCTAGGGCGCCTCCCCCTCTCCCCTTGCCCCTATATATAGTGGAGGGGTGGGAGGGCAGCCTCACCTCTTCCCTGGCGTAGCCCTCCCTCCTCCTACTCCTCCTCCTCCATAGTGCTTGGCGAAGCCCTGCTAGAGAACCACAAACTCCATCGCCACCATGTCGTCGTGCTGCTGGAGTTCTCCCTCAACTTCTCCTCTCCCCTTGCTGGATCAAGAAGGAGGAGACGTCCCCGGGCTGTACGTGTGTTGAACGCGGAGGCGCCGTCCGTTCGGCGCTAGATCGGATCTTCCGCGATTTGAGTAGTCGTGAGTACGACTCCATCAACCGCGTTCTTGTAACGCTTCCGCTTAGCGTTCTTCAAGGGTATGAAGATGCACTCCCTCTCTCTCGTTGCTAGCATCTCCTAGATTGATCTTGGTGACACGTAGGAAAATTTTGAATTATTGCTATGATCCCCAACATGATCATGTATATAGGCATCACATCCGTGACAAGTAGATCGAAACGATTCTGCATCTACTACTATTACTCCACTCATCGACCGCTATCCAGCATGCATCTAAAGTATTAACTTAAAAACAGAGTAACGCCTTAAGCAAGATGACATGATGTAGAGAGATAAATTCATGCAATATGAAATAAACCCCATCTTCTTATCCTCGATGGCAATGATGCAATACGTGCCTTGCTGCCCCTTCTGTCACTGGGAAAGGACACCGCAAGATCAAACCCAAAGCTAAGCACTTCTCCCATGGCAAGAACTACCAATCTAGTTGGCCAAACCAAACGGATAATTCAAAGAGACTTGCAAAGATAACCAATCATATATAAAAGAATTCAGAGAAGATTCAAATATTATTCATATAGATAGACTTGATCATAAACCCACAATTCATCGGTCTCAACAAACACACCGCAAAAAGAAGATTACATCGAATAGATCTCCACAGGAGAGGGGGAGAACTTTGTATTGAGATCCAAAAAGAGAGAAGAAGCCATCTAGCTACTAACTATGGACCCGAAGGTCTGAGGTAAACTACTCACACTTCATCGGAGAGGCTATGATGATGTAGAAGCCCTCCGTGATGACGGCCCTCTTCCGGCGGAGCTCCGGAACAGGCCCCAAGATGGGATCTCGTGGATACAGAAAGTTGCGGCGGTGGAATTAGGTTTTTGGCTCCTATTCTGATCGTTTGGGGGTACGTATGTATATATATAGGAGGAAGGAGTATGTCGGTGGAGCACCGAGGGGCCCATGAGGCAGGGGGACGCCCTAGGGGGCGCGCGCCCCCACCATCGTTACCTCCTCTTTGACTCCTTGGAGTAGGGTCCAAGTCTCCTAGATCATGTTCGGTGAGAAAATCACGTTCCCGAAGATTTTATTCCGTTTGGACTCCATTTGATATTCTGTTTCTCCGAAACACTGAAATAGGCAAAAAAATAGCAATTCTGGGCTGGGCCTCCGGTTAATAGGTTAGTCCCAAAAATAATATAAAAGTGGAAAATAAAGCCCAATATAGTCCAAAACAGTAGATAATATAGCATGGAGCAATCAAAAATTATAGATACGTTGGAGACGTATCACACTACTAGTTGGAATAGCTTCTACCCACTTAGTAACGTAATCAACAGCAACTAAAATATGTGTATATCCATTAGAGGCAGGAAAAGGTCCCATATAATCAAAGCCCCAAACATCAAATGGTTCAATAACAAGTGAATGATTCATAGGCATTTCTTGACGTCTACTAATATTACCAATTCTTTGACATTCATCACAAGATAGGACAAACTTACGGGCATCCTTGAAGAGAGTAGGCCAATAAAAACCTAATTGCAATACCTTATGTGCAGTTCTATCTCCCGCATGGTGTCCTCCATAAGTTTTGGAGTGGCACTTGCGTAGGATCTGTTCCTGTTCATGCTCAGGTACACAATGTCTAATAACACCATCTACTCCTTCTTTATAAAGATGTGGGTCATCCCAAAAGTAATGTCTCAAATCACAGAAGAACTTTTTTTGTTGGTATGTGAAGCTAGGTGGTATAAATTTAGCAACTATGTAATTAGCATAATCAACATACCAAGGGGTACTACGACAAGTACTTATGACATTTAATTGTTCATCAAGAAAGCTATCATCAATAGGTAGTGGGTCATCAAGAACATTCTCTAACCTAGATAAGTTGTCTGCAACAGGGTTCTCAGCTCCTTTTCTATCAACAATATGCAAATCAAATTCTTGTAGCAAGAGAACCCATCTAATAAGTCTAGGTTTAGCATCTTTCTTCTCCATAAGATATATAATAGTAGCATGATCAGTGTGGATAGTTACTTTAGAATCAACAATATAAGGTCTGAACTTAACACAAGCAAATACAACTGCTAAAAGTTCTTTTTCAGTAATAGTATAATTTCTTTGAGCATTGTCTAGAGTCTTACTAGCATAATGGATAACATTTAATTTCTTATCAACTCTTTGCCCTAGAACAGCACCTACAGCATAATCGCTAGCATCACACATAATTTCAAAGGGTAAATTCCAATCAGGTGGCTGAACAATAGGTGCAGAGACTAATGCTTTCTTAAGTATTTCAAATGCTTCTACACAATCATCATCAAAGACAAATGGTATATATTTTTGTAATAAATTGGTCAGAGGCCGAGAAATTTTTGAGAAGTCCTTTACGAACCTCCTATAAAATCCGGCGTGACCAAGGAAACTTCTTATACCTTTGATGTCCTTGGGACATGGCATCTTTTTAATAGCATCAACCTTGGCTTTATCAACTTCAATACATCTTTCAGAAACTTTATGCCCTAAGACAATACCCTCATTAACCATAAAGTGGCACTTTTGCCAATTCAATATAAGATTAGTTTCTTCACATCTCTGCAAAACTCGATCAAGATTTCTCAAGCAATCATCAAAAGAAGATCCATAGACGGAAAAGTCGTCCATGAAAACCTCACAAATCTTTTCACAAAAGTCAGAGAATATAGCCATCATGCATCTTTGAAAGGTAGCAGGTGCATTACATAAACCAAAAGGCATACGTCTATAAGCAAAAGTACCAAAAGGGCATGTAAAAGTAGTCTTTGATTGATCTTTAGCCAACATAGGTATTTGAGAAAAACCAGAATAACCATCTAGAAAGCAGTAATGTGTATGTTTGCATAATCTTTCTAGCATTTGATCGATAAAAGGTAAGGGGTAATGATCTTTCTTAGTAGCCTTATTTAATTTGCGGAAATCAATTACCATCCTATAACCTGTAATAATTCTTTGTGGAATCAATTCATCTTTATCATTAGGAACAACAGTAATACCTCCCTTCTTAGGGACACAATGAACAGGACTTACCCACTGACTATCAGCAACGGGATAAATTACACCTGCCTCCAGAAGCTTTAGTATTTCTTTTCTTACCACTTCTTTCATTTTAGGATTCAGACGTCGTTGAGGATCACGAACTAGTTTGGCATCTGCTTCCAAATTTATTTTATGTTGACATAGAGTGGGACTAATGCCCTTAAGATCATCAAGAGTATATCCAATAGCAGCACGGTGCTTCTTCAGAGTTTTCAATAATCTTTCTTCTTCATGCTCTGAAAGGTTAGCACTAATAATAACAGGATATATCTTCTTTTCATCAAGATAAGCATATTTAAGATTATCAGTCAACGGTTTAAGCTCAAACACGGGATCACCCTTAGGTGGAGGGGGATCCCCTAGGATTCCAACAGACAAATTGTGTTTCAGCATAGGTTCCTGTTTAAAGAATGCTTCATCTATTTCCCTTCTTTCATTCATAAACATATCATTCTCATGGTCTAGCAAATATTGTTCTAAAGGATCACTAGGAGGTATGGCAACAGAAGCCAGACCAATGATTTCATCCTTACTAGGCAATTCTTCTTCACGGTGTTGTTTACTAAATTTAGAGAAATTAAATTCATGAGTCATATCATCCAAGCCGGTAGTAACACCATCCCTTGTGCAATCTATGGTAGCATTAACAGTACAAAATCTATCTTGTGGGGAACCAAGAACAAGAAAATCAGCAGGATATTTAGTTTTCCCACACAAGACTTCAACATCTCTAACAATTCCCATTGGTGAAATAGTATCTCTATTAGCAAGTTTAATAGTAACATCAATTTCTTCTAACTCAACAGATGCAATGTCATGCATAATTTCTTTGTATAAGTCAATAGGTATTGCACTAGCACTAGCACCCATATCACATAAGCCATGATAACAATGATCTCCTATTTTAACATAAATAACAGGCATGCCTATCACAGGTCTAGGTTTATCTATATCACGGGGTTTAGCAATTCTAGCAGTTTCATCATAGAAATAACATGCCCATCTATATTATCAGACAAGAGATCTTTAACAATAGCAATATTAGGTTCGACTTTAACTTGCTCAGGAGGTGTATATGTTTTAGTATACTTTTACGAACCACAGTTGAAGCTTTAGCATGATCCTTTATCCTAACAGGGAAAGGTGGTTTCTCAACATAAGAAGTAGGAACAATAGGATCATTATAAGTGATAGTATTTTCTTCAATTTTAATAGGTGCAGCTACTTTTACTTCTATGGGAGGATGATATTTAAACCACTTCTCCTTAGGGAGATCAACATAAGTAGCAAAAGATTCACAAAAAGAAGCTACTATCTCATAATCAAGTCCATATTTAGTGCTAAACTTACGGAAAATATCGGTATCCATAAAAGATTTAACACAATCAAACTTAGGTGTCATACCGACTCCTTACCTTTGTCGAGATCCCAATCTTCAGAGTTGCATTTAATTCTATCCAATAAATCCCATCTAAATCCAATAGTCTTCATCATAAAAGAGCCAGCACAAGAAGTATCGAGCATGGTGCGATTGTTATCAGAAAGCTGAGCATAAAATTTTTGAATAATCATTTCTCTTGGGAGCTCATGATTGGGTCACGAATATAACATTGATTTAAGCCTCCCCCAAGCTTGAGCAATGCTTTCTCCTTCGCGAGGCCAAAAATTATATATATAATTGCGATCACGATGAACAAGATGCATAGGGTAATACTTTTGATGAAATTCCAATTTCAATCTTCTATAGTTCCATGATCTCGTATCATCACATAGCATATACCATATCAATGCGTCTCCCTTCAAAGATAAAGGGAAGACCTTCTTCTTAGCAACATCATCAGGTATACCTACAAGCTTAAATAATCCACAAACTTCATCCACATATATTAGGTGTTCATCAGGATGCTTTGTTCCATCTCCTGTAAAAGGATTAGCTAGCAGTTTTTCTATCATACCCGAAGGATACTCATAAGGAATTTCATATTCAATAAGTTCAGTAGGTTGAGGAGCAACTCTTTGCTCTACTGGTCGGGGTAAAGATACCCCGAACAAGCCCCTCAGAGGATTACTTTCCATAGTAACAAGTGACAGTAAATTTCAGCACACTATATAAATTTTTCCTTACCAAATTCCACCTACCAAAGGCGCTTCACTCCCCGGCAACGGCGCGAGAAAAGAGTCCTGATGACCCACAAGTATAGGGGATCTATCGTAGTCCTTTCGATAAGTAAGAGTGTCGAACCCAACGAGGAGTAGAAGGAAATGATAAGCGGTTTTCAGCAAGGTATTCTCTGCAAGTACTGAAATAAGTGGTAATAGATAGTTTTGTGATGAGATAATTTGTAACGAGCAACAAGTAACAAAAGTAAATAAAGTGCAGCAAGGTGGCCTAATCCTTTTTGTAGCAAAGGACAAGCCTGGACAAACTCTTATATAAGGAAAAGCGCTCCCGAGGACACATGGGAATATCGTCAAGCTAGTTTTCATCACGTTCATATGATTCGCGTTCGGTACTTTGATAATTTCACATGTGGGTGGACCGGTGCTTGGGTGCTGTTCTTACTTGAACAAGCATCCCACTTATGATTAACCTCTATTGCAAGCATCCGCAACTACAACAAAAGTATTAAGGTAAACCTAACCATAGCATGAAACATATGGATCCAAATCAGCCCCTTACGAAGCAACGCATAAACTAGGCTTTAAGCTTCTATCACTCTAGCAACCCATCATCTACTTATTACTTCCCAATGCCTTCCTCTAGGCCCAAATAATGGTGAAGTGTTATGTAGTCGACGTTCACATAACACCACTAGAGGCTAGACAACATACATCTCATCAAAATATCGAACGAATACCAAATTCACATGACTACTAATAGCAAGACTTCTCCCTTGTCCTCGGGAACAAACGTAACTACTCACAAAGAATATTCATGTTCATAATCAGAGGGGTAATAATATGCATAAAGGATCTGAACATATGATCTTCCACCAATTAAACCAACTAGCATCAACTACAAGGAGTAATTAACACTACTAGCAACCTACTAGCACCAATCCCGGACTTGGAGACAAGAATTGGATACAAGGGATGAACTAGGGTTTTGAGATGATATGGTGCTGATGAAGATGTTGATGGAGATTGCCCTCTCCCGATGAGAGGAGCGTTCGTGATGACGATGGCGATGATTTCCCCCTCCGGGAGGGAAGTTTCCCCGGCAGAACAGCTCTGCCGGAGCTCTAGATTGGATCCGCCAAGGTTCCGCCTCATGGCGGCGGAGTTTCGTCCCGAAAGGTTGCTTCTTATTTTTTTTTCTCGATGAAAGACTTCATATAGGAGAAGATGGTCATCGGAGAGCCACCAGGGGGCCCACGAGGTAGGGGGCGCGCGCCCCCCACCCTCGTGGCAAGGGTGTGGGCCCCCTGGTCTTCATCTTTGGCGAGGATTTTTCATTATTTATTATAAGGTATTCCGTGGAGTTTTAGGACTTTTGGAGTTGTGCAGAATAGGTCTCTAATATTTGCTCCTTTTCTAGCCCAGAATTCCAGCTGCCGGCATTCTCCCTCCTTATGTAAACCTTGTAAAATAAGAGAGAATAGCCATAAGTATTGTGACATAATTTGAAATAACAGCCCATAATGCAATAAATATCGATATAAAAGCATGATGCAAAATGGACGTATCACTTCTCACGCCGTATTATGGGGTAAACGAAAGCCCCTGGCGTACTGACCGTACCAGAATGTACGGGTGCAAGTTGTCGTAAATGAACATATAAGGAAAAAGAAAGGATGGATAATGCAATAGTAGACTAATGCTATGCATTGTTATTTAAATAATACATCGAAGCGTACTGGTACAAGTAGTGCAATAAGCAAAAAATAGGACTATTTGACATGTCCTATCCAAGGGCAAGCTGCGTATGGGTAGTAAAAAGCGGGTATATCAATTGTTATTAGAGACCACTTGGGGGTTTCCCTTGTACGTCTTAGCTTCGTGCCTCCTTGGTTGTTCCTTCCCGTAATGTATCCGGCAATCATACTGCCGGAAAGGGCTTCCAGAGAGTAAGGTCCTGAAAGAGAAAAAATGATAAAGGTATGCAGCCCATAGGGCGTTTAAGCCGCATTGCGGGACGTGCCCTGATCGTGCCCCTACCTATGCCCATGGTATTTTCAGTGCGTAATTATGTACGCGCGACACAGATTTCGTCGCTTGACTGGGACTAGGACGGGGGCTGAATTGCTAGGCGAGCTCTGAACGTGCCAGACGATCCTGTTGTAGGTTACTCCGGACTCACTTGACGGTGTCCGGGGGCTGTATCGCTGAATTGGCGGTTTGCCTTAAAAGGCTGCTTTGTGCTTCTGCTGCGAGGGCCGCAGTGTGCTCTTCCGTGCGGAGCGAGCGTTCTGTGTTTCCATTGACTGTTATGACCCCCCTAGGTCCTAGCATCTTGAGCTTGAGGTATGCGTAATGCGGTACCGCATTGAATTTTGCAAATGCGGTTCGCCCGAGCAGTGCGTGATAGCCACTTCAGAACAGGACGATATCGAAGATTAAATCCTCGCTCCGGAAGTTGTCCGGAGATCCGATGACCACTTCCAGTGTGATTGAGCCCGTGCAATGGGCCTCTACACCTGGGATGACGCCCTTAAAGGTGGTTTTGGTGGGTTTGATCCTCGCGGGATCTATACCCATTTTGCGCACTGTATCCTGATAGAGCGGGTTCAGACTGCTGCCGCCATCCATAAGGACTCGAGTCAGGTGAAATCCGTCGATGATGGGGTCTAGGACCAATGCGGCGGATCCGCCATGACGGATACTAGTGGGGTGGTCCCTGCAATCGAAGGTGATCGGACAAGAGGAGCATGGGTTGAACTTTGGGGCGACGGGCTCTATCGGATAGATGTTCCTTAGTGCACGCTTCCGTTCCCTCTTGGGAATGTGGGTTGCGTATATCATGTTCACCGTCTTCACTTGTGGGGGGAACCTCTTGTGTCCTCCTGTGTTCGGCGGCCGGGGCTCCTCCTCGTCATCACTATGCAGCCCCTTGTCCTTGTTTTCGGCATTCAACTTGCCGGCCTGCTTGAACACCCAGAATTCTCTGTTGGTGCGATTGGCTGGCTTATCGGGGGTGCCGTGGATTTGACACGAGCGATCGAGTATGCGATCCAAACTGGACGGGCCCGGAGTACTTCTTTTGAATGGCTTTTTCCACTGACCGGATCTAGAGCCTCTGAATCCGGCATTGACTATCGTATCATCGGCTTTATCGCCGTTGTTGTGGCGCTTGTGTCTGTTACGACGTGGTCTGCTGTTGGCATCTTTAGTATCCGAAGTGCCCGGATTCATTGATGTGTTGTTGCTACGAGCCAGCCAGCTATCCTCGCCCGCGCAAAAGCGGGTCATGAGTGTCGTGAGGGCTGCCATAGACTTCGGCTTCTCCTGGCTGAGGTGCCGGGCGAGCCACTCGTCACGGATGTTATGCTTGAATGCCGCTAAGGCTTCTGCATCCGGACAATCAACAATTTGGTTTTTCTTAGTTAGGAACCGTGTCCAAAATTGCCTGGCCAATTCCCCTGGCTGCTGAGTTATATGGCTCAAGTCATCAGCATCTGGTGGTCGCACATAAGTGCCCTGGAAGTTGTCAAGGAATGCATCTTCCAAATCCTCCCAACTGCCGACGGAGTCTGCTGGCAAGCTATTCAGCCAATGTCGAGCTGGTCCTTTGAGTTTTAGTGGGAGGTACTTGATGGCATGCAGATCATCACCGCGAGCAATGTGGATGTGGAGGAGGAAATCCTCAATCCATACAACGGGATCTGTTGTACCATCATATGATTCGATATTTACGGGTTTAAAACCCTCCGGGAATTCGTGATCCATAACTTCATCCGTGAAGCATAGGGGGTTTGTGGCGCCTCTGTGCCCGGCTATATCACGATCCAGTTCATATGAGTCTTGTCTGCTGTATTCGGCCCGACCAGATTTACTTTTAGTGTATCCGGCGTGACGGTCATCGTCTCGCATTGGCATGCGTCCCCGTGACCCGTATACCGACCTTGCATGTTTTGCCCTGCTTTCCAATACGTCTTGCAGGTCCCGCGTGTTACCCCGGGCGTTGGTATTTTTGTTTGAGTGGCGGCGGGGTGCAGCTGAACTTCAGGCTGAAACGCCTCTCTGGCTCAGCCACGAGGTGGCCGGTCAGCCGCATCATACACTGGTGATGTAGGTTTCAATGCTTCCTCCTCGAGGTGAGGTAGCAACCTGCGCTTTGGGTAACTCTTGGAGGGGCGCTCGAGTTCGTATTCCTCGGCCTCAAGGACTTCGGTCCATCTGTCTGCTAGCAAATCTTGATCAGCTCGAAGCTGTTGTTGCTTTTTCTTCAAGCTATTTGCTGTGGCCATAAGCCGGCGCTTGAAGCGCTCCTTCTCAACGGGATCCTCAGGCATGATAAATTCTTCGTTGCCGAGGCTCACCTCATCTTCGGAGAGAAGCATGTAATTGTCCTCCTCCGATCCGCCATCTGCTGCCCGCTCTGTAGGGCTAGCTTGTTCACCCCTCCTGGCTCTAAATCGTGCTGGAGGGGATTGTTGTCATCTTCGGCACTATCCAGAGTGTTATTGTCTCTTGTGACGGTATCACTACTTTTGCTATGGTGGGACTTAGAGCGGCGCCGCTGACGTTGGCGCTTGGGTTGCTTCTTGGAGGGGTCATCCTCCGTTGTCTCGTCGCCATTGCCTTCTTTGGGGATGTCCACCATGCATATATCATATGATGAGGTGGCGGTCCAGTGCCCTGTGGGCGGTGGTTCCTGTTCGTCTCCTACATCGTCGTCCATACCGTCGATGTCTTCAGAGTCGAAGTCGAGCATGTCGGTTAAATCATCGACAGTGGCTACTAATTGGGTGGTGGGTGGGGAGCGAATTTCTTCGTCGTCTGCATCCCATTCTAGCCGGGCATAGTTCGGCCAAGGATCTCCTGACAAGGAGAGATACCTTAATGAATTTAGCACGCCGCCAAAAGGTGAGTGCTGAAAGATATCCGCGGAGGTGAACTCCATGATCGGCGCCCAATCGGATTCGATAGGCATGGTCGCAGGCGGCTCGGAGTCCGTGGCCGGAGACGAATCCAGTGGTTCGGCAACACGACTCTCGTAAGAGGTGAAGTCAGTATCCGACTCTATCGCCACTGAGAGTGCGGCCTCCATGGCGGGGTCTATCCCCCCATCCTCGGATGGCGCAATTTGCTCCGGATTGAAGGCTGGAGTGGTCGCAGGTGTGATCTCCCGAACAATGTCCGATGGCAGAGTTACATCATGCTCGTCGTGATTGTGCGGCGCACCTGACAAGGGCTCGAATCCGTCGAAGATCAAGTCTCCGCGGATGTCGGCAGTGTAGTTTAAGTTTCCAAACCTGACCTGATGGCCAGGGGCGTAGCTCTCGATCTGCTCCAGATGGCCAAGTGAGTTGGCCCACAGTGCGAAGCCGCCGAATACGAGGATTTGTCTGGGGAGGAAAACCTCACCCTGGACTGCATCGTTACCGATGATCGAAGGAGCCATCCAGCCTTATGGTGACGGCATAGTGGAACTCTCAATGAAAGCACCAATGTCGGTGTCAAAACCGGCGGATCTCGGGTAGGGGGTCCCGAACTGTGCGTCTAAGGCGGATGGTAACAGGAGGCGGGGGACATGATGTTTACCCAGGTTCGGGCCCTCTCGATGGAGGTAATACCCTACGTCCTGCTTGATTGATCTTGATGATATGAGTATTACAAGAGTTGATCTACCACGAGATCGTAGAGGATAAACCCTAAAAGCTAGCCTATGGTATGATTGTTGTTGTCCTACGGACTAAACCCTCCGGTTTATATAGACACTGGAGGGGGCTAGGGTTACACAGAGTCGGTTACAAGGGAGGAGATCTACATATCCGTATTGCCAAGCTAGCCTTCCACGCCAAGGAGAGTCCCATCCGGACACGGGACGAAGTCTTCAATCTTGTATCTTCATAGTCCAACAGTCCGGCCAAAGGATATAGTCCGGCTGTCCGGAGACCCCCTAATCCAGGACTCCCTCAGTCACGGAGTTGGACCATTGTATCTTTACTTGCTCGCGAACTCCGTCTTTCTTCTTGCGCCATCGGGTCTGAAGGATTGCCACGAGTACATCGGGATCGTCAGAATAATGTGGCAACTGTGGTTCGACTGATATACCAGGGGCAAGTGCTCGGCGTAGATGGGAGACGTGAAACACCGGGTGCACCATGGCGTGTGGTGGGAGCTGCAACTTATATGCCACGTCGTTTATCTTGGCGATGATTGGAAATGGCCCATAGAACTTGTATGATAGCTTGTGGTTTTCCCTTGGAACCACAGATGATTGGATATATGGTTGGAGCTTCAGGAACACTTGGTCACCCACCTCAAATACCCGGAAGGAATGCTTCTTATCGGCTTGTTCTTTCATCAGTTGTCGCGCCCTGCTAAGATGTTGCTGCAGCAAGTCTTGGACAGTGGCTCGCTCGTCGAGCCATGATTGGAGCGTGGGCACTTTGTAGGTGTTGTTGGCAGAGATACTCCAGTGGCGCGGCTCATACCCAAACATGGCTTTGAATGGTGTCATGCCAATAGCGGAGTGGTGGGAATTGTTGTACCAGAACTAGGCAAGCGGAATCCAGAAACTCCATCTACGCGGACAAGATTGAGTAAAGCAGCGAAGGAAAGTCTTGACACATTGGTTAACGCGCTCTATCTGGCCATCAGTCTGCGGGTGGTTTCCTGTGCTCAGTCTTAGTTCCGTACCTGCACCCCGGAACAGCTCCTGCCAGAAGTGGCTTGTGAAGACCGGGTCTCTGTCTGAAACAATCGAACTGGGCAGGCCATGGATTTTGTACACCTGATTGATGTACAATTGAGCTACTGAAGCAGCAGTGTACGGATGCGCGAGAGGCAGGAAGTAGGTGAACTTGGTGCGCTCGTCGACGATGACTAGCAGACAATTGAACTTGCTTGACTGAGGGAGGCCATCTACAAAATCCATGGAAATCATGTCCCATGGCTGGTTTGGGATTGGAAGTGGCATGAGCAGACCTGGAGATGCAGCACGGTCGGGCTTGGCTTGTTGACATACCGGACATCACCGTACATACTGTAAGATCTGTGCTTTCATTTTAGCCCAGGCGAATAGCCGTCGGATGCGCATGTAGGTTGGGAATCCCGATCGAGTGTCCACCCAGAGCGCTGTCATGGAAGGCTGTGATAATTTTTTGCTGAATGTGTGTGCTTCCTCCCAACCAGATCATGCCACGGAAGCGAATGATGCCCTGCTGGAGAGAGAATTGCTTCTTCAGGTCCTCTTTGATAGCCGGTTGTACCAGCAGTCGCATGGCCTGCGGGTTGTTGTTATAGCTACTGATCACATCATCCAACCTAGCAGGCAGGCAAGAGGTAACTGCAGCTAGAGTATCAGCTGGGTTGGCTCGTGACAAAGCATCTGTACCCACGTTCTCTATGGCTTTCTTGTAACGGATGCGGTAGCGCAGGACGAGAAGTTTGGTGAATGCCTTCTACTGCCAGGGGGTTGTGAGTTGTTGCTCTTCCAGGTGGACCAAGCTCTTCTGATCGGTAAGAATATTAAATTCTGCATGTTGTAGGTAGCGGCGCCACTGATCGACAACCACAATAATAGCCAAGTACTCTTTCTCGTAAGTGGATAATCCTTGGTAGCGAGGGCTGAGCGCTTTGCTCATGAACGCGATCGGATGCCCTTGCTGTTGTAAGATGGCCCCAATGTCGCGGTCGCTTGCGTCAGTCTCGACTGGGTGAACGGTTACTGAAAGTTGGGAAACGCTAGGACAGAAGCTGAGACTAACTGTTGCTTGAGCACCTGAAATGCAGTATCCGTGGTAGATGTCCACATGAATGGGTGTAACACCCGCAGTGCGGCTATATCTCCCACGTGTCGGGGCACGACTTAGAGGCATAGCCGCATGGTAGGTCTGTCGCAAGAGGGGTAATCTTTACACATCCCATGTACTGAATAAGAAAGAGATAAAGAGTCGGCTTACAATCGCCACTTCACACAATACATAAATAGACATACATCATCCAGAATACAATCAAGGTCCGACTACAGAACCAAAATAAAGAAAGACAACCCCAAATGCTAGATCCCTGATCGTCCCAACTGGGCTCCTCTACTGATTATCCGGAAAAGAAAGATAGTAACGGCCCGAATCCTCGTCGAACTCCCACTTGAGTTCGGTAGCGTCCCCTGCACTGGCATCATCGGCACCTGCATCTGTTTGGAAGTATCTGTGAGTCACGGGGACTCAGTAATCTCACACCCGCGAGATCAAGACTATTTAAGCTTAAGGATAGGAAAAGGGTAGTGGGGAGGAGCTCCAGCAAGCACTAGCATATATGGTGGCTAACTTACGCAAAAGAGAGCAAGAAGAGAAGCAAAGCACGGTCGAGAGGCTAAAAGTGATCAAGAAGTGACCCTGAAGCTACTTACGTTCAAGCATAACACGAGACCGTGTTCTCTTCCTGGACTCCGATGAAAATAGACCAGCACGGCTACACACACGGTTGATTCATTATAATTAAGTTAAGTGTCAAGTTCTCTAAAACCGGATATTAACAAATTCACATCTGCCCATAACCACGGGCACGGCTTTCGAAAGTTCAAGACCCTGCAGGGGTGTCCCAACTTAGCCCATCACAAGCTCTCACGGTCAACGAAGGATATTCCTTCTCCCAGGAAGACCCGATCAGACTCGGAATCCCGGTTACAAGTCATTTCGACAATGGTAAAACAAGACCAGCAAAGCTGCCTGAATGTGCCAACAAATCCCGATAGGAGCTGCACATATCTTGTCTCAGGGCACACCAGATTGTCCAAACTTCCAGTAGGCTAGCCCAGAGTTGCCCCTGGTGGCCACCGGCGGCTGACAGGTTGGACCAACTCCCAGAGGAGCACTGACCCGGGGGTTTAAAATAAAGATGACCCTTGAGTCCGCGAAACCCAAGGGAAACGGCTTAGGTGGCAAATGGTAAAACCAAGGTTGGGCCTTGCTAGAGGAGTTTTATTCAAGGCGAACTGTCAAGGGGTTCCCATAACACCCAACCGCATAAGGAACGCAAAATCAAGAAACATAACACCGGTATGACGGAAACTAGGGCGGCAAGAGTGGAACAAAACACCAAGCATAAGGACGAGCCTTCCAACCTTTACCAAGTATATAGATGCATTAAAGTAAACAAGATATAATAATGATATCCCAACAGTATCCATGTTCCAACATGGAACAAACTTCATCTTCACCTGCAACTAGCAACAGTATAAGAGGGGCTGAGCAAAGCGGTAACATAGCCAAACAACAGTTTGCTAGGAAAGGTGGGTTAGAGGCTTTTCATGGCAATATGGGAGGCATGATATAGCAAGTGGTAGGTAGCGCGGCATAGTAATAGAGCGAACAACTAGCAAGCAAAGATAGAAGTGATTCAAGGGTATGGTCATCTTGCCTGCAAAGTTCTCAGAGTTGACAAAATCTTGATCCTTGTTAGCGTACTCAATAGGTTCCTCGATCACGTACTCGTCTCCCGGCTCTACCCAAAGCAAGAACACAAGCAAAGTACCAACAATCAATCACGGTGCAATGCACAATCAACATGATGCAAAACATGGCATGATATGCGAGATGTGATATGCAATGCATATGCATGCTCCGGAAGGAAAAGAATGAACAAGGCATAAACTTGGAAAACCAAGTGTTCCGCTGGAAAGATGATATGATTTCGGTCGAAATTGATATAAAGATCACCGGAATCGGATGCACGGTTTGCAAATGGCAAGCAAAACAAGAATGGCACAATTCTGCGATTAACAGCACGATGCCATCTAGAATGCAACAAGAAACTAAGCTACTGCACCCCAATATAGCAACAAAGCATACGGCAGTGATGTACTCAAGATGCTTGACAAAACAAGAACACTGAGCTACGGCTAAATCACACAAGAGCAGGTTCAAACAAGCATGGCAAAAGTGCAAAAGATATCAGCATCACAGACTTAGTGAAAATACTAACATGCCAGGAATAACATCAGGAAGCCATGTTTAGAGCAAGCAAACAACATGCTACAGGAACATATCATAGCAAACAAAGGCATGGCATGAATCTACTAAATGCATAGAACAAAAGTCCCTTAATGATCATGAGCCAAAAAGGCACAGAAGATATGATGGCACTCATGTAAACATAGCAAGGTTTATTAACAGTTTCAGACTTAGCAGAAAACAGAGCATGGCAAAAACAGAATTATGAAGGCATCTTTGCGAGCTCAAATCACTCACCACAAGGCATTGCATGACAAGATAAGCATACTAGCAATGAGAATACATGTTCATGAAGCTAACCATGGCAAGAGAAAGTTCATAGCATGCATGGATCAATGGCAACAACCATGGCAAAATTGATTAACACGTAAACAATCTGCCAGGAACATTTTATAGCAAAATTAGAGCAAGATTAATACATGCTAGGGCACTCCATAACTTCAAACAGGGGCATGGATGGATAGAGCATAACCATATGTTCAAAACATCCTTAATGAAGGTACTCAAAACAAGCATGGATCTCACTAAAGCATCATGTTTACATGGCATAAAAATAACAGCAGGCACAAGACTTAGCAAAATCCTATGTCCCTGAAATCAGCAATATCATGAAGGCTACTTTGCATGCTTGTGCTAGTCACCACATTGATCAAAAAATAGATGGCAAGCACCCCTATAAAGATGGCATGGCATAGATCAAAACACCTATAGAGCACATGCCCATATGATGCACACAACAAATGTGACAAAAATGACAAATCATCATAATCTGCTAAGTAACAGGAGTAAACATTTTATAGCACTCTTGCATCAGTGATTTGGGCATCAAGATGGACTCAAACAAGCATGCCACAATGGAATTAAGTGAAGAGCATCTCCCAATGAACATTTTGATATATCATGCGCATGAAATGGAGCTACGGTCATGGAGTTATGGCATGATGAATAGGGGCATAAAATGTTACAGAGATAAGGACTTAGTGGAATTTTCACCTCCCAGAAAAATAGATCTAGGGTTCGTCTTTGGCATGGAAATCGAAGTTCGCCGGAAAACGGCCGGAGTTGCGCCGGAGGACTTGCCGGAGAGGGAGAGGGCGACGGGAACGTGCGGGACTCACCGGATTTGCCGTGGAGGACGACGGGGAAGGAGGGGACCGCCGGATCCGGGCGGAGTTCCCCGGATCTCGCCGCGGTGGTGGCCGAGGCGGCGAGCTCGCCGGTGGAGCTCGGGCCGGTGAAGCAGACGGCGGCAGGAGGCGTTGAGGAGGCCGGGCGGTGGCGCCCGCGCAAAGGGCGGCGGCGGCGAGCGAGCGCTGCGGCGCGGCACGGCAGTGAAGGCGGCGCGCGGTGGCGTGATGCGGCGGCGAGGTTGACGGGCGGCGGCGGAGCACGGTGGCAGGGAGGCGCGGGCGGCGGCGGCGGTGCGTGATACATCTCCAACGTATCTATAATTTTTGATTGCTCCATGCTATATTATCTATTGTTTTGGACATTATTGGGCTTTATTATCCACTTTTATATTATTTTTGGGACTAACCTATTAACCGGAGGCCCAGCCCAGAATTGTTGTTTTTTGCCTGTTTTAGGGTTTCGAAGAAAAGGAATATCAAACGGAGTCCAAACGGAATGAAACCTTCAGGAACGTGATTTTCTCAACAAACAAGACCCGGGAGACTTGGACCCTACGTCAAGACACAAAAGAGGAGGCCACGAGGTAGGGGGGCGCGCCTACCCCCACCAGGCGCGCCCTCCACCCTCGTGGGCCCCCTGTTGCTCCACCGACGTACTCCTCCTCCTATATATACCTACGTACCTCCAAACGATCAGATATGGAGCCAAAAACCTAATTCCACCGCCGCAACTTTCTGTATCCACGAGATCCCATCTTGGGGCCTGTTCCGGAGCTCCGCCGGAGGGGGCATCGATCACGGAGGGCTTCTACATCAACACCATAGCCTCTCCGATGAAGTGTGAGTAGTTTACCTCAGACCTACGGGTCCATAGTTAGTAGCTAGATGGCTTCTTCTCTCTTTTTGGATCTCAATACAATGTTCTCCCCCTCTCTTGTGGAGAACTATTCGATGTAATCTTCTTTTTGCGGTGTGTTTGTTGAGACCAATGAATTGTGGGTTTATGATCAAGTCTATCTGTGAACAATGTTTGAATCTTCTCTAAATTCTTTTATGTATGATTGGTTATCTTTGCAAGTCTCTTCGAATTATCAGTTTGGTTTGGCCTACTAGATTGATCTTTCTTGCAATGGGAGAAGTGCTTAGCTTTGGGTTCAATCTTGCGGTGTCCTTTCCCAGTGACAGTAGGGGAAGCAAGGCACGTATTGTATTGTTGCCATCGAGGATAACAAGATGGGATTTTCATCATATTGCATGAGTCTATCCCTCTACATCATGCCATCCCGCTTAAGGCGTTACTATGTTTTTAACTTAATACTCTAGATGCATGCTAGATAGCAGTCGATGAGTGGAGTAATAGTAGTAGATGCAGGCAGGAGTCGGTCTACTTGTCTCGGACGTGATGTCTACATACATGATCATACCTAGATATTCTCATAGCTATGCTCAATTCTATCAATTGCTCAACAGTAATTTGTTCACCCACCGTAGAATACTTATGCTCTCGAGAGAAGCCACTAGTGAAAACTATGGCCCCGGGGTTTATCTTCATCATATTAATCTCCTACTACTTAGTTATTTCCTTTGCTTTTTTACTTTGCCTTTATTTTACTTTGCATCTTTATCACAAAAATACCAAAAATATTATCTTATCATATCTATCAGATCTCACTCTCGTAAGTGGTCGTGTAGGGATTGACAACCCCTATTCGTGTTGGTTGCGAGGATTTATTTGTTTTGTGCAGGTACGAGGGACTCGCGCGTAGCCTCCTACTGGATTGATACCTTGGTTCTCAAAAACTGAGGGAAATACTTACGCTACTTTGCTGCATCATCCCTTCCTCTTCGGGGAAAACCAACGCAGTGCTCAAGAGGTAGCAGTGCGCGGGCCTCGGGGGCCAGCTGCGGGCCCCGCGGGCCGGGAGGCGGCAGCGCTACGTCGCAGGCGCCGGTTGGCTGCGGGCGGCGGCGCAGACGCGTCCGGTCCGATCCGGACGTGTCCAGCGGCGGAGGAGGGAGTTTAGCTAGGGTTTGGACCCGAATTTCGGGGGCACCTCGTCCTTTGCCAGTGTTCGCTTAATCCGTAGTCCCTGTTTCGAGTTGCAAATATTAGCAACAGAACCAGTATCAAATACCCAGGTGCTACTGCGAGCTCTAGTAAGGTACACATGAATAACATGTATATCACATATACCTTTGTTCACCTTACCATCCTTCTTATCCGCCAAATACTTCGGGCAGTTCCGCTTCCAGTGACCAGTCTGCTTGCAGTAGAAGCACTCAGTTTCAGGATTAGGTCTAGATTTGGGTTTCTTCTCTTGAGCAGCAACTTGCTTGCTGTTCTTTTTGAAGTGCCCCTTCTTCTTCCCTTTGCCCTTTTTCTTGAAACCAGTGGTCTTGTTGACCATCAACACTTGATGCTCCTTTTTGATTTCTACCTCCGCAGCTTTTAGCATTGCGAAGAGCTCGGGAATAGTCTTATTCATCCCTTGCATATTATAGTTCATCGCGAAGCTCTTGTAGCTAGGTGGCAGTGATTGGAGAATTCTGTCAATGACGCAATCATCTGGAAGATTAACTCCCAATTGAATCAAGTGATTATTATACCCAGACATTTTGAGTATATGCTCACTAACAAAACTGTTCTCCTCCATCTTGCAGCTATAGAACTTATTGGAGACTTCATATCTCTCAATCCGGGCATTTGCTTGAAATATTAACTTCAACTCCTGGAACATCTCATATGCTCCATGACGCTCAAAACGTCGTTGAAGTCTCGATTCTAAGCCGTAAAGCATGGCACACTGAACTATCGAGTAATCATCAGCTTTGCTCTGCCAGACGTTCATAACATCTGGTGTTGCTCCAGCAGCAAACCTGGCACCCAGCGGTGCTTCCAGGACGTAATTCTTCTGTGCAGCAATGAGGATAATCCTCAAGTTACGGACCCAGTCCGTGTAATTGCTACCATCATCTTTCAACTTTGCTTTCTCAAGGAACGCATTAAAATTCAACGGAACAACAGCACGGGCCATCTATCTACAGTCAAACATAAACAAGCAAGATACTATCAGGTACTAAGTTCATGATAAATTTAAGTTCAATTAATCATATTACTTAAGAACTCCCACTTAGAAAGACATCCCTCTAATCTTCTAAGTGATTACGTGATCCAAATCAACTAAACCATAACCGATCATCACGTGAAATGGAGTAGTTTTCAATGGTGAACATCGCTATGTTGATCATATCTACTATATGATTCACGCTCGACCTTTCGGTCTCAGTGTTCCGAGGCCATATCTGCATATGCTAGGCTCGTCAAGTATAACCTGAGTATTTTGCGTGTGCAAAACTGGCTTGCACCCGTTGTAGATGGACGTAGAGCTTATCACACCCGATCATCACGTGGTGTCTGGGCACAACGAACTTTGGCAACGGTGCATACTCAGGGAGAACACTTTTATCTTGAAATTTAGTGAGAGATCATCTTATAATGCTACCGTCAATCAAAGCAAGATAAGATGCATAAAAGATAAACATCACATGCAATCATTATAAGTGATATGATATGGCCATCATCTTCTTGTACTTGTGATCTCCATCTCCGGAGTACCGTCATGATCACCATCGTCACCGGTGCGACACCTTGATCACCTTCGTAGCATCTTTGTCGTCTCACCAATCTTATGCTTCCACGACTATCGCTACCGCTTAGTGATAAAGTAAAGCATTACAGCGCAGTTGCATTGCATACAATAAAGCGACAACCATATGGCTCCTGCCAGTTGCCGATAACTCGGTTACAAAACATGATCATCTCATACAATAAAATTTAGTATCATGTCTTGACCATATCACATCACAACATGCCCTACAAAAACAAGTTAGACGTCCTCTACTTTGTTGTTGCAAGTTTTACGTGGTTTCTACGAGCTTAAGCAAGAACCAATCTTACCTACGCATCAAAACCACAACGATAGTTTGTCAAGTTGGTGCTGTTTTAACCTTCGCAAGGACCGGGCGTAGCCACACTCGGTTCAACTAAAGTTGGAGTAACTGACACCCGCTAGCCACCTTTGTGCAAAACACGTCGGGAGAACCGGTCTCGCGTAAGCGTATGCGTAATGTCGGTCCGGGCCGCTTCATCCAACAATACCGCCGAACCAAAGTATGACATGCTGGTGAGTAGTATGACTTATATCGCCCACAACTCACTTGTGTTCTACTCGTGCACAACATCAACGCATAAAACCTAGGCTCTGAGATGCATAGTAACGATGGGAGAGTGTGATCTACGTACCCTTGTAGACCGACAGCGGAAGCGTTATATCAACGCGGTTGATGTAGTCGTACGTCTTCACGATCTGACCGATCCAAGCACCGAAACTACGGCACCTCCGAGTTTCAGCACACGTTCAGCTCGATGACGATCCCCGGACTCCGATCCAGCAAAGTGTCGGGGAAGAGTTCCGTCAGCACGACGGCGTGGTGACGATCTTGATGTTCAACTGTCGCAGGGCTTCACCTAAGCACCACTACAATATTATTGAGGATTATGGTGGAAGGGGGCACCGCACACGGCTAAGAAAACGATCACGTGGATCAACTTGTGTGTCTAGGGGTGCCCCCTGCCTCCGTATATAAAGGGGCCAAGGGGGGGTGCGGCCGGCCCTAGTAGGAGGCGCGCAGGAGGAGTCCTACTCCTACCGGGAGTAGGACTCCCCTCCCTTTCCTTGTCCAAGTAGGAGAGGGGGAAGGAAGGGAGAGAGGAGAGGAAGGAAAGGGGGGGCGCCGCCCCTCCCTCCTTGTCCAATTCGGACTAGGGGGAGAGGGGGCACGCGGCCTGCCCTGGCAGCCCCTCCTCTTCTCCACTTTAGGCCCATGAGGCCCATTAACCCCCGGGGGGTTCCGGTAACCCCCCGGTACTCCGGTTTTATCCGAAACTTCCCCGGAACACTTCCGGTGTCCGAATATAGCCGTCCAATATATCAATATTTATGTCTCGACCATTTCGAGACTCCTCGTTATGTCCGCGATCATATCCGGGACTCCGAACTAACTTCGGTACATCAAAACTCATAAACTCATAATATAACTGTCATCGAAACCTTAAGCGTGCGGACCCTACGGGTTCGAGAACAATGTAGACATGACCGAGACATGTCTCCGGTCAATAACCAATAGCGGAACCTGGATGCTCATATTGGCTCCCACATATTCTACGAAGATCTTTATCGGTCAGACCGCATAATAATATACGTTGTTCCCTTTGTCATCGGTATGTTACTTGCCCGAGATTCGATCGTCGGTACATTAATACCTAGTTCAATCTCGTTACCGGCAAGTCGCTTTACTCGTTCCGTAATACATCATCTCGCAACTAACTCATTTAGTTGCATTGCTTGCAAGGCTTAGGTGATGTGCATTACCGAGAGGGCCCAGAGATACCTCTCCGATAATCGGAGTGACAAATCCTAATATCGAAATACGCCAACCCAACATGTACCTTTGGAGACACCTGTAGAGCTCCTTTATAATCACCCAGTTACGTTGTGACGTTTTGTAGCACACAAAGTGTTCCTCCGGTAAACGGGAGTTGCATAATCTCATAGTTATAGGAACATGTATAAGTCATGAAGAAAGCAATAGCAACATACTAAACGATCGAGTGCTAAGCTAACGGAATGGGTCAAGTCAATCACATCATTCTCTTAATGATGTGATCCCATTAATCAAATAACAACTCTTTGTCTATGGTTAGGAAACATAACCATCTTTGATTAACGAGCTAGTCAAGTAGAGGCATACTAGTGACACTCTGTTTGTCTATGTATTCACACATGTATTATGTTTCCGGTTAATACATTTCTAGCATGAATAATAAACATTTACCATGAAATAAGGAAATAAATAATAACTTTATTATTGCCTCTAGGGAATATTTCCTTCAGTCTCCCACTTGCACTAGAGTCAATAATCTAGATTACACAGTAATGATTCTAACACCCATGGAGCTTTGGTGTTGATCATGTTTTTCTCGTGGAAGAGGCTTAGTCAATGGGTCTGCAACATTTAGATCCGTATGTATTTTGCACATCTCTATGTCTCCCACCTGGACTAGATCCCGGATGGAATTGAAGCGTCTCTTGATGTGCTTGGTTCTCTTGTGAAATCTGGATTCCTTTGCCAAGGCAATTGCACCAGTATTGTCACAAAAGATTTTCATTGGACCCGATGCACTAGGTATGACACCTAGATCGGATATGAACTCCTTCATCCAGACTCCTTCGTTTGCTGCTTCCGAAGCAGCTATGTACTACGCTTCACATGTAGATCCCGCCACAACGCTTTGTTTAGAACTGCACCAACTGACAGCTCCACCGTTTAATGTAAATATGTATCCGGTTTGCGATTTAGAATCGTCCGGATCAGTGTCAAAGCTTGCATCAACGTAACCATTTACTATGAGCTCTTTTTCACCTCCATATATGAGAAACATATCCTTAGTCCTTTTCAGGTATTTCAGGATGTTCTTGACCGCTGTCCAGTGATCCACTCCTGGATTACTTTGGTACCTACTTGCTAGACTTATAGCAAGACACACATCAGGTCTGGTACACAGCATTGCACACATGATAGAGCCTATGGCTGAAGCATAGGGAACATCTTTCATTTTCTCTCTATCTTCTGCATTGGTCGGGCATTGAGTCTTACTCAATTTCACACCTTGTAACACAGGCAAGAATCCTTTCTTTGCTTGATCCATTTTGAACTTTTTCAAAATTTTGTCAAGGTATGTGCTTTGTGAAAGTCCAATTAAGCGTCTTGATCTATCTCTATAGATCTTAATGCCTAATATGTAAGCAGCTTCACCGAGGTCTTTCATTGAAAAACTCTTATTCAAGTATCCCTTTATGCTATCCAGAAATTCTATATCATTTCCGATTAGTAATATGTCATCTACATATAATATCAGAAATGCTACAGAGCTCCCACTCACTTTCTTGTAAATACAGGCTTCTCCAAAAGTCTGTACAAAACCAAATGCTTTGATCACACTATCAAAGCGTTTATTCCAACTCCGAGAGGCTTGCACCAGTCCATAAATGGATCGCTGGAGCTTGCACACTTTGTTAGCTCCCTTTGGATCGAAAAAACCTTCCGGCTGCATCATATTCAACTCTTCTTCCAGAAATCCATTCAGGAATGCAGTTTTGACATCCATCTGCCAAATTTCATAATCATAAAATGCGGCAATTGCTAACATGATTCGGACAGACTTAAGCATCGCTACGGGTGAGAAGGTCTCATCATAGTCAATCCCTTGAACTTGTCGAAAACCTTTTATAACAAGTCGAGCTTTGTAGACAGTAACATTACCGTCAGCGTCAGTCTTCTTCTTGAAGATCCATTTATTCTCAATTGCTTGCCGATCATTGGGCAAGTCAACCAAAGTCCATACTTTGTTTTCATACATGGATCCCATCTCAGATTTCATGGCTTCGACCCATTTTGTGGAATCTGGGCTCACCATCGCTTCTTCATAGTTCGTAGGTTCATCATGATCTAGTAGCATGACTTCCAGAACAGGATTACCGTACCACTCTGGTGCGGATCTTACTCTGGTTGATCTACGAAGTTTAGTAGTAACTTGTTCTGAAGTTTCATGATCATTATCATTAGCTTCCTCACTAATTGGTGTAGGTGTCATAGAAACCTATTTCTGTGATGTACTACTTTCCAATAAGGGAGCAGGTATAGTTACCTCATCAAGTTCTACTTTCCTCCCACTCACTTCTTTCGAGAGAAACTCCTTCTCCAGAAAGGATCCATTCTTAGCGACAAATGTCTTGCCTTCGGATCTGTGATAGAAGGTGTACCCAATAGTCTCTTTGTTGGAAATATGCCCTAGAGGCAATAATAAATTAGTTATTATTATATTTCCTTGTTCATGATAATCGTTTATTATCCATGCTATAATTGTATTGATAGGAAACTCAGATACATGTGTGGATACATAGACAACACCATGTCCCTAGTAAGCCTCTAGTTGACTAGCTCGTTGATCAATAGATGGTTACGGTTTCCTGACCATGGACATTGGATGTCGTTGATAACGGGATCACATCATTAGGAGAATGATGTGATGGGCAAGACCCAATCCTAAGCATAGCACTAGATCGTGTAGTTCGTATGCTAAAGCTTTTCTAATGTCAAGTATCATTTCCTTAGACCATGAGATTGTGCAACTCCCGGATACCGTAGGAATGCTTTGGGTGTGCCAAACGTCACAACGTAACTGGGTGGCTATAAAGGTACACTACAGGTATCTCCGAAAGTGTCTGTTGGGTTGGCACGAATCGAGACTGGGATTTGTCACTCCGTGTAAACGGAGAGGTATCTCTAGGCCCACTCGGTAGGACATCATCATTATGTGCACAATGTGATCAAGGAGTTGATCACGGGATGATGTGTTACGGAACGAGTAAAGAGACTTGCCGGTAACGAGGTTGAACAAGGTATCGGGATACCGACGATCGAATCTCGGGCAAGTATCATACCGCTAGACAAAGGGAATTGTATACGGGATTGATTAAGTCCTTGACATCGTGGTTCATCCGATGAGATCATCGTGGAACATGTGGGAGCCAACATGGGTATCCAGATCCCGCTGTTGGTTATTGACCGGAGAGTCATCTCGGTCATGTCTGCATGTCTCCCGAACCCGTAGGGTCTACACACTTAAGGTTCGGTGACGCTAGGGATATAGAGATATTAGTATGCGGTAACCCGAAAGTTGTTCGGAGTCCCGGATGAGATCCCGGACGTCACGAGGAGTTCCGGAATGGTCCGGAGGTAAAGAATTATATATAGGAAGTGCTATTTCGGCCATCGGGACAAGTTTCGGGGTCACCGATATTGTACCGGGACCATCGGAAGGGTCCCGGGGGTCCACCGGGTGGGGCCACCTGCCCCGGGGGGCCACATGGGCTGTAGGGGGTGCGCCTTGGCCCATATGGGCCAAGGGCAGCAGCCCCAAGAGGCCCATGCGCCAAGAGAAGAGGGGAAAGGAAGAGTCCTAAAGGGGGAAGGCACCTCCGAGGTGCCTTGGGGAGGATGGACTCCTCCCCCCCTTGGCCGCACCCTTCCTTGGAGGAAGGGGCAAGGCTGCGCCCTCCCCCTCTCCCTTGGCCCTATATATAGTGGGGGAAAGGGAGGGCAATCCAATCTAAGGCCTGGCGCCTCCCTCTCCCACCCATGACACATCTCCCTCCTCCCGCAGCGCTTGGCGAAGCCCTGTTGGAATCCCGCTACTTCCACCACCACGCCGTCGTGCTGTTGGATCTCCATCAACCTCTCCTCCCCCCTTGCTGGATCAAGAAGGAGGAGACGTTGCTGCTCCGTACGTGTGTTGAACGCGGAGGTGCCGTCCGTTCGGCGCTAGGATCATCGGTGATTTGGATCACGACGAGTACGACTCCATCAACCCCGTTCTCTTGAATGCTTCCGCGCGCGATCTACAAGGGTATGTAGATCCACTCCTCCCTCGTGGCTAGATGACTCCATAGATAGATCTTGGTGACACGTAGGAAAATTTTGAATTTATGCTACGTTCCCCAACAGTCTATGCGTAGTTTCTATGCACGAGTAGAACACAAAGTAGTTGTGGGCATTGATTTTGTTCAATATGCTTGCCATTACTAGTCTTATCTTGATTCGGCGGCATCGTGGGATGAAGCGGCCCGGACCGACCTTACACGTACTCTTACGTAAGACTGGTTCCACCGACTGACATGCACTAGATGCATAAGGTGGCTAGCGGGTGTCTGTCTCTCCTACTTTAGTCGGATCGGATTCGATGAAAAGGGTCCTTATGAAGGGTAAATAGCAATTGGCATATCACGTTGTGGTTTTTGCGTAGGTAAGAAACGTTCTTGCTAGAAACCCATAGCAGCCACGTAAAACATGCAAACAACAATTAGAGGACGTCTAACTTGTTTTTGCAGGGTATGCTATGTGATGTGATATGGCCAAAGGATGTGATGAATGATATATGTGATGTATGAGATGATCATGTTCTTGTAATAGGAATCACGACTTGCATGTCGATGAGTATGACAACCGGCAGGAGCCATAGGAGTTGTCTTAATTTATTTATGACCTGCGTGTCAACTTAAACGTCATGTAATTACTTTACTTTATTGCTAAAGCGTTAGCCATAGTAGTAGAAGTAATAGATGATGAGACAACTTCAAGAAGACACGATGATGGAGATCATGATGATGGAGATCATGGTGTCATGCCGGTGACAAGATGATCATGGAGCCCCAAGACGGAGATCAAAGGAGCTATATGATATTGGCCATATCATGTCACTACTATTTGATTGCATGTGATGTTTATCATGTTTTTGCATCTTGTTTACTTAGAACGACGGTAGTAAATAAGATGATCCCTCATTACAATTTCAAGAATGTGTTCTCCCCTAACTGTGCACCGTTGCTAAAGTTCGTCGTTTCGAAGCACCACGTGATGATCGGGTGTGATAGATCCTTACGTTCACATACAACGGGTGTAAGACAGTTTTACACATGCAAAACACTTAGGGTTAACTTGACGAGCCTAGCATGTACAGACATGGCCTCGGAACACAAGAGACCGAAAGGTCGAGCATGAGTCATATGGTAGATACGATCAACATGAAGATGTTCACCGATGATGACTAGTCCGTCTCACGTGATGATCGGACACGGCCTAGTTGACTCGGATCATGTAATCACTTAGATGACTAGAGGGATGTCTATCTGAGTGGGAGTTCATAAGATGAACTTAATTATCCTGAACATAGTCAAAAGGTCTTCGCAAATTATGTCGTAGCTCGCGCTTCAGTTCTACTGTTTAGATATGTTCCTAGAGAAAATTTAGTTGAAAGTTGATAGTAGCAATTATGCGGACTAGGTCCGTAAACTGAGGATTGTCCTCATTGCGTCATAGAAGGCTTATGTCCTTAATGCACCGCTCAGTGTGCTGAACCTCGAACGTTGTTTGTGGATGTTGCGAACATCTGACATACACATTTTGATAACTACATGATAGTTCAGTGCGTAATGCTAAATGGTTTAGAATTGAGGCGCCAAAGATGTTTTTTGAAACGTCGCGGAACATATGAGATGTTTCGAGAGCTGAAATTGGGATTTCAGGCTCGTGCCCACGTCAAGAGGTATAAGACCTCCGACGATTTTCTTAGCCTGCAAACTAAGGGAGAAAAGCTCAATTGTTGAGCTTGTGCTCAGATTGTCTGAGTACAACAATCATTTGAATCGAGTGGGAGTTGATCTCCCAGATAAGATACTGATGTTTCTCCGAAGTCATTACCACCAAGCTGCTAGAGCTTCGTGATGAACTATAATATATCAGGGACATATATGATGATCCTTGAGATATTCGCGATGTTTGACACCACAAAAGTAGAAATCAAGAAGGAGCATCAATCGTTGATGGTTGGTGAAACCACTAGTTTCAAGAAGGGCAAGGGAACAAAGGAATACTTCATGAAACGGCAATTCAGCTGCTGCTCTAGTGAAGAAACCCAAGGTTGAACCCAAACCCGAGACTGAGTGCTTCTGTAATAAGGGGAACAGCCACTGGAGCAGAATTACCCTAGATACTTGGTAGATGAGAAGGCTGGCAAGGTCGATAGAAGTATATTGGATATACATTGTGTTGATGTGTACTTTACTAGTACTCCTAGTAGCACCAGGGTATTAGATACCGGTTCGGTTGCTAAGTGTTAGTAACTCGAAACAAAAGGCTACGGAATAAACGGAGACTAGCTAAAGGTGAGCTGACCATAAGTGTTGGAAGTGTTTCCAATGTTGATATGATCAAGCATCGCACGCTCCCTCTACCATTGAGATTGGTGTTTGCGTTGAGCATAGACATGATTGGATTATGTCTATCGCAATACGGTTATTCATTTAAGGAGAATAATGGTTACTCTGTTTATTTGAATAATACCTTCAATGGTCTTGCACCTAAAATGAATGGTTTATTGAATCTCGATCGTAGTGATACGCATGTTCATGCCAAAAGATATAAGATAGTAATGATAGTACCACCTACTTGTGGCACTGCCACATAAGTCATATCAGTATAAAGCGCATGAAGAAGCTCCATGTTGATGGATCTTGGACTCACTCATTTTTGAAAGGATTGAGACATGCGAACCATGTTGTTGGTAGATATGCATGAGAAACTCTATACAGATGGATCGTTTTGGACTCACTTGATTTTGAATCACTTGAGACATGCAAATCATACCACATGGGCAAGATGACTGAAAGCCTCGTTTTCAGTAAAATGGAACTAGAAAGCAACTTGTTGGAAGTAATACATTTTGATGTGTGCAGTCCAATGAGTGCTGAGGCGTGTAGTGGATATCGTTATGTTCTTACTTCACAGATGATTTGAGTAGATGTTGAGTATATTTACTTGATGAATCACGAGTCTGAATTATTGAAAGGTTCAAGTAATTTCAGGGTGAAGTTGAAAGATCGTCGTGACAAGAGGATAAAATATCTATGATATGATCATAGAGATGAATATCTGAATTACGAGTTTGGCACAGAATTAAGACATTGTGGAAATTGTTTCACAACTAATACAGCCTGGAACACCATAGTGTATGGTGTGTCCGAACATCATAACTGCACCCTTATTGGATATGATGCATACCATGATGTCTCCTTATCAAATTACCACGATAGTTTATGGGGTTAAGGCATTAGAGACAACACATCACTTTAAATAGGCACCACGTAATTCCGATGAGATGACACCGGTATGAACTTATTGGTTTAAGAGAAACTAGCTGTCATTTGTTAAAAGGTTTGGGGCTGCTACGCTTATGTGAAAAGTTTCAGGCTGATAAGCTCGAACCCAAAGCGGATAAATGCATCTTCATAGGACACCCAAAACAGTTGGGTATACCTCCTGTCTTAGATCCGAAAACAATAAAGGATTGTTTCTAGAATCGGGTCCTTTCTCGAGGAAAAGTTTCTCTCGAAAGAATTGAGTGGGAGGATGGTGGAGACTTGATGAGGTTATTGAACCGTCTCTTCAACTAGTGTGTGGCAGGGCACAGGGAGTTTTCCTGTGGCACCTACACCAATTGAAGTGGAAGCTCTATGATAGTGAATCATGGAAACTTCAGATCAAGTCACTACCAAAACTCGTAGGATGACAAGGATGCGTACTACTTCAGAGTGGTACGTAATCCTGTCTTGGAAGTCATGTTGCTAGACAACAATGAACCTACGAGCTATGGAGAAGCGATGGTGGGCCTGGGTTCCAAAAATGGCTCGAGGCCATAAATCCGAGAGAGGATCCATATATGAAAACAAAGTGTAGACTTTGGAGAACAGCTGATGGTCGTAAGGCTGTTGAGTGCAGATGGATTTTAAAAGGAAGACGGACAATGATGGTAAGATGTCACCATTAAGAAAGCTCGACTTGTCGTTAAGATGTTTTCCGACAAGTTCAAGGAGTTGACTACGATGAGACTTTCTCACTCGTAGCGATGCTAAGAGTCTGTTGGAATTATATTAGCGATTACTGCATTATTTATGAAATCTTGCAGATAGGATGTCAAAACATTGTTTCCTCGACGATTTTCTTGAGAAAGGTTGTATGTGATACAACCGGAAGGTTTTGTCAATCCTGAAAGATGCTAATACAGTATGCAAAGCTCCAGCAATCCTTCTAAGGACTGGAGTAAGCATCTCGGAGTTGGAATGTATGCTTTGATGAGATGATCAAAGATTTTGGGTGTATACAAAGTTTATGAGAAACTTGTATTTCCAAAGAAGTGAGTGGGAGCACTATAGAATTTCTGATGAGTATATGTTGTTGACATATTGTTGATCAGAAATGACGTAGAATTTCTGGAAAGCATATAGGGTTATTTGGAAAGTGTTTTTCAATGGCCTGGATTAAGCTACTTGAACATTGAGCATCAAGATCTATAAGGATAGATCAAAACGCTTAATGGTACTTTCAAATGAGCACATACCTTGACATGATCTTGAAGGTGTTCAAGATGGATCAGTCCAAAGAAGGAGTTCTTGCCTGAGTTTAAGGTATGAAGTTAAGACTTAAAGCTCGACCACGGCAGAATAGAGAGAAAGGACGAAGGTCGTCCCCTATGCTTAAGACATAGGCTCTACAGTATGCTATGCTGTGTACCGCACCTGAAGTGTGCCTTGCCATGAGTCAGTCAAGGGGTACAAGAGTGATCCAAGAATGGATCACAGTACAGCGGTCAAAGTTATCCTTAGTAACTAGTGGACTAAGGAATTTTCTCGGTTATGGAGGTGATGAAGAGTTCGACGTAAAGAGTTACGACGATGCAAGCTTAACACCTATCCGGATAGCTCTGAGTAGAGATACCGGATACGTATAATGGAGCAACAATTTAGAATAACTCCAAGTAGAACAGTTATTTGAAATGGCTCCAAATAGAGCGTGGTAGCTGCATCTAGGAGATGACATAAAGATTTGTAAAGCACACACGGATCTGAAAGGTTCAGACCCGTTGACTAAAACCTCTCTCACAAGCAACATGATCAAACCCAGAACTCATTGAGTGTTAATCACATAGTGATGTGAACTAGATTATTGACTCTAGTAAACTCTTTGGATGTTGGTTACATGGCGATGTGACCTGTGAGTGTTAATCACATGGCGATGTGAACTAGATTATTGACTCTAGTGCAAGTGGGAGACTGTTGGAAATATGCCCTAGAGGCAATAATAAATTAGTTATTATTATATTTCCTTGTTCATGATAATCGTTTATTATCCATGCTATAATTGTATTGATAGGAAACTCAGATACATGTGTGGATACATAGACAACACCATGTCCCTAGTAAGCCTCTAGTTGACTAGCTCGTTGATCAATAGATGGTTACGGTTTCCTGACCATGGACATTGGATGTCGTTGATAACGGGATCACATCATTAGGAGAATGATGTGATGGGCAAGACCCAATCCTAAGCATAGCACTAGATCGTGTAGTTCATATGCTAAAGCTTTTCTAATGTCAAGTATCATTTCTTTAGACCATGAGATTGTGCAACTCCCGGATACCGTAGGAATGCTTTGGGTGTGCCAAACGTCACAACGTAACTGGGTGGCTATAAAGGTACACTACATGTATCTCCGAAAGTGTCTATTGGGTTGGCACGAATCGAGACTGGGATTTGTCACTCCATGTAAACGGAGAGGTATCTCTGGGCCCACTCGGTAGGACATCATCATAATGTGCACAATGTGATCAAGGAGTTGATCACGGGATGATGTGTTACGGAACGAGTAAAGAGACTTGCCGGTAATGAGGTTGAACAAGGTATCGGGATACCGACGATCGAATCTCGGGCAAGTATCGTACCGGTAGACAAAGGGAATTGTATACAGGATTGATTAAGTCCTTGACATCGTGGTTCATCCGATGAGATCATCGTGGAACATGTGGGAGCCAACATGGGTATCCAGATCCCGCGCTGTTGGTTATTGACCGGAGAGTCATCTCGGTCATGTTTGCATGTCTCCCGAACCCGTAGGGTCTACACACTTAAGGTTCGGTGACGCTAGGGTTATAGAGATATTAGTATGCGGTAACCCGAAAGTTGTTCGGAGTCCCGGATGAGATCCCGGACGTCATGAGGAGTTCCGGAATGGTCCGGAGGTAAAGAATTATATATAGGAAGTGCTATTTCGGCCATCGGGACAAGTTTCGGGGTCACCGGTATTGTACCGGGACCACCGGAAGGGTCCTGGGGGTCCACCGGGTGGGGCCACCTGCCCCGGGGGGCCACATGGGCTATAGGGGGTGCGCCTTGGCCCATATGGGCCAAGGGCACCAGCCCCAAGAGGCCCATGCGCCAAGAGAAGAGGGGAAAGGAAGAGTCCTAAAGGGGGAAGGCACCTCCGAGGTGCCTTGGGGAGGATGGACTCCTCCCCCCCCCCTTGGACGCACCCTTCCTTGGAGGAAGGGGCAAGGCTGCACCCTCCCCCTCTCCCTTGGCCCTATATATAGTGGGGGAAAGGGAGGGCAATCCAATCTAAGGCCTGGCGCCTCCCTCTCCCTCCCATGACACATCTCCCTCCTCCCGCAGCGCTTGGCGAAGCCCTGTTGGAATCCCGCTACTTCCACCACCACGCCGTCGTGCTGTTGGATCTCCATCAACCTCTCCTCCCCCCTTGCTGGATCAAGAAGGAGGAGACGTCGCTGCTCCGTACGTCTGTTGAACGCGGAGGTGTCGTCCATTCGGCGCTAGGATCATCGGTGATTTGGATCACGACGAGTACGACTCCATCAACCCCGTTCTCTTGAACGCTTCCGCGTGCGATCTACAAGGGTATGTAGATCCACTCCTCCCTCGTGGCTAGATGACTCCATAGATAGATCTTGGTGACACGTAGGAAAATTTTGAATTTATGCTACGTTCCCCAACACTCTTTTTGGTATCCTATGAAGACACATTTCTCTGATTTGGGTTCGAGCTTATCAGGTTGAAGTTTCTTCACATAAGCATCGCAGCCCCAACCTTTTAGAAACGACAACTTTGGTTTCTTGCCAAACCACAGTTCATAAGGCGTCGTCTCAATGGATTTTGATGATGCCCTATTTAACGTGAATGCGGCTGTCTCTAGAGCATAACCCCAAAACGATAGCGGTAAATCTGTAAGAGACATCATAAATTGCACCATATCAAGTAAAGTACGATTATGATGTTCGGACACACCATTACGCTGTGGTGTTCCAGGTGGCGTGAGTTGCGAAACTATTCCGCATTGTTTCAAATGTAGACCAAACTCGTAACTCAAATATTCTCCTCCACGATCAGATCGTAGAAACTTTATTTTCTTGTTACGATGATTTTCAACTTCACTCTGAAATTCTTTGAACTTTTCAAATGTTTCAGACTTATGTTTCATTAAGTAGATATACCCATATCTGCTTAAATCATCTGTGAAGGTGAGAAAATAACGATATCCGCCACGAGCTTCAACATTCATTGGACCACATACATCTGTATGTATGATTTCCAAAAAATCTGTTGCTCTCTCCATAGTACCGGAGAACGGTGTTTTAGTCATCTTGCCCATGAGGCATGGTTCGCAAGTACCAAGTGATTCATAATCAAGTGGTTCCAAAAGTCCATCGGTATGGAGTTTCTTCATGCGTTTTACACCGATATGACCTAAACGGCAGTGCCACAAATAAGTTGCACTATCATTATCAACTCTGCATCTTTTGGCTTCAACATTATGAATATGTGTATCACTACTATCGAGATTCATCAAAAATAGACCACTCTTCAAGGGTGCATGACCATAAAAGATATTACTCATATAAATAGAACAACCATTATTCTCTGATTTAAATGAATAACCGTCTCGCATCAAACAAGATCCAGATATAATGTTCATGCTCAACGCTGGCACCAAATAACAATTATTTAGGTCTAATACTAATCCCGATGGTAGATGTAGAGGTAGCGTGCCGACCGCGATCACATCGCCTTTGGAACCATTTCCCACGCGCATCGTCACCTCGTCCTTCGCCAGTGTTCGCTTAATCCGTAGTCCCTGTTTCGAGTTGCAAATATTAGCAACAGAACCAGTATCAAATACCCAGGTGCTACTGCGAGCTCTAGTAAGGTACACATCAATAACATGTATATCACATATAACTTTGTTCACCTTGCCATCCTTCTTATCCGCCAAATACTTCGGGCAGTTCCGCTTCCAGTGACCAGTCTGCTTGTAGTAGAAGCACTCAGTTTCAGGCTTAGGTCCAGATTTGGGTTTCTTCTCTTGAGCAGCAACTTGCTTGGTGTTCTTTTTGAAGTTCCCCTTCTTCTTCCCTTTGCCCTTTTTCTTGAAACCAGTGGTCTTGTTGACCATCAACACTTGATGCTCCTTTTTGATTTCTACCTCCGTAGCTTTTAGCGTTGCGAAGAGCTCGGGAATAGTCTTATTCATCCCTTGCATATTATAGTTCATCACGAAGCTCTTGTAGCTAGGTGGCAGTGATTGGAGAATTCTGTCAATGACGCAATCATCTAGAAGATTAACTCCCAATTGAATCAAGTGATTATTATACCCATACATTTTGTGTATATGCTCACTGACAGAACAGTTCTCCTCCATCTTGCAGCTATAGAACTTATTGGAGACTTCATATCTCTCAATCCGGGCATTTGCTTGAAATATTAACTTCAACTCCTGGAACATCTCATATGCTCCATGACGTTCAAAACGTTGCTGAAGTCCCGATTCTAAGCCGTAAAGCATGGCACACTGAACTATCGAGTAGTCATCAGCTTTGCTCTGCCAGACGTTCATAACATCTGGTGTTGCTCCAGCAGTAGGCCTGGCACCCAGCGGTGCTTCCAGGACGTAATTCTTCTGTGCAGCAATGAGGATAATCCTCAAGTTACGGACCCACTCCGTGTAATTGCTACCATCATCTTTCAACTTTGCTTTCTCAAGGAACGCATTAAAATTCAACGGAACAACAGCACGGGCCATCTATCTACAATCAAACATAAACAAGAAAGATACTATCAGGTACTAAGTTCATGATAAATTTAAGTTCAATTAATCATATTACTTAAGAACTCCCACTTAGAAAGACATCCCTCTAATCTTCTAAGTGATTACGTGATCCAAATCAACTAAACCATAACCGATCATCATGTGAAATGGAGTAGTTTTCAATGGTGAACATCGCTATGTTGCTCATATCTACTATATGATTCACGCTCGACCTTTCAGTCTCGGTGTTCCGAGGCCATATCTGCATATGCTAGGCTCGTCAAGTTTAACCTGAGTATTTTGCGTGTGCAAAACTGGCTTGCACCCGTTGTAGATGGACGTAGAGCTTATCACACCCGATCATCACATGGTGTCTGGGCACGACGAACTTTGGCAACGGTGCATACTCAGGGAGAACACTTTTATCTTGAAATTTAGTGAGAGATCATCTTATAATGCTACCGTCAATCAAAGCAAGATAATATGCATAAAAGATAAACATCACATGCAATCAATATAAGTGATATGATATGGCCATCATCTTCTTGTACTTGTGATCTCCATCTCCGAAGTACCGTCATGATCACCATCGTCACCGGCGCGACACCTTGATCACCATCGTAGCATCGTTGTCGTCTCGCCAATCTTATGCTTCCACGACTATCGCTACCGCTAGTGATAAAGTAAAGCATCACCGCGCAGTTGCATTGCATACAATAAAGCGACAACCATATGGCTCCTGCCAGTTGCCGATAACTCGGTTACAAAACATGATCATCTCATACAATAAAATTGAGTATCATGTCTTGACCATATCACATCACAACATGCCCTGCAAAAACAAGTTAGACGTCCTCTACTTTGTTGTTGCAAGTTTTGCGTGGCTGCTACGGGCTTAAGCAAGAACCAATCTTACCTACGCATCAAAACCACAACGATAGTTTGTCAAGTTGGTGTTGTTTTAACCTTCGCAAGGACCGGGCGTAGCCACACTTGGTTCAACTAAAGTTGGAGAAACTGACAACCGCTAGCCACCTTTGTGCAAAGCACGTCGGGAGAACCGGTCTCGCGTAAGCGTACGCGTAATGTCGGTCCAGGCCGCTTCGTCCAACAATACCGCCGAACCAAAGTATGACATGCTGGTAAGTAGTATGACTTATATCGCCCACAACTCACTTGTGTTCTACTCGTGCATATAACATCAACACATAAAACCTAGGCTCGGATGCCACTGTTGGGGAACGTAGTAATTTCAAAAAAAATTCCTACGCACACGCAAGATCATGGTGATGCATAGCAACGAGGGGAGAGTGTAATCTACGTACCCTTGTAGACCGACAGCGGAAGCGTTATATCAGTGTGGTTGATGTAGTCATACGTCTTCACGATCCGACCGATCCAAGCACCGAAACTATGGCACCTCCGAGTTTCAGCACACGTTCAGCTCGATGACGATCCCCGGACTCCGATCCAGCAAAGTTTCGGGGAAGAGTTCCGTAAGCACGACGGCGTGGTGACGATCTTGATGTTCAACTGTCGCAGGGCTTCGCCTAAGCACCACTACAATATTATTAAGGATTATGGTGGAAGGGGGCACCGCACACGGCTAAGAAAACGATCACGTGGATCAACTTGTGTGTCTAGGGGTGCCCCTGCCTCCGTATATAATGGAGCCAAGGGGGGTGCGGCCGGCCCTAGTAGGAGGCGCGCAGGAGGAGTCCTACTCCTACCGGGAGTAGGACTCCCCTCCCTTTCCTTGTCCAAGTAGGAGAGGGGGAAGGAAGGGAGAGAGGAGAGGAAGGAAAGGGGGGCGCCGCCCCTCCCTCCTTGTCCAATTCGGACTAGGGGGAGAGGGGGCACGCGGCCTGCCCTGGCAGCCCCTCCTCTTCTCCACTTTAGGCCCATGAGGCCCATTAACCCCCGGGGGGGTTCCCGTAACCCCCCGGTACTCCGGTTTTATCCGAAACTTCCCCGGAACACTTCCGGTGTCCGAATATAGCCGTCCAATATATCAATCTTTATGTCTCGACCATTTCGAGACTCCTCATTATGTCCGTGATCATATCCGGGACTCCGAACTAACTTCGGTACATCAATACTCATAAACTCATAATATAACTGTCATAGAAACCTTAAGTGTGCGGACCCTACGGGTTCGAGAACAATGTAGACATGACCGAGACATGTCTCCGGTCAATAACCAATAGCGGAACCTGGATGCTCATATTGGCTCCCACATATTCTACGAAGATCTTAATCGGTCAGACCGCATAACAATATACGTTGTTCCCTTTGTCATCGATATGTTACTTGCCCGAGATTCAATCGTCGGTACATCAATACCTAGTTCAATCTCGTTACCGGCAAGTCTCTTTACTCGTTCTGTAATACATCATCTCGCAACTAACTCATTTAGTTGCATTGCTTGCAAGGCTTAGGTGATGTGCATTACCGAGAGGGCCCAGAGATACCTCTCCGACAATCGGAGTGACAAATCCTAATCTCGAAATATGCCAACCCAACATGTACCTTTGGAGACACCTGTAGAGCTCCTTTATAATCACCCAGTTACGTTGTGACGTTTGGTAGCACACAAAGTGTTCCTCCGGTAAACGGGAGTTGCATAATCTCATAGTCATAGGAACATGTATAAGTCATGAAGAAAGCAATAGCAACATACTAAACGATCAAGTGCTAAGCTAACGGAATGGGTCAAGTCAATCACATCATTCTCCTAATGATGTGATCCTGTTAATCAAATAACAACTCTTTGTCTATGGTTAGGAAACATAACCATCTTTGATTAATGAGCTAGTCAAGTAGAGGCATACTAGTGACACTCTGTTTGTCTATGTATTCACACATGTATTATGTTTCCGGTTAATACAATTCTAGCATGAATAATAAACATTTATCATGAAATAAGGAAATAAATAATAACTTTATTATTGCCTCTAGGGCATATTTCCTTCAAGGATCACATATTTATAGGTAGGGGAAGTTTGGAGTGTCCAAATGGAGTGTAGTTTTCGCCCACACGATCGTGATCCGATGACGGAGGACATGAGAGTGGTTTGGAAGGGTTATTGAGCCGTTTTGGAGGGGTGTTGGGCTGCAACACACAAGAGGCCTTTGCGGTTCCCCGGTTAACCGTTGGAGTATCAAATGGACTCCAAATGGCATGAAATTTGACAGGCGGTCTACCGGTCGTGTACCAAGGCCGCTTGGCAAATCTCGGTCCATTCCGAGAACGTTTAACACCCGCTTACGAAAAGAGACAAGAGGGGGACGTTAGTGCACGTAGGAGTGTCGGATTGCAAAACGGACAACGGGGGAAATGCTCGGATGCATGAGACGAACACGTATGCAAATGAGATGCACATGATGACATGATATGAAATGCAACATGAAAAAAATGCAAAACAAAGACAAAACCCAACCACGAAGGGAAATATCATAACTTAAGGCCATAAAAGGCAAGTGTCGGAGTTACAAATATGGTAAGTTACATCCGGGTTGTTACAACACTCCACCACTACAAAAGGATCTCGTCCTGAGATCTAGGACTAAAGAACTCCAGATATTTGGAACGGAGGTGGTCCTCCCATTCCCAGGTGGCTTCTCGGTCGGAATGGTGTGACCACTTCACTTTTAGGAATTTGATAGACTTGTTGCGAGTCTTGCGCTCGGTTTCTTCAAGAATAGCAATGGGATGCTCATGATAAGACAAATATTCTTGGATATCGATCTCTTCAAAGTTGATGGTGCGCTCAGGAGTCTTGAAGCACTTGCGAAGCTGTGACACGTGAAACACGTCGTGCACGTTTGCGAAGTTATACGGAAGCTCAAGTTGATAGGCGAGGTCGCCTCTTTTGCCAATGATCTTGAAAGGGCCCACGTATCTAGGGGCAAGCTTCCCTTTGATACCGAAGCGACGAGTACCTTTCATTTTAGAGACGCATAGGTAGACATGGTCTCTGATCTCGAAAGCCAAGTCACGGTGCTTGCTATCATAGTAACTCTTCTGGCGCGATTGTGCGGCTTTGAGATTTTCACGGATGACTTTACACATTTCTTCAGCTTCTGTGATTAAGTCATTGCCAAGAAGTTGGCTTTCACCAGTCTCTGTCCAATTAAGAGGAGTACGGCACTTTCTGCCATAGAGAATCTTGAATGGGGCCTTGCCCGAACTCGCTTGGAAGCTGTTGTTGTAGGAGAACTCGGCATATGGAAGACAATCTTCCCACTTCATACCAAAGGAAATGACACAAGCCCTGAGCATATCTTCAAGGATTTGATTGACTCGCTCGACTTGGCCACTAGTTTGAGGATGGAAGGCTGTGCTGAAGCGAATGTTGGTGCCCATGGCCTTCTGGAAGGAGTCCCAAAACTTAGAAGTGAAGATGCTTCCACGATCTGAAGATATCAACTGTGGAATGCCGTGCAAGGAGACAATCCTAGAGGTGTATAGCTCTTCCAACTGAGCTGCTGTGATAGATTCTTTGATTGGAAGGAAATGAGACACTTTAGTAAGCTTGTCGATGACGACGAAGATAGCATCGTTTCCACGCTTGGACTTGGGAAATCTAGTTACGAAGTCCATCTCAATATGGTCAAACTTCCATTCTGGAATAGCAAGAGGTTGGAGGAGACCAGCTGGCCGTTGGTGTTCTGCTTTCACTCTTCTGCAGATATCACATTCACTCACGAACTAAGCAATTTCTTGCTTCATTCGAGTCCACCAATACGACTGCTTGAGGTCATGGTACATCTTCGTACTTCCAGGATGAATGGATAGAAGGGAATTGTGAGCCTCCTTCATAATGACTTTCCGTAGATCACCTTTAGGAACGACAATTCGATCCTCAAAGAATAGAGTATCTTTGTCATCAATGTGATAGCACTTGTACTTGGGTTGGCTCTTGGCAATCCCATTTTTCACCTTCTTCACCATGGAATCAAGAAGTTGTGCCTCACAAATTTGATCTTCCAAAGTAGGAGAAACTTGGAGATTGGCAAGAAAGCCTTGAGGAACAACTTGGAGATTCAGTTTGCGGAAAGCTTCACAAAGGTCCGGTTGGAAGGGCTTGAGAATTAAGCTGTTGCAGTAAGCCTTCCTGCTCAAAGCGTCTGCAATGACATTGGCCTTGCCTGGAGTATATTCAATACTCGTATTGTATTCTTGAATCATTTCGACCCAACGAGTCTGTCTGAGGTTGAGGTTGGGTTGAGTGAAGATGTACTTAAGGCTCTTATGATCAGTGAAGATGTCCACTTTCCTTCCCAACAAGAGATGTCTCCATGTTAATAATGCATGGACAACTGCCACCAACTCGAGGTCATGAGTGGGGTAGTTCTTTTCATTGGGCTTCAACTAGCGAGAGGTATAGGCCACAACTTTCTTCTCTTGCATTAACACAGCACTGAGACCTCGCGGGGAGGCATCACAGAAAACTTCGAATGGTTTGGATTCATCAGGAGGAGTCAAAACAGACGCTGTGACTAACTTCTCTTTCAAGGTGTTGAAAGCAATGTCACATTCAGGCGTCCAAACATACTTGACATGCTTCTGGAGGAGGTTGGAAAGTGGCTTTGCAATCTTAGAGAAATTCTCAATGAATCTTCGACAATAGCTTGCAAGCCCAAGAAAACTGCGGAGCTGCTTGACATTCTGAGGCGGTTCCCAATTCACAATTGCAGACACCTTCTCAGGATTAATAGCGATGCCCTTGGCAGAGATGATATGACCAAGGTATAGAACCTCATCAAGCCAGAACTCACACTTGGAAAACTTCGCATAGAATTGATGCTCTCTGAGTTTGTCGAGCACCAATCTCAAATGCTTGGTATGATCCTCCTTATTCTTGGAAAAGACCAAGATGTCATCAAGATACACCAAGACGAAATCATTTGTGTAAGGGTTGAAGATGAAGTTCATCATGCGAGAGAACGTTGGAGGAGCATTGACAAGGCCGAAAGACATGACAGTATATTCATAAGAACCATAGCTTGTTCTGAATGCTGTCTTGGGGATATCTTGTTCACGAATGCGAATCTGATGATAACCCATACAGAGGTCAAGCTTGGAGAATACTTGGACACCCTTAAGTTGCTTGAAAATCTCATTGATGTTGGGAAGTGGGTACTTGTTCTTTATTGTTTTCTTGTTCAATGGGTGGTAGTCGACGCAGAGTCATTCCGTTCCATCCTTCTTCTTGACAAAAAGAACACCACAACCCCATGGAGATGAACTCGGTCTGATCAGACCCATACGCTCTTGTTCATCGAGTTGTTTCTTCAACTCCTTCAATTCTTCTGGTCCAAGCTTGTAAGGACATTTGCAAACAGGTTCCGTGCCAGGCTCAAGATCGATAACGAATTCAACTGGCCGGTGAGGAGGCATTCCCGGAAGCTCTTCTGGAAAGACGTCTTGATATTCACAAATGACTGGAATTTGAGAGATGGCATTCAACTCGCCCTTCTCATTGAGAGAAAATAGTCGAATGGTATCGTCACGAGCAGCATAGATGATCACATCCTCAGAAGAGTGTGTCAATTGAATCTGTCTGGCAGCACAATCAAGCTGAGCCTTGTGCTTAGAAAGCCGGTCCATGCCAAGAATTAGATCAATATCCGAGTCACCAAGAACACTTGGAGAAGACAGAAACTTATAGTCACCCATCTTGATTAAAACATCCGGAACCATGGAGTTAGCGTTCATGCATTTGCCCGGAGAGACAACTGATTATGGTCTAGGAAAAACTTGGAAAGCCAACTCATGCTTAGATGCAAATGGTCTTGAGATGAAATTAAGTAATGCACCAGTGTCAAAAAGAACTTTTGCAGGAAAATCATTAACAGGAAGATGACCCATGATCACTTTTGAAGAGTCCTCTGCCTGAGCTGCATTCATCATGTTAACCTTTGCAAACTTGGAATTATGCTTGACCACTGCATTGCTGGCAGATCTCACGGGAGGAGGAGGCGGAAGGCGCCTTTGGTTGAAGCATTTGTTTGCATAGTGCCCTTTCTGCTGACACTTGTTGCAAGTAACCTCTGAGAGCGGACGGTGATAAGGAGCACTTGACCTTGGAGTATGAGACCAAGCTTTGTTCTGATAGCCTGGGTTGGGTGGGTGGGAAGATCCATTGCCACCTTTACTCTTCTGCTGATAAGGCTAACGAAACGGAGGAGGAGGAGGCAACCAGAACTTCTGTTGCTTAACTGCCACTTGAGTTGAAGAAGAAGATTGAGTTGCATCCCTGACTCTCTTCTTAGATGCCTCACACTTGAGCTGAGCAGCTTCTTGCTTTAGTGCCATGTTGTAGAATTCATCATACTTAGTCGGCTCAAGAAGCACGAGAGCTAATTGCAGATCTTCTCTGAGGCCACCTCTGAATTGATAAATCATGCTCTTTTCATCAGGGACGTCTTGTTTAGCGAAGCGAGCGAGTTTCTGAAACTGGATATTGTATTGATACACGGACATGCTGCCTTGCTTGAGATTGCGGAACTCCTCACGCTTACTCCCAGCAACACTTTGTGGAATGTGATGAGCTTTGAAGTCTCGGCGGAAATCATCCCAGGTAATCACACGGCCTCCTCTGGAATCTCTGTATTGTTGATACTACTCAGCAGCTTGGTCTTTGAGTTGAAACGAAGCAAACTTGACAAAGTCCTTAGGCCTGACATTGCTACACTCAAAATGTTTGCAGATATCCACGAGCCAGTCGTCGGCGTCTGTGGCCTCGACACAGTTATTGAAGGACTTCGGCTAGTTTGCGAGGAACTGATTGAGGGTAGCAAACTGAGGTTGATTGTTGCCTTGGCCTTGATTTCATTGGTTGCCTTGCCCTTGGTTGCGCTCTTGCAAGAGTTGCAAAAGCATCTAAGTGTTGGCGTTGGTGGCTGCCATGATAGCTTGCCATGCCTCCGGAGGTGGAGGTGGTGGCGGAGGTTCCAGATTTTGACGCGTTGGAGGAGTCATCCTGAAGAGGTTGACATCCGTTAACATCTTGAAAGACATATATTCAAGCTAAATCAATGGATCGAAATTGCAACATAAAGTCTTCACAATAAACATTCGAACAAGGATGAACGAATGAATTCCAAAGTAAATCATCACACTTCCGTTAAGGTTGAGAAGCCACTTAGATAAAGGTAGATGAAATAAAGCAACAAGGTACGGATATGAACAAATAAGTGGTAAGGATTACCCAATCACAAACCAAATATCTGCGGAAAGAAATACTAGAGCTACATGAATTCCCACCTATAAAACTCCCGAAACATTCTGGTTATGCAATCAGGTGTTGGGGATAGAGGGGAAGCATAATATCTCACCCAAAACTAGCAAATCCTACATCCAGCTGTATCCATCCTTCAACACATAACCAAGAAACCTTCGGAAATCATTTACCTCAACCTTCAAAAAGCATCAGTTATACGAGTTATGGCAATACTCCCGAACTCCCGCCCCAGTATTGGGTGGCGTCGAGGTTATCTCACCAACAACTGCATAAAAGAGATTTTCGATGTCGGCGAACTCGGGTATTCCAGAACAGCAACAATAAAATGTGACGACAACACCTCAGAGCTCAACTCCCCGGGATACTGCCACAACCCCTAAATGTCAGGAGGCACCAAGAACAATGTTCTCGTCACAAAACCATCAGAACGATTCCAAGATACCCGCGTGATCCTAATTTTTTTCATGAAATTTGAGGAGAGAACAGTCAAAACTCTACGTCAGGAGGCCTCACCAGAGGGACGAAGGGACTAAGGAGTAAAAAGAATCCTACTCTCCGATATATATAATCCTAAGACTCAAAACATTTTCTTCTAGACTCAACAACGTCAGCGATTCGATCAAGCAGGGGGCTCCTAAGTCGGGGAAGGCTCTGATTACCAACTTGTAACACCCACAAACGCGGATATCGTCTATTTGTTTTTTTGTATTTTTTATTTTTTATTTCTTTATTTTCTCTTCTTTTTTTATTTCTTTCACAAGAATAATCTTTAACATCCATGTACTTAATAAGAAGTGATAAAGAGTCGTCTTAATGCCACTTCACACAAACATCAATATTCTCATCTACATCACCAGTATAAACAATGTCGATACAAACAAATAAATAGACAAACCGCTAAGTCAAGATCCCATATCGTCCAATCTTTCACTACTATCATCATTTAAAACAATTAATCACCAATCTTCGTCGAATCCTGATTGAGTTCTGAGCTTCCCTCGCATTGCATCACGGCATCCTGCATCTGTTTGTAATATCTGTGATTCACGAGGACTCATCTAATCTCCACCATCCAGATCAAGACTATTTAGCTTATGGTAAAAAGTAGAATTGCTCGCAACATGCATATTATGGTGGTAACTACCCAAATGAGACCAGAGAGGAACACGATCTGGGGGTCGGAAAACTATAATCTCAAGACAATATCCTAGACACTTACATTCACGCACCAAAATAAGACTAGCCACACATAGGGACGTTCTTATCACCATACCCACACAGGCTCATCAAGCTACAACACAAACTAACAATGTTCTTCATCATGTAACATACTCATCTCGCCACGAGTCAATCACACAAATAGGAGGTTTTTACCCACAAGGTGGCCCGAACCTGGAGTAAACATTTTCTCTTGTTCGCTGGGCTTCATCAAGCTAGGCCATAGGATCAGTGAGCAGGCAGGTTGGGGAGGACGAGTTCTTCGCACACACCCGAGTGTTCGAACCTCTCAAGGCAGTGGAACCAATCTGACTTTTGGCACGCCAAGTAGGGGTGCATCGGAGATCTACCACTGCATCTGCCATGCTCCGCTGTTCGGCTCTCATGGCGGACGCTTCTCCATCGTCTGGGCCAATGCGCACCCTCTCAGGAGCCGAGGGCCTCCAAGCCTTCATCCCCGCCCTCCGGCGGGTGCAGTGGCCGCCAAAGTTCAGGCCGGAGACGTCGCCCCACTACGATGGTGCGGCGGACCCGCGACCTTTCTTCAGGCGTATGAGGAAGCCTTCTGGGTGGTTGGTGGCGAAAACAAGGTCATAGCCAAACAGCTTCCCATGGCCCTTGCAGGCGCACCTTGTGCCTGGCAGCTAAGCCTACCGGGGTCTTCTGTGGCCTCCTGGGAGGAGCTACATAGCCTCATCGTCACGCGCTTCGTGACACCAGCACCGCCGCGCCGTTGTAGCTCTCTGGCTGCTCGCAGGCGCCTTGGACGCCACGTCAAGCATTCATCCGCCAGGTGCTCTCCCCGTGCAATCAGGAGCCCTCTAGTATTGAGCCGGCTCCAGTCGACCTCACACTCCTCGGACTGAAGAATCGGCCCACGACCTTGCAGCGGGCACTCCCATGCTTGACCCGCCACTCATGCACAGCCATCGACTTCACATCACCGCTGATAACTTCCCGTAAACCCCATCTTCGGTGCACACCTCCGCCAAAGTCATATCAGCCGCGACTACCGCTATAACCTATGAAAGATGCCAGGAGTATGCTCCTCCTTGTGCCGAACACCGAGCCCTGACGCCCTCAGCTCCGCCTTGCCCGGCGCAGGCGCCGCAAGGTAGGCTTATAGAGCCAAGAGTACACGAGCCAAGAAGAGCATGTATCTTCAATTAATCCGCCGAAACGCGAACAGATGCAGATTGACCGGGAGGCATCGAACGCCCACTCACCATTGGGCCCAACCTTCCTCCAATCCAAAGTATTCGGCGAGTCTTGCGTGCTAATAGTGTATCCTGGTAACCAAGATTGTCGTTCCCGAGATAATCGTAGCACACTGAAGTGTAACCTCGACACACCCGCCGGTGTCTTACTCCTGGCAAGGAATCGAGACTGGCGCTTATCAATACTAGTCTTTCTGCGCCACTTTCGTGCGCACCCGGGAGCATTTTCCCGGTCTGGTCACCATCCTGAAACTACTCCAAGTGAGCACGCTTAACTTTGGAGTTGTTTTAGAATGGGCTCCCGGAAAAATGGAATTCCTATTGATATGAGTAGTCTACCATCCCTAATAAGCTAGGCTATCACATACACCGCCACTCAGAGGAACCGACGTCCTCGTTGGGCCACAGGAACGTTCCTTCTTGGCACATACGTCTGTGCATCCAGTGTTGGGGAACGTAGTAATTTGAAAAAAATTCCTACACACACGCAAGATCATGGTGATGCATAGCAACGAGAAAGAGTGTTTGCTACTACCCTCCGTAGACCGGCAAGCGAGCTTACACAACATAGAGAATATTCTTACGTCTTCCCGATCCGACCGCGTTCCACTGTACCGACGTACTCACCTGTCGAGTTTGCACACGTCAACTTAGGAACGTCCTCGATCTCATTCAGCAAGTGTTGAGGTAGTTCGTCAGCACGAACGACGTGTATGACGGTATTAGTATCTCTAACGACAGGCTTCCCTACTAGCACACCTTAGCTGAGTATACCGAGAGGTGAAATATAGTCAGGGCCGCAACGGTAGGGAACGATCCTAGGTCAATGTTGTCATGGCGTGCCCCTGCCCCCAATATAAAAGGGGAGAGGAGTGCTGCCTCCCAATCCTCGGAAGTCACTGATTCACACCGGTATTGAACCCCCTCTTCCTTTGGGCAAGTAAGGTGAGAAGAGAAGCCCCCCCCTTCCTTGTCCTATTGGACTAAGGGGGGAGCCTGCCCTGAGCGCCTCCTCTCTCCCTTAGAGGCCCATGTAGGCCCATATGGCTCCCGGGGGGTTCCGGTAACCTCCCGGTAACCCGGTAAAATCCCGATTTCACCCGGAACACTTCCGATGTCCAAACATAGGCTTCCAATATATCAATATTTACGTCTCGACCATTTCAAGACTCCTCGTCATGTCCGTGATCACATCCGGGACTCCGAACAACCTTCAGTACATCAAAATGCATAAACTCATAATGTAACTGTCATCGTAACCTTAAGCGTGCGGACCCTACGGGTTCGAGAACAATGTAGACATGACCGAGACACGTCTCCGGTCAATAACCAATAGCGGGACCTGGATGCCCATATTGGCTCCTACATATTCTACGAAGATCTTTATCGGTCAGACCGCATAACAACATACGTTGTTCCCTTTGTCATCGGTATGTTACTTGCCCGAGATTCGATCGTCGGTATCCAATACCTAGTTCAATCTTGTTATCGCCAAGTCTCTTTACTCGTTCCGTAATACATCATCTCACAACTAACATATTAGTTGTAATGCTTGCAAGGCTTCTGTGATGTGTATTACCGAGAGGGCCCAGAGATACCTCTCCGACAATCGGAGTGACAAATCCTAATCTCGATATACGCCAACCCAACATCTACCTTCGGAGACACCTGTAATGCTCCTTTATAATCACCCAGTTACATTGTGACGTTTGGTAGCACCCAAAGTGTTCCTCTGGTAAACGGGAGTTGCATAATCTCATAGTCATAGGAACATGTATAAGTCATGAAGAAAGCAATAGCAACATTTTAAACGATCGGGTGCTAAGCTAATGGAATGGGTCATGTCAATCAGATCATTCAACTAATGATGTGACCTCGTTAATCAAATAACAACTCATTTTTCATGGTTAGGAAACATAACCATCTTTGATTAACGAGCTAGTCAAGTAGAGGCATACTAGTGACACTTTGTTTGTCTATGTATTCACACATGTATTATGTTTCCGGTTAATACAATTCTAGCATGAATAATAAACATTTATCATGATTATAAGGAAATAAATAATAACTTTATTATTGCCTCTAGGGCATATTTCCTTCAGTCAGTAGGTGTCGTCCAATTCGTTACTAAAGTAATATTGGACGGGTTAGTGGAGACGTCGTGCACACTGATGGTGTGGCCAAGGTAAGATATCTATTGCTGCCCAAAAGCGCACTTGCTGAATTTGACTTTCCAACTATCTCTGCGAAGGAGTGTGAGTACTTGGCGTAGGTGGTCGACATGTTCCTGGAGCGATTTGCTGAAGACGAGGATGTCGTCGAAGAATGAAAGCACGCAGACACGGTTGAGTGGCTTGAGAGTTGTTGTGATGGCCCCAATGAAAGTAGCCAGGCCTCCTGTGAGCCCGAACGAGACTACTTTGAATTCAAAGTGGCCTTGGTGAGTTTGGAATGCGGTCTTGTACTCCTCTCCAAGAGCCAGCCGAATCTGATGATAGCCGGCGTGAAGATCCAGCTTAGAGAACCATGCCGCACCGTGGAGTTCGTCGAGGAGTTCTTCGATGATGGGGACAGGGTACTTAGCGATCACGGTGAGGGCATTGAGAATCGATGCACAAGCGCCATCCCGTCCTTCTTCTTGACAAGAATGACTGTGATGAAAATGGGTTGGTGCTTCTTTGAATGATCCCAAAACGCAGCAGCTCTTCCACTTCTGCTTCAATTTCAGACTTGAGCTCTAGTTTGTGACGGTACGGTCGTATGTTCACAGGTTGCGCACCGGGTATGAGAGGAATCTGGTGATCACAGGTGCGCTGAGGTGGCAGGCCTGTGGGCTCAGCGAAGACGTCGGGGAAGTCGTCGAGAACTTGCTGAATACAGGCCGGGGTTGGTGCAGACGGCTTTGTTGTTGTTGGCGCGACGACGCAAAGGTGGACGATGTGTGATATGGCCCCTTTGCTGCAGAGGCCTTGCAGTTGGATATTGTTGATGGTCGTGAAGGAAATATGCCCGAGAGGAAATAATAAAGTTGTTATTTATATTTCCTTATATCATGATAAATGTCTATTATTCATGCTAGAATTGTATTAACCGGAAACTTAGTACATGTGTGAATACATAGACAAACAGAATGTCATTAGTATGCCTCTACTTGACTAGCTCGTTGAATCAATGATGGTTATGTTTCCTAACCATAGACATGAGTTGTCATTTGATTAACGAGATCACATCATTAGAGAATGATGTGATTGACTTGACCCAGCCATTAGCTTAGCACGATGATCATTTAATTTGTTGCTATTACTTTCTCCATAACTTATACATGTTCCTATAACTATGAGATTATGCAACTCCCGAATGCTGGAGGAACACCTTGTGTGCTATCAAACATCACAACGTAACCGGGTGATTATAAAGATGCTCTACAGGTGTCTCCGATGGTGTTTGTTGAGTTGGCATAGATCGAGATTAGGATTTGTCACTCCATGTATCGGAGAGGTATCTCTGGGCCCTCTCGGTAATGCACATCACTATAAGCCTTGCAAGAAATGTGACTAATGAGTTAGTTACAGTATGTTGCATTACGGAATGAGTAAAGAGACTTGCCGGTAATGAGATTGAACTAGGTATTGAGATACGATGATCGAATCTCAGGCAAGTAACGTACCGATGACAAAGGGAACAACGTATGTTGTTATGTGGTTTGACCGATAAAGATCTTTGTAGAATATGTAGGAGCCAATATGACCATCCAGGTTCCGCTATTGGTTATTGACCGGAGGTGTGTCTCGGTCATGTCTACATAGTTCTCGGACCCGTAGGGTCCGCGTGCTTAACGTTCCGTGACAATTTGTATTATGAGTTATGTGATTTGATGACCGAAGTTTGTTCGGAGTCCCGGATGAGATCGGGGACATGACGAGGAGTCTCGAAATGGTCGAGATGTAAAGATCAATATATTGGAAGGCTATATTCGGACATCGGAATGGTTCCGAGTGATTCGGGTATTTTTTGGAGTACCGAAGAGTTATGGGAATTCGTATTGGGCCTTAATGGGCCATACGGGAAAGGAGAGAAAGGCCTCAACGGTGGCCGCGCCCCTTCCCCATGGACTGGTCTGAATTGGACTAGGGAAAGGGGGCGACCCCTTCCTTCCTTCTCCTTCTCCCTTCCTTTTTTCCTATTCCATGTAGGAGGTGGAATCCTACTAGGACTAGGGAGTCCTAGTAGGACTCCACACTTTGGGCGCGCTCTATGAGGGCCGGCCTCCTCCTCCCTCCATCCTTTGTATACGTGGCCAGGGGGCACCCCATAGACACACAAGTTGATCATTGATCTCTTAGCCATGTGCGGTGCCCCCCTCCACCATAATCTACCTCGTTCATATCGTAGCGGTGCTTAGGCGAAGCCCTGTTCCGGTAGCATCATCATCACCGTCATCACGCCGTCATGCTGACGAAGCTCTCCCTCAACACTCTGCTGGATCATGAGTTCGTGGGACGTCATCGAGCCGAACGTGTGCAGATCGCGGAGGTGTCGTACTTTCGGTACTAGGACCGGTCGATCATGAAGACGTGCGACTACATCAGCCGCGTTGTCATAACACTTCGGCTTACGGTCTACGAGGGTACGTACGTAGACAACACTCTCCCCTCTCGTTGCTATGCATCACCATGATCTTGCGTGTGCGTAGGAATTTTTTTGAAATTACTGCGTTGCCCAACAGTGGCATCCGAGCCAGGTCTATGCGTAGATGGTATATGCACGAGTAGAACACAAAGGAGTTGTGGGCGTGGGTATATACATATCGCTTGCCATCACTAGTTTATTCTTGATTCAGCGGTATTGTTGGATGAAGCGGCTCAGACCGACATTACGCATACGCTTACGCGAGACTGGTTCTACCAACGTGCTTCGCACACAGGTGGCTAGTGTGTGTCTGTTTCTCCAACTTTAGTTGAATCAGATTCAATGAACATGGTTCTTTCTGAAGATCAAAAAGCAATCACTATACCGTGTTGTGGTTTTTTGATGCATAGGTAAGAATGGTTCTTGCTCAGCTTGTAGTGGCCACGTAAAATTTGCAACAACAAAGTAGAGGATGTCTAACTTATTTTTGCAGGGCATGTTGTGATGTGATATGGTCAAGACGCGATGAGATATAAATTGTTGTATGATATGATCATGTTTTGTTAAAGGTATCGGCAACTGGCAGGAGCCTTATGTCTCTTTATTACATAAGATGCAAGCGCCATATAATTGCTTTACTTTATCGCTATGCGATAACAATAGTTGCAAAAGCAATAGTTGGTGAGACGACCATGTGATGACACGTTGATAGAGATCAAGATGATGGAGATCATGGTGTCATGCCGGCGACGATAGAGATCATGACGGTGTTTTGGAGATGGAGATCAAAGGCACAAGATGATGATGGCCATATCATGTCACATATTTTGATTGCATGTGATGTTTATCCTTTATGTATCTTATTTTGCTTAGTTCGGCGGTAGCATTATAAGATGATCTGTCACTAAATTTCAAGGTATAAGTGTTCTCCCTGCGTATGCACCGTTGCGACAGTTCGTCATGCCGATACACCATGTGATGATCGGGTGTGATAAGCTCTACGCTCACATACAACGGGTGCAAGCCAGTTTTGCACACGCAGAATACTCGGGTTAAACTTGACGAGCCTAGCATATGCAGATCTGGCCTCGGAACACTGGAGACCGAAAGGTCGAGCGTGAATCATATAGTAGATATGATAAACATAGTGATTTTCACCATTGAAAACTACTCCATCTCACGTGATGATCGGACCTGGTTTAGTTGATTTGGATCACGTGATCATTTAGATGACTAGAGGGATGTCTATCTAAGTGGGAGTTCTTTAGTAATATGATTAATTGAACTTTAATTTATCATGAACTTTGTCCTGATAGTATTTGCATAACTATGTTGTAGATCAATAGCTCGCGATATAGCTCCCCGTTTATTTTTGATATGTTCCTAGAGAAAAACTATGTTGAAAGATGATCGTAGCAATTATGCGGACTAGGTCCGTGATCTAAGGATTATCCTCATTGTTGCACAGAAGAATTATGTCCTTGATGCACCGCTAGGTGACGGACCTATTGCAGGAGCAGATACAAACATTATGAACGTTTGGTAAAGCTCGGTATGATGACTACTTGATAGTTTAGTGCACCATGCTTTACGGCTTAGAACCGGGACTTCAAAAACGTTTTGAATGCCACAGAGCATATCAGATGTTCTAAGAGTTGAAATTGGTATTTCATACGCATGCCTGTGTCGAGAGGTACAAGACCTCTGACAGTACTTTGCCTACAAGATGGAGGAGAATAGCTCAATTAGTGAGCATGTGCTCAGATTGTCTGGGTACTACAATTGCTTGAATCAAGTGGGAGTTAATCTTCCAGATAAGATAGTAATTGACAAAGTTCTCTAGTCACTACCACCAAGTTACTAGAACTTAGTGATGAACTATAATATGCAAGACATCGACGGTATGGACGACGATGCAGGAGACGAACAGGAGCCACTGCCCACAGGGCACTAGACGCCCACTTCATCATATGATGTATACATGGTGGACACACCCAAAGAAAACGACGACGAGGAACAGAAGGACGCAGCGAAGGATCAATCCCTCGAGAAGCAGTCAAAGCAGCAGCGTAAGCGCCGCTCCAAATCCCGCCTCGGCAGAAACAACGATCATATAGACCCAGCGATTGAGCAGGGTGAGCCAGCGGACGACAAAAAAGGCATTGAACCACCGTCCGACCACGGCAACACGGAGAATCAAACCGAACAACCCGACTCCGGCGAAGATAACAGTCCAGATGACATCACACCGGACAGGCACCCGGAGCAACAGAATACCCATCAAAGGCTTGTTGCCACTGCGAGGAGTCTGAAAAAGCAGAAGCAAAGGCTCAGGGCTGCACAAGACACACTCAGAATTAGATGGAGTGAAGTACTCAACACTGCAGCAAAATACGGCGGTAGTCGCCACACAAAGAGCTACCCAAAGTGAAAGCTGCTACCTAAATTCGATGAGGAGGCCTTAGATCCCACGCAATCAAAAAACAAAACAGCCATCCAGTCGGATAGACGACCTCGTGGCCAACAAAGAGCGGCAAACGACGCCGCACACAAGCCAGTACGCAATCCACGTGAGGGCTTGCATCAAAAGGACGGCGCAACCAGATCCATCTACGGGCCAAGCAAGCGCGCTCCAGCATGCAACGCAACACAACAAAAATCCGAATACCACGGTACACCCAAATACAGGGGTGCCGCACACCCCCTATGTTTTACCGATGAGGTGCTGGACCATGAATTTCCAGAGGGATTCAAACCCGTAAACATAGAGGCGTACGACGGAACGACAGATCCTGGGGTCTGGATTGAGGACTACATCCTCCATATCCACATGGCTCGAGGAGACGATCTCCACGCCATCAAGTACTTACCCCTCAAGCTCAAAGGGCCAACTCGGCATTGGCTTAAAAGCCTCCCCGAAAACTCCATTAGAAGCTGGGAAGAGCTCGAAGACGCTTTTCGGGCAAATTTTCAAGGGACCTATGTCCGACCACCGGATGTAGACGATTTAAATCATATAACTCAACAGCCCGGAGAGTCAGCCCGAAAGCTTTGGAACAGGTTCTCACTAAAAAGAACTAAATAGTCGACTGTCCGGACGCCGAAGCCTTAGCAGCTTTCAAGCACAGCGTTCGAGATGAATGGCTTGCCAGACACCTCGGCCAAGAAAAGCCGAGAACAATGGCAGCATTAACAAGCCTCATGACCTGCTTTTGCGCGTGCGAGGACAGCTGGTTAACCCGATGCAGCACCAGCGACCCAAGTACATCTGAAGTCAGGGACGGAAATGGGAAGCCACAACGCAGCAAAAACAAGCGTCGGAATAAAGAAGACAGCTCGAAGAGCATGGCGGTAAACGCCGGATTCAGAAGCTCTCCGCCAGGTCAGCAAAAGCTGCCCTCCAAAGGCAACAGAGACGAACTGTCCAGCCTAAACAAGATTCTGGACAAAATATGCCAGATCCACAGCACCCCCGATAAACCTGCAAATCATACCCATAGAGAATGTTGGGTCTTCAAGCATTTCGGCAAGCTCAATGCCGAACACAAGGGGCAGGATACACCAAGCGAAGACGAGGACGAGCCTCGCAAGCAAAGCACTGGGGAACAGAAGAAATTCCCACCAGAAATCAAAACAGTAAACGTGTTACACATGATGAAGGGGAGAAACAAAGCGGCACTCCTAGAGACACGTGCCCCGGGGCCTATCACCACGGAGTTCTGCCACTGGTCGTCCCAACCGATCACCTTTAATCATCGGGATTACTCGGCAAGTATCCGGCATGCAGGATGGGCTGCCTTGGTGTTAGACCCGATAATTGACGGATACCACTTCACACGAGTCCTCATGGACGGCGGCAATAGTTTAAACCTGATATATCAGGACACAGTCCGCAAAATGGGGATAGACCCAACAAAAATCAGCCATAGCAATACTACCTTTAAAGGAGTAACGCCAGGCCCAGAAGCCCATTGCACGGGCTCCCTACTACTAGAGGTTATATTCGGCTTTCCCGATAACTTCCGCAGCGAAAAGTTAACCTTCCACATCGCTCCATTCCAAAGTGGCTATCAAGCACTACTCGGACGCGAAGCTTTCGCTCGCTTTAACGCAATACCGCATTATGCTTCCCTCATGCTTAAGATGCCCGGTCCACGTGGCATCATTACAATAAATTGGAAATATTGAGCGCTCCTTGCGTGCGGAAGACCGTGCGGCTGCCTTGGCAGCCGCACACTAAACGGCCTCACCAACTAGAGTATCTGACAGGTCATTAAGACCACGGACGCGGTTAGACGAGTCCGGTGCAGCTATATATAATTGATACAGGTTTGATGGCTATACCCCTATAACAATACAAGGGGCTCAACGCGTGTAAACAAGTGACAATTAGGCTCAACTTTACTCATCCTGAACTGTACATGGTTTATTTAGTATAACCTACCTTTTGCACAACAACTTTTCAGCTAAGTTCCTCTCTTTTATAGATGACCATCGTGCTACACCCGTCCAGGATACGGCACAACAGAGACACAGGCGCAGACGTGCAGCAGGGACCCGTTCCAAGGATTCTTTTTAGATTAAGACCCTGCGTAAACCTTTTTTACTGTCTCTTGTTGATACACATCCCCCGGATTCTCAGTACAATTGAGAAGGATGCTGACGTATTGGCATGTGGCCACGTCAGAATATTGCACGTACCTGGACACCAGGGGCTTATTACAAAGGGCACCGTTTAGCCCGGTTTACATCATAAAGACCGAATACCTTAGGGAGTGTTCGGCGTCGCGAGTTTGGCCTTATATGCATCAGCTCCGAATCATGTCTTTGGTCAAATGTTGGGTTTGCCCGGCTCCTGTGTTTTGCTGCCTTACGTTCCGCTCTATCGGCTAAGGCGGCACCAGGAGAACTACTGCGATTGTGCCCTGGTTCATCCGGACGAGCACCTCAGTAGAGAAAGTCGAAAACTGACTGTCATGATATAGCGTGAGACTGGTCAACCACTCGATGACCTAGCGGAATCTTCGAGATTCCTCCGCCTTAACGAAGGGCCATTTCCCGGCCAGGCATGTACGCGCCCCGAATTCGGATGAGCGCGAAGCCACCAGGGGCTATATAGTAGCCCCACTGTCAAACTCCTCTGGCTAAGTGAAAGTGTTAAAGCATTATAGTCTGATTGCCTAGTTCGTTGCGCTATCACCTCCTTAATGGACCAAGACGTTGGATCAAGTGTGAACATGCGTCTTCTGCGAACACCCCCGCATTATATGCGTGGGGGCTGAAGCCGACGACTGCCATCTTTCAGGTTATATACATATATACATAAATGGCCGCACAGGAGGCATCATAGTACTTTCGGGCAAAAGTATAAATACAGCCTTGATAAACTCAATAAAACATTGTTTTTACAATGGGAATACATGTCACTCAAACATAATATTCTTCGAGCACTGAGCATCTATCGAACGAGCGACTTTAAGAACTTCTTCAAAGTAGTGCTCGACAGCCACTCGGCCTATGGCCGAACCCTGTGCTGCAACAGTGGTGGCATCCATCTCCGCCCAGTATGTTTTGACACGGGTAAGGGCCATCCGTGAGCCTTCTATGCACGCCGACCTCTTTACAGCATCGATGTGTGGCACAGCACCAAGGAATTGTTGCACTAAGCTAAAGTAGCTATTCGGCCTTGGCCCTTTCGGCCACAGATGATCCACAACGAACCTCATGGCTAGTCCGGATAATCTATGGAGCTCGGCCCACTCGGCCATTTGCTCATTCAATAGCAGCGGACGGGCTGGAGCATGAAACTGTGACCAAAACAGTTTTTCCACTTCGTGTTCTTTCTGATCCTTGAAGTACTTGGCCGCATCAGCAGCACTTGCAGCCAAATCCACGTAGGCATCCGCAAAACTCCATAGCCGGTCCAGAGGTGCATACTTCGGATCCCCGAACTTAGTCCGCAACAAGAAGGGCTTCCCAGATACAATATCCACAGCTTGATGCAGCTCCTCCTTCGTCGCTCTAATTTTGGAGCGGGCTTCCTTGGCAGCAACCCGGGCCTTTTCTAGGTCCGTCGCCTTCGCCCAGTTTTCTTCTTCAAGAAGCTGGTAAAGGTCAGCAACATCTTTTAACTCTACAGCCATCTTGGCTATTTTTTTCTTTGCTCTCGCAACGCGCGGCCTGTTCGGCCCTTAACTCTTCGGCCGCCTTTAAAGCGGCCGCATTACTACTCCTTGCTTGCTCCTTGGCTCGGGCAAGCTCTGCCCGAAGGGTCTCCACAGTGGCAGCTCCATCTGCAGTCACAACATATTAAAGATACTGGCATCATGCTGCTCTTACTATGTGACAATCACCAGAAAAATCACCTACCTTGTGCCTCGTCAAGCCGCTTGTTAACAAGCACGATGTCGGCATCTGCCGCATCCAGTTGCCGCCTTAGTTCGGCAAACCCATCAGTCCAGCTAGCCACCGGAGCTTCAACCACCTGCACACAAGAAGGCGGTCTGGTTATTACCTGGGACTATGATCCTCTGTTTGCCGCCGTTTTTGACGACAACCAGAGTCTCAGGGGCTGCTATCTACACAGGGCACATCTAAAAATGTGCGGTACTATCAACAATGTACATCATTTCGTGTACCTCAAAACCCGTCAGTAGACTCATAAAGGCTTCATGCAACCCGCTTTCGGCGAACGAAATCCTTTCAATCACCGTACCCATCAACGTGCGGTGCTCTTCTGAGATAGCCGCTTGCTCTAGCAGATTCCTCAGTATGTCCGACCGCACACCAGACGGTGTCGGACTCTTTTGATTTCTCCCTTCAAGAGCCGGATACTGAGGACTTCGGGTGGCCATAGGATTACCTTCTGGCCCTGCCGGATCAGGAGAAACCCTTCGCGATGACACCTTGGGGTCGCCCGCCTCATGAAGCGGTGTGGCAGGGGGAGGCGTTTCGCTCTCCATCATCTCTGGAAGAAGATCCCCTGAAGACGAGCTCTGCTGAGAAGGGCTAAGATCCAAACTACAAGATGAATGCTTCGGTTATTTTCCTCGGAAGTAAAGCGAGATATTTTCATTATTAAGTACCCTTTACTTACAGCTCGGTGGAGGGATGATCCCCTTGAGGGCATAGTGCGGCCAGGGTATCCGCCAGGGCAGGACCCTCCGGCGGAGATTTCTTCCCCCATTTGGAGACTATTGTCTCCGGGTCCTCAGAGGCGGTTCTCTTCCTTCCCTGGGGAGAGGAAGTTTCAGTTCCTCCTCCCCGGCTAACCTCCTTCGCGGAGGCGCTAGCCTCCTTGTTCCCCCTTTTATCTTCTCCTGAGGGCGCTTGATAAGGCGCGATCTCCAACATCCTGGTTAGCACGGGATTTGGTGAAGTCTCAGGGAGGGGGCCGGACACCTGATCAACTTTGCCTTCGCTATCCAATCCTGGTCAAAGAGCGGCTTTTTTAGGGCGATGTTGCGATAAATAAACGGACAGTGTGTTCGGATGCGGGGCTACTTACTTGGGTATTCGGGCGATTGCAGCTCAGACCTGCATCCCCAGTGATGTCCGGACACATTATTTGTGATCCGAAGAACAATTTGTACATCTCTTCGTGCGTCATGCCGAGGAAATGTTGAATAGCTCGCGGTCCTTCCGGGTTGAATTCCCACATGCGAAGGGGCCAGCGTTTGCAAGGCTGGACTTGACGAACTAGCATAACTTGCACTACCATAACCAGACTGAAATTTCTCTCAAAGAGATCTCGGATACGGCTTTGCAGTATTGGCACGTCCTTGGCTGGACCCCAGCTCAGCCCCCTGCCGATCCATGACATCAGTTGTGGTGGGGGGCCTGAGCGAAAGGTGGGGGCGGCTACCCACTTGGCAATTCGGGGAGCTGTGATGTAGAACCACTCCCGCTGCCACAATCCGGACACCTTTGGGAAGCAACCCTCAGGCCATGGAGCGTCAGTGATTTTTCTTATTAAAGCGCCTCCGCGCGCTGCGTGCTGCCCCTCGATCATCTTCGGCTTCACATCGAAGGTCTTGAGCCACAGGCCGAAGTGAGGGGTAATGCGGAGGAAGGCCTCACATACGACAATAAATGTTGAGATGTGAAGAAGGGAATCCGGGGCCAGATCATGAAAATCAAGCCCGTAATAGAACATAAGACCCCTGACAAAGGGATCCAGAGCGAGGCCTAGTCCTCGGAGGAAGTGGGAGACGAACACGACCCTCTCGTTGGGTTCGGGAGTAGGAACGACTTGCCCTCGGGCAGGCAGCCGATGCGAAATTTCGGCGGTCAGATATCTGGCCTCTCTCAACTTCTTGATGTCCTCCTCCGTGATGGAGGAAGGCATCCACCGACCTTGAAGGTTGGATCCGGACATAGTTGAAGGTCCGAAGTGCCTAAACTTGAGCTTTGGGTGTTGGAACTCGAGGCGGGAAGCAGATTCGATTAAGATCGAGAGGAAAAGGCCTTGTCCCCTTTATAAAGAGGGTGAATATCAAGCGTCCTCCTCGTGGCCGTTTGGGACTTGCCTAAGATCTAGGAGTCCTACCAATAGGCACGGTTGGGTTACCCACGTCCGTATTGATGAGAATCCCGTAATAAAGGGGACACGATCTCTGCTTCGACAAGACGTGCCAAGGAAACCGCCTCGCGAAACACGCTGAGATTGGTTATGAAAAACGATTCGAATAAAGACCTGGCTGTGGTGTGATGTCACAGTACGGGGTACATCAGCAGATTAGATTTATGGAAATATTATTCTCTCTACGGTGGTATGTGGAACTTGTTTTACAGAGCCGGACATGATCCTCGTGTTCAAAATCTTCTATGAAGTATTCGGAGGAGGAACTCGCCTTGCAATGCCGAAGACAATCTGCGCGCCGGACTCATCGTCATTGAAGCCTGGTTCAGGGGCTACTGAGGGAGTCCTGGATTAGGGGGTATCCGGACAGCCGGATTATATCCTTTGGCCAGACTGTTGGACTATGAAGATACAAGATTGAAGACTTCGTCCCGTGTCCGGATGGGACTCTCCTTGGCGTGGAAAGCAAGCTTGGCAATACGGATATGTAGATCTCCTTCCTTGTAACCGACTCTGTGTAACCCTAGCTCCCTCCGGTGTCTATATAAACCGGAGGGTTTAGTCCGTAGGGACAACAACAACCATACCATAGGCTAGCTTCTAGGGTTTAGCCTCTCTGATCTCGTGGTAGATCAACTCTTGTAGTACTCATATCATCAAGAACAATCAAGCAGGACGTAGGGTTTTACCTCCATCAAGAGGGCCCAAACCTGGGTAAAACATCGTGTCCCCTGCCTCCTGTTACCATCCGCCTAGACGCATAGTTCGGGACCCCCTACCCGAGATCCGCCGGTTTTGACACCGACAAAGCTCAAAGCTAGACCCAAGCCTGGAACTGAGTGCTTCTACTGCAAAGGAAATGGTCACTGGAAGTGGAAGTGCCCTAGATACTTGGCGGATAAGAAGGATGGCAAAGTGAACAAAAGTATATATTTGATATACATGTTATTGATGTGTACTTTACTAGTGTTTATAACAACACCTTAGTATTTGATACTGGTTCAGTTACTAAGAGTAGTAACTCGAAACGGGAGTTGCAAAATAAATAGAGATTAGTTAAGGATGAGGTGATGATGTAAGTTGGAAGTGATTCCAAGGTTGATAAGATCACCATCGCACACTCCCTTTACCTTCGGGATTAGTGTTGACCTAAAATAAATGTTATTTGGTGTTTGCGTAGAGCATAATATGATTGGATCATGTTTATTGCAATACGGTTATTCATTTAAGTCAAGGATAATTGTTATTTTGTTTACATGAATAAAACCTTCTAAGGTCATACACCCAATGTGAATGGTTTATTGAATCTCGATCATAGTAATAGACATATTCATAATATTGAAGCCAAAAGATGCAAAGTTAAAAATGATAGTGCAACTTATATGTGGCATTGCCGTTTAGGTCATATTGGTGTAAAGCGCATGAAGAAACTCCATGTTGATGGGCTTTTGGGATCACTTGATTATGAATCATTTGATGCTTGCGAACCATGCCTCGTGGGCAAGATGACTAAAACTCCGTTCTCCGGAACAATGGAGCAAGCAACTGACTTATTGGAAATAATACATAGTGATGTATGCAATTCGATGAGTGTTGAGGCTCACGGCGGGTATCGTTATTTTTTGATCTTCACAGATGATTTGAGCAGATATGGGTATATCTACTTGATGAAACATAAGTCTGAATCATTTGAAAAGTTCAAAGAATTTCATAGTGAAGTGGAAAATCATCGTAACAAGAGAATAAAGTTTCTGCGATCAGATCATGGAGGAGAATATTTGAGTTATGAGTTTGGTCTTCATTTGAAACAATGCGGAATAGTTTTGCAACTCACGCCACCTGGAACACCACAGCATAATGGTGTGTCCGAACGTCATAACCGTACTTTATTAGATATGGTGCAATCTATGATGTCTCTTACCGATTTATCACTATCGTTTTGGGGTTATGCATTAGAGACATTTGCATTCACGTTAAATAGGGCACCATCTAAATCCGTTGAGACGACACCATATGAACTATGGTTTAGCAAGAAAAGTTCTGTCCGAATGGGCTTCCGGAAAAGAAGCAATTCCTTATTGATATGAATAGTCTATCATCCCTCTTAAGCTAGGCTATCACATACACCCCCACTCAGAGGAACCGACGTCCTCGTCAGGCCACAGGAACATTCCCTCTTGGCACATACGTATGTGCATCCAGTCCGGTACATGTGCCATGCCGGGTGCCACGACGGGTCACAAACGTCATGAACAACATGACCGCACACCTGTCCGCAAACATCCGTGTAACCGCGAGGGTTGGCTCTGATACCAACTTGTAATGCCCCGGACACACCCGCCGGTGGTCGTTACTCCTGGAGGGATCTAGACTGGCCCCACAGATCAATACTAGTCTTTTCTGCGCACTTTGTCCTCACTCGTGCGCACCCAGGAGCAACTTCCCGGTCAGTCACCCATCCTGAAATTACTCCAAGCTAAGCACGCTTAACTTTGGAGTTCTGTCCGAATGGGCTTCCGGAAAAGAAGGAATTCCTTATTGATATGAGTAGTCTATCATCCATCTTAAGCCAGGCTATCACACATAGATCATGTAACAATGAAACATAACCCTCTTCTTGTGCATTGACATGCCGTAAGAGAACAATTCATGAATACAGAGTAAATGCTAATGCCAATTTCTTGTAATTTTAGTGTATTAGAAATATAGAGAGGCTCGTCATTTCTTCCTTTATCAAAATAATTATAGAGTAGCAACAAAGTTAATTATATAACTTTCATTAGTAGCATCATGAGAATAAGTAAGTTGCGAGCCACCAATATAATCCTTAACAAAAGCAAACTTCTCTTATATAGTGTAGTTGGGGGAGTTCAAAAGCATGATATAGGACTATAAAGTGTGGGTGCAACACTAATAATTTTATTCTTATCACAAATAACAATATTATATTCATCTCTATGTATCACAGGGGCATCATGGCCTTCAATATAGCAAGCATGAAAGTCATCAAAAATAGTTTTTTCACCTAATGAGTTCAAAGGATCATGTATTTCATTTCTTCCTCTAGTAAGCATGGAGGGTAAGAAAGCACTTTGAAAGGATCGAGAAGAGGTGTCTAGAGGGTGGGGGTGAATAGACCCTCAACAAGGAAAAACTAAGGTGGAATTTTAGCACAAGTTTAAACATTCACAATACATTTCAAGCAAGCATGGCAAGAGTATATGAGCAGCGGAAAGTAAAGCATGCAAGTTGCAAGAAAGTAAAGGGATGGGATTGGAGTGTGCAAACGTAATTGGAGACACAGAGATTTTTGGCATGGTTCCGATAGGTGGTGCTATCGTACATCCACGTTGATGGAGACTTCAACCCACGAAGGGTAACGGTTGCGCGAGTCCACGGAGGGCTCCACCCATGAAGAGTCCATGAAGAAGCAACCTTGTCTATCCCACCATGGCCATCGCCCACGAAGGACTTGCCTCACTTGGGTAGATCTTCACGAAGTAGGCAATCTCCTTGCCCTTACAAACTCCTTGGTTCAACTCCACAATCTTGACAGAGGCTCCCAAGTAACACCTAACCAATCTAGGAGACACCACTCTCCAAAAGGTAATAGATGGTGTGTTGATGATGAATTCCTTACTCTTGTGCTTCAAATGATAGTCTCCCAAACACTCAACTCTCTCTCACGGATTTGGATATGGTGGAAAGATGATTTGAGTGAAAAGCAACTTGGGAAGGCTAGAGATCAAGATTCTTGTGGCTGGATTGGAATATCTTGGTCTCAACACATGAGTAGGTGGTTCTCTCTCAGAAAATGAATGATGGAAGTGTAGGCACGTTCTGATGGCTCTCTCCACGAATGGAGGATGGGTGGAGGGGTATATATAGCCTCCACACAATATCTAACCGTTACACACAATTCACCAAACTCGGTGAGACCGAATACTGCAACTCGGTCAGACCGATTTAGTTCAAAATGTGAACGTTAGGCTTTTCGATGGGACCGATGTGATCAACTCGGTGGGACCGATGTGCTAGGGTTAGGGTAAAACCTCAACTCAGTTTGACCAATTACACAAACTCGGTGAGACCGATTTTGGTAATAAGCAAAACAGAGAGTTTGTCAAGTAAACTTGATGGGACCGACTGCATATCTCGGTGAGACCGAAACAGATGCAACATGCAACATGCAACATGCAACAGAGAGTTTGCAAGCCCATCTTGGTGAGACCGAGATCCCATCGATGAGACCGACCTGATTAGGGTTTCTGGCAGTGGCTATGTCAAGTGAACTTGGTGGCGCCGGATAGATCAAATCGGTGGGGCCGAGTTTGACTTTTGATTTGGGACATATGTAGAAATGAGAAAGTGGTTGAGGGCTTTGGAGCATATCACTAAGCACTTTGAGCAAGCAAGCCATTAAACAACACCTCATCCCCTTTTAATAGTATTGGCTTTCCTATGGACTCAATGTGATTTTGGATCACTAAAATGAAAATGAAGAGTCTTGAGCTTTTGCCAATGTTTGTCCTTAGCATCTTGAAGGCGTTCCACATCCTCTTGTCCATGCCACGCCTTTGTTGAACTCTCTGAAATATACTAGATAAAAGTATTAGTCCAACAAGAGATATGTTGACATTCAGTACCAAAATCACCCAGGGAGCACTTGTGCTTTCACACTTCAAAAGTTTCTTCCAAATGATACTAGCTTGTGAACAATTCTGCCCCATGACCCGTTTTAGCTGCTTACTGTGTTGAGACTCCCATTCAAGGCAATAGGATGGACGAAGAGAGAGGCTATTTGTTTTAGCATATTGCCATGCTACGAGATCGCCGATCTACCCATTCGGCAACAGGATTTGAAGGATTCTTCTCACTTCCACTTCCCAAAAGATCTCACATATCTTAAAGCAACTTTGTCCAATTCCATGGCTAAGATTTAACCTGATCATACCCAGGGTCTGGCCAAGCCCAAAGTGAAAAACCTCCTAGGCCCGGCCCAACCCGAAACACCTGAACAATACAAAATTTCATTTAAATTTGTTATTTTTGGGCATTTAATATATTGTTTTTGCTATTTTTCAACTAAAATAAGTATTTAAGCCTCATTTGGTCTTTCAGGTCGGGCTTTGGGCTAAAAAAACTGAGCCCAAGCCTGGCCCAGATGTCGGGCTTTTGGGTATGGGCCACCGGGTCGGGCTGCCCATGTGCAGGTCTAGCTAAGATAGCCCCTGGGCCCACTTGTGTGAGAAAAACACAAGACACGTGCACAAACAAGAACATACAAAGAGCGCCACCGTATTGCCTGGGCGTCCGATCTGATCTGAGTCGGAGAGAAAGACCATCAACGGTTAAATCATGTTCCACGTGGAGCCGGATTCACCAGATCCTCTTCGGGGCACGCCAAAAGACCAAATTACCCCCTGTCTACCCTCCACCCCCCACCCCTCTCCCTCTCGCGCTGGTCCCCTCTCCGTGCTGTTCCCCGCTCGCTCGCTCCCCCTCCTCCGCTCTCCGGCGCCGCCCAGCGGACCCCGACGCCGCCCTCCCCGCGGAACTCCGGCGCCTTCCAACGCCACCCGACGCTGCTGTTCGCACGGAGGCCCCGCGCCCCCCGGCCCCCTTCGACGCCGCCCCTCCCCGTGGAGCCCCGGCGCCCCGCGGCCTGCCCGTCCCCGACGCGCGCCGCCTCTCCCGCGGAGCTCTGACGCCGCCAGGTGAGGGTTCCTTGCTTTCCTTGTATGCTCCTTCGCGTGATTTGTGCAGTCCCCTAATAAACCCTAGGTCTTGTGGCGGAGGTTGATCAATGGCGTGGTGGGAGGGATGAGATGCTGCCTTTTTAATGACCCGTGAACTTATGTGGTGACCTGTGAACTTATTTGGGGGAATTCGATAGTCACTATGAGAGAAATCTTATTACTTTATGAGCTATAAAATTATTTTTTCTCGGATCAATCGATTTGTTGTTATGTTTAGAGATGTTGTTTTTGTTGTCTAGTTTTGGAGGAATTTTGTGCCATAGCCTAGTGAGTTTGCCAATTTCGAATTAGTTAAGGGGCTGCTTGGTTCCTGCCCAGGCACGTCCCGCCAAATCATGGGCGTCGTTGGCGCGCCAAAATATCGGCGAGCGATTTGTCCGCCACCGTTTCGCCAGCGCTTTGGCGCAAAAACAGAGTGGAAAGGCTCAAGTGGGGCTGGCTTGCCAAAAATTTGGATTCCATCCAAACAGGATACGAAGCACCGGTCAACACCGATATATTGGCTAGGCAGGCAAGGGCACCGATCCAAACAGCCCCTAAGAGTCTGGACTTGCTCTTGGGGAAGTGATGTGCTCAAACTCTATGACATTGGCCATTTGGCCTAGCAATTTAGCTACTCCCTCCGATCCATATTAATTGTCGCTGATAATATGGTTCCATATTAATTCAGCGACAATTAATATGGTTCGGAGCGAGTAGCAAAATCTGACACTTCTCTGGTTGTTTGTCTGCGTGTCGTGGACATGAAGGGTTCAATGTCTTTGAAATATTTCTTACTTTGGAATCAATATTTATGATATGCTGTTCTGTATCCGCAGGTAGGGTTTGACCAAGGGAAAACGGAAAGACATGCTACTCCTTCCGTGTGAACTACTGTGATGCATTGCCTAAACTGAGAATCCACCACATCTTGAGTGAAATCATGGCGCGAAAAGGAAGTCAAAGTAAAAGTGGTCCGAATCTTGCTTCACCTAATCGGCAAAATACAACTAATGGTGATATACTAAATACACCAGAAAGAGATCCAGTGCATGGTGAAGATCCAAGTTCACATCTTCAAGGTAAATCAAATGGTTCTGGAGGGAACACTGGCCAGAAAACAAAAAGCAACAAGAAGAATAACAAAAGCAATGGCACCTCCTTTGGTAAATCTGATGACATAACTTCACATAAACAACAACCAGAAGATATCAGTACTGATATGCAAAATTCAGAAGAACTTGGGCCACCTTTCAGCAGTACCAGACCAAGAAGAGATGGCAAGAAATCCTCACGGCGTGGCTTTGGTAAAAACTCATCAGTAGAACAAACTCCATTGCGTATTTTGACAGAGCGAGTCAAAGAGAAGACCAGGCATGTTACTTCCATGGCTGCATCCTTTTTTAGAACCTCGATGATGTATGTGATGGAAGAAAGCAAAGTATTAGTTGAGAAAAATAGGCCAGCTATCACAGCTTTCATGGCAATGGCAGAAAAAGGGCGTGCCTATGCCCTCAGCAAAATGGAGTATGTTTATCCTATTGCTCGGGCCTGGATGTTTAGTGCTGGAAAGCTGATGTTGCTCTTGTTGACTGTTTGGTTAGACTGCAACATAAGGGGCTTCGATTCTCTGCTTCGTCTGGGGACAAATTCCCTTATTGCAGTACTTTGGTGCAGCATGTTGTCAATTTTTGCAATGATTGGGATAAAGAAAATGCTCATGTTCATGGTATGACCAACTATCTTTTTCTTCTTTTCTAGTTGCCTTGCTGACAATTTAATGTTTACTGTGCTAACAGTGGTTTGGACTTGGTCAACATTTATTTTCTGCACTTTCCTCTCATGAGTGCAAGCGTAGTTTCAGTAAAATTTCTGATCACTAGCCTGTTTAGTCCATGTAACATGTATAGTCTTCTGCAGTTGATGATGCCTTTCTAAGGGTTTATTATTCTCTCTTGCTTGAAACTTTGAATTGTCAAATCAAAGTAGATGTGCTTAATGTCCTGGCAGTATTTTAATATTTGCTATTCTCTCTTTGTGACCAGGTGATTGCTGCTTCTGTGGTTGCTTTTATTGGTATTGGTTTTGCTGTCCTGATTGTCGCGGTGCTTGCAGTGGTGATTTTATGGCTGTATGGAAGCTTTTGGACAACAAGCACTGTAGTAATTGTTGGAGGTCATATTCTACAACTTGTCTACTATTCCTTTGAGACCACTCTTACTAAACATTTCATAGTGTATAAAATTCACTAACATTGCTTAAAATGCAGGTGCTTCCTTTTTGTTGAAGCATGAACGATTTGCTCTGCTTGTCACCTGCCTATATTCAATGTATTGTGCAAGAAGCTACATTGGATGGCTTGGATTACTTTTGAGCCTGAATTTGTCTTTCTTTTCAACTGACGTTCTAGTCCAGTTCCTGAAGAAAAATGTAGACAATGAAAATGGTTCTTCAAGGAACTCTGATCAAAATTCAGACAGATCAAGCAATTTCTTTGGGGAATTTCAGCAATCATCAAAAGACAGCAGCTCACATTCTGGATATACTCAACCTTCTAATCGTGGCCCTGGTGATCCGTCAACAAGTGGAGCTGAGGAGTTAACCTCTGAAGATGAAGTGGCACGTTTATTGAATTGCGCCGACCACTATTCAGCATTTGGATTTCGCCCGTATGAAATCATAGATGTATCAGTACTCAAGAGAGAATACAAGAAAAAGGTGATGCTAAAGATAAAACTAATGTCAGCTGTATGAGTGCCATATATGAATGTTCATATGCTGCAAGGTTTGGTTATATCTTTGTTAATTGTGATTACTGATTTTGCAGGCTATGTTAGTCCATCCTGATAAGAATATGGGCAATGATAAAGCTGCTGATGCATTTAAAAAGCTTCAAAACGCATATGAGGTTCACATCCATTCATTGTTGAAATAATTACATATTCAATTAAAATATATCTTTTTATAAGATCATGTATGTATTCATGAGTCCACAACTGTACACACAGGTTCTTCTTGATTCAGTGAAACGAAAGACATATGATGATGAGTTAAGGAGGGAGGAGCTACTGAACTACTTCAGGCGGTTCCAGGGTGCTTCTCAAAAGGTTTTCCTAGCTATTCCTTACAAATGATGTTTAATATTTATGCTTTGCTTGTTTTCTCTTATATCTTCTTTCCTTAAAAGTAGTTCCATGCTAGTTGGCTCCTGTGTGAGGGAAAGGTACTCAGTTTAGCTGGACGAGAGAATCACCCTACTGTGATGTTTCAATTAATTATGGTGTATTGACGTGTTTTTGAAGTGCATGAGAAGGGTTTGCATTTGGACTATTCAATTTCATGATAGTTCATGTTTTTCAGGTTAACCTGAGAAAAAGAAATTTAAACTGCCAGCAATCACTTTACCACTTACGAGTGGATTTTGGATCTGGCTGATTTGTGCTTTGCTGGATTTGCAAAATCGCAATGCATTTTTTTTTTCATTTGGTCTCAGTTAATTGAGGACAATTTCGAAAGGCTGGCCCAGTAATAGTCATAGTTAGTTGAAGTTGATTTGACCAGTGGTATGGATTTTACTGTTCAGTTTAGTTAAGTTCCTAGTGGAAGTTGATCTGGCCAGGGAATTGGTATGGATTTTACTGTTCAGTTTAGTTAAGTTCAATGTTCTTGTGTGCATGGCATGTGTTGGAAAAACATTATATTTTGCTGTCCATAAGCCCTGATTTAATGTTTGGAAAAGCATTATTTACCAGAAGGGTGCTGGATGGTTTCAGTGGCAACAATTGCTCATTGGTTTTTGACCCAGCTGTAGACGGTGTCCTTGATTGCTCTGATGCAAACATGCAGTTTCCATGATGGTTTGGTGTCATGGTTTTGATGTGAAAGTGACTTCAGACATTAGGCAGTTCGATTTTTGGGGTATGGAATCATGTTACATGCAATAGGTTCATATGTATTCGTTGCAGTAAATTTTTTTGTCAGTCTGAATAGTGTGACGTTCCTAATATTATGTATCGTTTTGTGTCGCAATTGTAAAATTTATTCTTGCAACTGCCATCGGTTGTTTATGAGACTAGTGTTTGGGAAATGTTTGTTGGTTTAACAATCCATTCTGCCAAGGTGGTCTGAGATAAAAACAGAAGACACAAGAATAGTAGATGTAGTATCTACATATTAATACAGCTTCGTAGTCTTGCAGTTTGCTTTAATTTATCCTCTTTAAAAAGTATCAATGTGCCAGAGCCATGAGCTGGTTGCGAGATCTTATGGGTTTCACCTCTAGCCTACCCCAACTTGTTTGGGACTAAAGGCTTTGTTGTTGTTGTTGTTGTTTAGAAAGTATCAAATATGACTACTCATCTGATAGCCATAATTTCTTTGCTGTTTTATTTTATTTACTAGAAAGGAGGACATGGTACATTCCAACAAGGGTTTAGCCCCTCTGAAGGTGTTGATGAAGGACCTTCTGCTCTATCGAGAAGAATAGCCTGCAAGAAATGTGGCGATTTCCATCTGTGGATTTATACAGGAAGACCTAAGTTGCAGGGCAGATGGTGTCAGGTATTTTCTTTTGGTATATGGCTGTGGTTGCTTTTGATTCTGTGCTACTAGTAAATGTTCTGTATAAGTTACTTTTCTTCATCACAGGATTGTAAAGAGTTTCATCAGGCTAAAGATGGTGATGGATGGGTTGAGCAGTCATTTCAACCGGTCCTATTTGGGATGCTGCACAAGGTAATATCAGATTATTCCAACTCATGATATGACCAACTGCAAAAACTTTTAGCCACCACAAATGTCTTGTGACTGATGTCTTGTGATATTTACAATTTATGCAGCCCGATCTGCCTCGTGCATTTGTTTGTGCTGAAAGTAGCATTTTTGATGTCACCGAGTGGTTCAGCTGTCAGGTGAAAATTTATATGTTTTATGAATATCTTCTTTATTACATTTGATTGCTCATAAGTTTGATCTTTGGTCAGTACATATCTATGTGTTGTAAGGATGGCTACTATATGGTATGGTACTATGGTTAGATGCTTATCTGTTTGAATCACTGAAATCCTGTGTTTCGTTCATGAGAACTGTGACCAAGAAACTTTGTACTAGTGCAGTAAGTTCAGTAAGGGGATCACTTGCCACTGTTAGTTTGAAGTTTAGCCAGAATCTCTGTGGGCATTGTCTCCAGTTCTCAGTTTACTATTAAGATAAAAAAAATACATGGTGCATAGGAAAGCAGTAAACGTACTAAATCATAGCTACAGCTAGAGGAATTTTGCATGGTTTCTGAAATCTGAGGCGTCGAGTGGAGTGACACACTTCCAGTCAGGGTCATTATTTTCACACTCCGCCTATTAAGCAAAAAGAGAAGCAAAGTAATTTATGAACTGATACACAAATTTCTGTTTTCTTCTCCAGGGAATGAGATGCCCACCGAACACCCACAAGCCGACCTTCCACGTGAATGCCAGCTTGGCAAAGGAAGGTAGTGGCAAAGGGAGCACGTCAGGGCCAAGGGGTGGAATCCCGAACATGGATGCAGGAGTCGATGAGGAGTTCTTTGAGTGGCTGCAGAACGCTATGCAGTCTGGCATGTTTGAGGCACAAGGCGACCCCCCTTCTCCAGGCAGCGGAACCCATGCAAAGAGTAGTGGTGGCGGCGGCGGCAGCAGTAGTAACAGGAAAAAGAGGAAGGGCAAGAAGCAATGGTAACTCCCCTGGGCAGGGAAAAGATAAATAAACCATTTTGAGTGCATCCGCGCAAGACAAATGGCCAACTTAGTTCATCCCCAGATGCTAAAGGCTGGCATGGTACGCATACGCTGAGACACCATCGAACATCCTGACTCGACTTGGTAAGATTTCAAATTTCGAGAATCGAAATTCCGACGAAAAACGAGAGCATGTATGTGTATGGCAATGCTGGTGGATGTATTGTTACTTGCCTTACAATGAGGCCCAAAAATGTTACGCTAAGTGCAAGAAATATATGTCATTATATCTGGAAACTTGTCTATTCTTCTCGGGATGGACTTGCATTTATTTTGCTGAGGTATCAGTACTGGAATGAACAGTGGAAATGTTTATCTTGACTTTGCTGTAGTTCTCATGGTCTTCTGATCTGACTCAACACTTGATAGCATACATGATGGTGAAAGCTAGCTGCTGAAATGTCCAGTTGTACGTAGCCATCACTCACCAGTACCATTAAGCTCCCAACCAAATGGCGTAGCAAATCAAAAAAGAAGCTACCAGGCACCACTGGCGACAGTGACGTGCCTCTGCTTAGCCACAGTGGCAGTGACATGTCCCTGCTTTGCGTGATGATTAAGCTTGATAATGACACAAACCTTAAAACACTTTCCATCATCATCTGGTGAGCTTTAGCATCATGTTTAAGTTACAAATCTCTGTTACCTTTTCCAGGACAAATCCAATCAGTCTAGGTCCCGCCTCAGTAGCTTTGTGTACAAACACAAAAATTAGTAGAAATCATAATTGTTGCCCTTTATATGGACTACTCTCTCTGACCCCAAATAGATGATGTATAAACTTGGCTAGAAAGGTAATGCCTTCTAAGTTTGACCAAATATATACGCCCTTTGTCGGTCTGTCCCACAATATAAGACCATTTTGCAAGCTAGCCATAACTTGAAAAATGGTCTTATATTATTTTTATTATCATTATTTTTTTAGAAAAATCTGTCTTATATTATGGGAGGGAGGTGAAGAAAAATATCAACAACTACAATATTGAATAAACATATTATGAAATATATCAAATGTGGGATATATTGATATTGATTTGGTGTTTATGTTCATATTTTTGTATATATGCTTGGTAGAATTTAGAAAACATTGATATTTTGACTTAATTTATACGTCATCTATTTGAGGACGGAGGGAGTGCAATTTTGAGCTGAGTGATGCGGGGTTTTACACGATAAGATTCGATATTTTGTTTTCCAGCTTTGCTAAGACTTCGTTATGTCTCAATCGATACAATATTCCTTTGATCTTGCATGGAGATTCGTACAAACTTTTTCTTTTTTTCCTCTTATATACTGTATATCACTTGGCTGAGACCTAGCCACACCCTTTGTTTTCTCTTTCAAAGATGCATGCAAATTTCAAGAACAGGGTAGGGTTGCTGATTGTCTGGCTAATCACGAGATGGGCCAGATCCATCGGCTAGGTCTCAGTCAAGCCACATAGTATTTAAGAAGTAAAAAGACTGAAAAAAATTGTACGAATGTTCATGTAAGATCAAAGGAATATATCATCGACTAAGGCATAACGAATCTTAGTCGACTGAGACTTAGCAAAACCGTAAACTAAAACTCACTATTCAATCCAAAACAACAAATCAAGCAAAACCTCTGTATATTATGATTGCACAAATAAATAAATCGCACACTGTATTAGCGTGATACTCCGTATTTCACAAAGCACCCCGGACAGCACACATAATCCCTGACGAACACAAGAGACGCAGATGCGCTGTACACCATCAGCAGCGACAACAAGCTAGCTTTTGTATAGTACTGGATTGCACCACTAGTCGTCAATAATAGACTGCGCTGGCATCAGCTGCAGCTAATTCTTCGTGCCGCCGTCCTGGGCGGCGCCGACGACCCCTTCGTTGCCGGCGAGGATGAGGTACTTGTCCCTCCTTGTCAGCCCGGTGCGCTCGTACCCGAGCGCCTCCGCAACCCGGCGCTGCACCTCGTTCGCCACCGCGCGCGCCTCCTGGCCGCCGCACTCGACGGGGTCGAGGAACTGCACGAGGTAGGACGGCACGGGGTTCATCAGCAGGTACAGAGGGTCCAGCATCTTCCTGCCCCGCGCCGTCGTGCCGTGGAACATGTCCACCGCCAGGTGCAGCGCCACGGGCACCACGTCCACGCCGCCGGCGGCAAGCTCCGCGAACAGCGGGCTGAACCGCAGCAGGAACGGCTCCCTGCACGTCGTCCCCTCCGGGCACACCACCAGCCCGCGGCGGGCGAGCTGTGCCTGCATGGCCGCGCGGTCGGCGGCGCGGTCGCGGGTGAGGCGGAACGTGGGGATCGGCGCGAGCATCTCCGACAGGCGGCTGATGCTGTAGGTGGCTGCGGAGAGGTCGCGCCGGCCGGCAGCCGCGGACACGCACAGCGGGTCCAGCAGCGACCGGTGGTTGCACGCGAAGAGGTTGCTCTTGCTCTTGTCCCCGGCAGAGGGCGACGAGGACGCGATCATGCGGTTGTGCATGCCGAGGCTGGCGAGGAGCGGCACCGAGAGGGAGAAAGGGAGCAGGAGGAAGACGGCGGTGCGGAGCACGGCGAGCGGCGCACCGAGCGGGAGCCACATGAACATGGCGAGCGTGGCGGCGGGCGTCGGCCGGAAAGCGGTGCGGCCGTCGTGGAAAACCAGGGGCTTCGGGTACCGCCGCGGGTGCAGCGCCTCGCGCCGCCGCCGCGTCGACTCCGTTGGCACGTACACCTCCTGCATGCATGCACGCACGCAGGGCAACGCAATAAATTGTTAGCGACAGCTCACCAACAAAAGTCAAAGAACGATTATGCTACGCTACATGTATACGTACTACACGATAGTCGATAGGAAATATTGAAGATATGCTCGAGTTAACGGCCAGGATGTTAACTTAAAAGTAGTTGCAAACTAGTACTTCTACTAGCTGTCTTTTTCAGAATGGCGTTGAAGCAGTAGCTCTAGCTTTCGAGTACTGCTGGGGATAGCAACATCGATGATGATTAATTTATCGATGAAGGAAATATACATGCATGCAAGAGTGAATAGGAGCATCTGAATTTTTAGGTTTATGTATGTGTTCTGTTGGTGCATGCATTTTCTCAACAAATTCATAGGTGTGCGTGGTGTTAAAACTTGCAAACATTTTGGAAAAGTATGATCAAAATTAAACTAGCACACGAAGATAATAATGGGAACATCTAATAATTTACACTGTCCCTAGCTAGAAAAGCCGAATATTTTCTTCTTTTACACTGTATGTATGTTTGATCATATCTTCGCGTAAATTACTAAAATAAGATGCACATCATGAATTGAATGAAAAGGGCTAGGTGTTGGTGTAAATAGAAGTCTAGAACCATCTCCCTCATTTTCGGGAAGGTGTTGGACTGGACAGTATCTCTACCTATCGAGCACTGCTCAAGATAGTAACATAGGACTACTTTTCTCTTGAAAGCTGACGTGTTGGACAACTTATTTTGGCACGATCATGCACGGCTCTTTCCATATATATATATATCCAAGCCTAGCTAACTAGGAGTAAAAAAAGGTAGTAGGATACTGTGCAAACACAGTAGGTGCATGCACGCATGGTGGCTTGCAATCACTGATCGAGGCGTGCATGTGCATGTGCATTCAGTCGAACGAGTTGAGTTGACGTATGATCCATGCAATGCAGTTCACGGCCGACACCGGACACGTACGCACCGCGCCAGCCAGCTCAACCACTCGAATTGGCTAGGAGGATGCACATCTCAATCAGGAAAAATCTAGTATATATGTGCCGGCGTCCATGCAGGAGCTATATATACATACAGATTTGACAAATTGAACCTGGCAGAGAAACATATTGCTTGCTAATAATAGTACGTAACATCAAGAGTAACATGCAGCGGTGTGAAGGGGTTGCATATTCTTAAGCTACATGCTTTGTTTTAAAAAGGAATCTCAGTCACTTCTCTAAGCAATAGAACCATATAACGCCCAACCATCTCCATTTATTCCCACCACACCAGGTACTCCCTCCGTTTTCTTTTAGTCCGGATAAAAGATCTGTCTTAAGTCAAACGTAGTAAAGCTTGACTAAAATTATAGGAAAAAGATATCAACATTCATAATATAAAATCGATATCACTAGATGCATCAAACTTTCATATTGTATATTTCTAGTATTGTAGATGTTGATAATTTCGTATATATATTTGGTCAAACTTATATGCGAAGTAAAAACAAACAAAAGGAGTACTATACAAATTATAGTGGAAAACCGCAAGAACATTTTGCTAGAATTGCACACTTTGGAGACTCCATTTTTAGCAAGGCTTAGTGATGTAGTAGTAGTACTACTAGAATTTTGGGTGACTAAGACATAAAAATTCCAGGCAATCAAAAATTAGCAAAATTAATAATATGCCTAAACTAACCCAGGCTATCTTGTCTAAGTAGATACGCTTGTTCTCACCAAAAAAAGTAGAATACGCTTGCATTTCAGTAACAGTTTCTTTCTTTTTGGTATCTTTTTTCCATCAATATCTTGAACAAACACGCTCATCCCTTAATTTTTTTCTTTAAACTTATCTCGCTTATTTTCAAGAACATTAATAGCATGCATATCAGCGCCCTCTCGCTTATTTTCAAGAACATTAATACAGCATGCATGGAGTAGTAAAAAAAACCATTGGTGGCTAACCTTGCAGTACTTTTGGAAGATGTGCTGAAACGAGCACCCCTGTCCACCAATGCCGACGACGGCGCCGCCCTTGGCCCCAATGACCTCCTCCACGTCCATCCTCCTCGCCACCTCGCCTTCATCCTCCACGAGACCCAGGTAGTACCCTCCGAGCTCCCTCAGCTCCGGCGCGACGACGGCGTCGACGGCGAGGTACTCCTTCAAGAACGGCTCCACCATCGCCCTCGGCATGCTGCTCACGCAGACGCAGCGCCTTCGCCGCCGCGCGCCCCCTGCCGTCACTGGAGCAGACGTGGCCGCGTGGAACACCTCGGCGCTCACGTCCTGCAGGAACAGCTTGGGCATGACGGCCATGCCCAGCCGGCCAAACGCGTCCTTCCGGAGCCCCGCGAAGGTCACCATCACCATGGCCTTCATGGCGAGCTCGTCCGTGAGGAGGCGGAGGAGAGGGTAGAGCAGGAGCAGGAGGAGGCCGCGGAGAAGCCCGCCGGCCTCGAGGGCCACGAGCATGAAGTAGGGGAAGGTGGAGGAGGACATCAGCAGGCCGCCTTCCACCTCGCACACGATGGTGCCGCCGCCAGCACGGCCACCATTATCGTTGTCATCGTCCGTCGTCCCTGGCGCCGGGAGCGCGTCCAGCGGCGCCGTCGACGACTCGTGCTTGTGTGAGGGTGGCAGCCTCTCGGTGGCCGACGCCGGCGCGGGTGGCGCACGGGTGATGAGAGACTTGAGCCGCCGGATGAGGATCTTGTTGTACAAGAGGAGGGACTTGGTGAATGCTTTGGACATGGCGGCGGCCGGCGGCGAGTGCTACCACAAATGTTGAGGCAGGTGTAGCGAAAAGCAGAAGACGCTCCATGTGTTTATATAGATAGGAGAAAGGTACGTATACGTGTGCTGGCGTGTAGCTAGTGCACTAGCGGGGTTAATAAATACGCGTTGGTGTTTAATCTTGTCACCAGAGGCTCATTCGGTTTGAAGGAAGCAAAAACATCGAAATTAGAAGTACCTAAGGTCCATATAGACATATGATAGGGTGACACTTGTTATCCTAAGAAACTTATGCAAAATATGAGTTTGGGGTGGATGGTGTAGTTTTCTTAAAAACATAAGAAATGAATAGAAATCCTAAGAAATTCATGTACTCATTTCCTACAAACCAAATGCATCTATAGAAAACTTTCCTCTCGAATCTTCATTCCTATGTTTATCCTATGAAAAGCCTTCAAATGAGGCCAAGGAGTACAAGTTTGTTGTTGTGTCATGTATCATTGGATTTTAATCTTCGATTGCTTTTGTACACGCTGTTGACTTTCTTAAAGCCTGGTAATAAAATGGGGCCGACTATTTCTTGGTCATCCATTTCTTATTTTCTTACACCAGTCACTTTTTCCTCCACTGTCTAATCTCCACCCAACAGACCGCAACCTCCTTCTTCGGCCCTGTTTGGTTCATAAGTCCTAGGATTTTTTTTAGTCTCAACTTATAAGTCCCAAGTTTCTAAAAAGTCCCTACCTGTTTGGTTCCTGGGACTTATAAGTCTCTATAAGATCATATTACAACTATAAGTCTCTATAAGTCCCTCCTTGAGAGTCTTATTTTATAAGTCCCAAATGCCTACTTTAAGTCCCTATAAGTCCTTGTTTGGTTTAGATGGGACTTATAGGGACTTTTTTAAGTCCCTAAACCAATAAGTCCCTGGAAACAAACACCCTCTTCATCTAGCCTCCTCCTCCCACCCATCCCCCGACAGCTGGCAATGATGCTTCGCCGCCAAGCCTCCTTTCCAGGTCAACCTTCTATCAAACAACATCGGCGACCCCCTCCCCCCGCCTGTTCTCCATCGATGATGCCCCGTCTGACTGCTAGGTCCTGCTCCCGTCACCCCTCCCCCCGTCTTTGTCGCATCCCCTTCTTCTCACTCTCATAAATTTCCTAATCAGATGTCCGACAAAAGGCAAACGCGTAATAAAATTACCATCTGTAAAATTCTACTCCCTTTGTCCCATAATTTGACTAGCATAGTGTCAAAAAGGCTCTTATATTATTGAATAGAAGGAGTCGCTAGCTAGCGTGCTAGTCAGGTTGGATGCACGCAAGAAGGGCATTTTTCTTTAGCAAGTACAATAAGGTGATGTAGGCAGGCTGTAAGGCTATAATATTTTTTTGCTTAGTTGGATGAGATAGAAGAGGTGAGAGAAAAGAAGCAGGCTACAAACTTACAGTCGGCTATAGCACGAGCTCTAACACCTTTTGTGAGAGAAACATATAGGCCATATATTAATAATGTAGTATCCTAGTACGACTAATTGTTGTATGAGTGGGCAATAAGATTGGCTATAGCTAGGTGACGTGGCAAATTCATATAGTCGTCTGTTGGCTATGCTATAACCATGCTCTTAGGGCATCTCCAATGCCGAACCGTAAACCTCCTGCAACCATTCGGATCGGGCTGTCCAGACCGCGAAAGCCATCCAACGCGGCCCTGTATCGGTCCGGACGTGATTTATCCCGCAAATCGGAGACAAAAAGCGGGGGATGTTTGCGGAAGTCCGAGTCGACCCCAAGCCCGTTTTGACCGTCCCGACCCACCAAAAACCCCTCACCTCTCCCGCGCATTTTCAATCAGCGCTGCTTCAAAGCATCAACGCCCACATTCATGCCCATCCAGAGCAGACGCGATCGCTCACTAGCGCCGACATTGAAGCGGTGCGCTGGCCGAGAGAGTGAGCGCCGTCCGCGCCGCTTTCCGGTGCAGGAGAGTATCACACGTTCAAACGACACGATGACTGCCCATCCGTCCGTCTACTGCCTGCATTAATGGAAGGTTGTTGCCGAGGCGTCTCCTCTGGCGCCACCCGTCCATCCGTCTGCTGCCCACCAGTGCTATATAAACCGCTGCCCTGACCATAGCCACACTCATCCCTCTCCACACCACTCCTCGCCATGGATCCCTCTGCGGCCAAAACTCTCTGGGGTGGGCTGACACCTGGGTGGAAGAAGGCCATGGCCGCCATTGCTGCCGACTGGCAGGCCGGCAGCCAACCAGAGGACATGCAAATAGAGGACGCCTCCTCCGACGAGCCAACGCCACCCTCCACTTCCTCTTCGTCACCCTTCTCCTCCGCTCCACTCTCGCCGGTGCATCACACCCTGACCATCGGCGAGGCCCATGCCCATTATATGGACATGGTGCGGGAGGAGCGTGGGGAGTGGTTTCGGGAGGCGCGGGCTGACGCCAACTACAACCACAACCTCCTCCAGGAGCATCTGCATGTGGAGGAGTAGGTCGCCGCCGGCAGGGCGGTCGCGTCGGCCGCGGACCTGGCGGAGCAGGAGGCACTGCTCGAGTCCCACCGCTTCGCTCGCGGGATCCGCCTCACCCGCTGGTTGTACCGACAATGGGTGGCAGAGGTAGCAGCTGCCGGCAAGGAGCGCGAGGACGATGCATGCGAGGCATTGTTCGGCGACACCGACGACGAGGAGGCCGTGCCCCGGTGCCATGACCATGAAGAAGCTGGCACGTCCACGGGCGCCGCCGACAGTGAGGAAGAGTAGTGCACGATAGGTCGCCATCGCTCGTGTCCCAGGAAGGCCACCGCTCCTCCCCTACTGTCGACGCCAAGCTTGGTGGGCTTAGCATCTTCGACCGATTAGTCGCTTGGCGGCGACGTGGAGGCGGACAACTTCAGTTTCCGGGGCTCCGAAGGCGAAGGTCATGGAGGCGGAGCTGGAAAAGGCAAAGCTTCCGTTCTCTTGGTTCATGGTCGGAGACGGGGACTGGACGCCGGCAATGATCCCGCCTAGGACCGCTTTTATATAGAATACGACATGTTTATGTTAAATCAGGCCATCTTTATATGAAATCCGCATTTATTTGCATGAATTTTGTTCGACTGATTTGAGTTGTTGTAAAAATGTATACGGCTAGTGCTGGATGATTGCCTCTCGCGTTCATGTTCGCGGACTGATTCCCTTGTCCGCGGACGGACGCGGGAGGTTTTTTGTGGATTGCCGTTGGAGATGCCCTTAGAAAGCAGTTGTTGAAAGGTTGTAATGGTTCTTGTGTAGCTGCTTCAAATTTTTTTGCGAATTGCCGTTGGAGTAGCTGGCAGCTTGGTAACCATGCAACTTTGGCACGCTTGAGTTATTTTGGGTAGAGTTCCAAAGTTTACTTTGTCTTTTTTTTGAGCATCAGTACAAACACAAATGCACATATATACGTGCATACATTCACCCCTATGAACGCATACACGCACGCCCTACCCACTGAAAACACATCGCCGAAAATCCTGAAATAAATCCAGAAATAATGCGAGCACCAGGATTTGAACCCTGATGGGTTGGGGATACCACTGCGCACCTAACCATCTCAACCACAAGTTGATTCGCCAAAGTTTACTTTGTCGGTAGTAACATTTAATCCGGGCAATTCCAGCGTGCAATCGCGCTTGATACTATTGGCCAGAGCTTGGGGTATGTTATTTGCCATTTATTTTTGCGATTATAAAGAAAGGTGCACATGGTCTTGATGTTTTTTTTTCCACGAATACACAAAGCTTGCATGTCTTTTTACTCGTATAATTAAAAGAAATACAAAAGTGGTACAATACTTGGCACGTGTGCTATGTGACGTGAACACGATGACCGGAGCAGAGAGCGAGGGGCGCTAAGCTCCAAGAACATACTCCGATAAATCCATAGAAATCTCAATGTGTTTAATAGTTTAGATGCATGTTAGTCGCCTAAAAACGGAATTTGGGTCAGTCAATTTTGTTGCGAGAAGGAAGAGCGTTGACGAAGAGGAAGAAGGAGATGCCGAGGCCGCCGACGCCGGGGAAGAAGCACCTCACTATCTATCGTTAGGATAACGGGTGCGGGTGCTGGAGAAGCAACCCCACCATCTATCATTAGGGTGGCGGACGGGGTGCTGCTTCGCCGATGATTTTTGGGTGGTCGCTGGGGTTAGAGGGATGGCCGTCGGGGGGCGGCAGCATGGCGGTGCGAGAAGGTTTAGGGAAGGAGGGGAGAAGAAGGTGGGGTGTTGAAGAAGCAATTTGATCCACACGTTTTGCATCCGAAGGCTGAGACGAATTGATTGACTCAGATTGAATTTTCAGTCGACTTACATCTTGCCAACCCCTATGTTTAACTATATTTAGTGCACGTACCTACATACTATAACTCCGAGCACTAGGATCTTAAAATTGATGGGAATCATCATTTGTGGAGTACAAGAATGATCATCCCACACAGTCGAGCGGTCATCAAGCAAATGGTCGGCCATGTGCGAGGATGGTCTCAGCCGTGGCTTGCATCCGCTGTCATGGCCGTGTTTTGTTGATATCATTGCACACGGTTGTTCCTTTTCTTTTCGAGCCATGTGCACTCAAAACCACCTTCCATTCCACCCACAATTCACTTAGGCTAGTCATAGTGGGAGTAACTTAGTTAGTAACATAGCGCACTTTAAAAAATTATTGCTTATGTGGCAAGTAATTAATGAGAGGTGGTAACATAATATGTTACTGTAACATAGCGTTTTTCAAGACAAGATGAGTCTACAAGCTAATAAATAAAGCTATCTAAGATACTACTATTATATTACTTTGCATTATGAAGGTAGTAGCTTAGGCTAGTGTCATATACATGACACTAGTCTAGGTTACTCCCCACTATGACCAGCCTTAGACTAGCCACGGTGGGTAGTAATATAAAGTAGTAATGTTACTACTCTATGTTACTACCTCTATAGTGGAAAGTAACATATGTGTGATAACATGCAACATTTTATTTATTAGGCTATAGACTCATCTTGCCTTGATATGTGTGATGTTACTCATACTAATAATAACTAGCTATGTTACCATATGCCTCTCTTTCTTCATTTATTGCTTGCCATATCATCTATTTTATGTAGATATGTGTGATGTTACTATCTATATTACTCCCACTGTGAGTAGTCTTAAAATATGTACCGTTGTGGATGGTGATTTTTTCCCCAAAACATTACTATGCGACCAGAAGGGCTTGTACTTGTATGGACCATAATGTACTATTGTGTGCCCTACCACCCTCACCAAACGGGGGTTCATCTTAGCTACGAAAGTGTCAGGCACGTATGTCAATATTTGAGTACATGCTACAGTAGACCTTAGGTGAGCTGAAACGAGCACACACACAGTACGTGTACCCTGATTTGGAGGCACACACACAGTACGTACGTAAAGGCTAGGGCCGGCCCAGCAGCAAATCACCAATAACACGTGGCCGACGATGTGATGGCTTTGTGGCAAACTCCTGCTCACCGGATAACTCATACACGCTTTGTACGCGATCGATCACGTACCACACGTGTCCAGATCAAGGAACAGTGCTACATCTAGAGCTTACATTGTCGAACGGTCGCCAGCGTGTGGTACAGCACAGTATCATGTTGCTTATAATTGAAGCTAGCACATCAATCGGCCCATTCAAACTAGATATAAGTGTGTTTTTCATCATGTAACTTACTGCGGTGTAGCTTTCGTCACCCTTATAACTTTTAATACCGTGTAAATTCCGTCCCTCGTGGCCTCGCAACTGTCAACCATGGCCAGATAACCGCTTTGGTGTTGAAATTGGCCAACTTGTTTGGTTAAGTAATATTGGGTTGTTTGATTCGTAAGTTTCTCTAAGAACTTATTCGCGCTACGTTTGAGAGGAAAATTTCTCGTCCACTCCACCTACGTTTGAGACGAAAAACGCCTTACATTTTGTTACAGAGTAAATCAATATGAATAGTTGAAACCTACACCAAATTTAGTGCAGGCAGCGCTAGCTAGCCAGCTTAGCACTGTTGCGTGGTGGGTAGACCACGTACACAACACGCAAGTGAAAACAAAAGGCTCTTGTATGTTGATTACTGTTCGATGATATTTTCTATATATGTATTTGATGCTAAAAGCTTTGATAGTAAATTGTCCATTTAGGAAAATATGTTCATACCAGTACCTTTAAAGATCAAAGTCTTTTTGTGTTTAATGTTTAGAAATACCCCCTTTGTCCCAAAATAAGTATTGCTGATTTTGTAATCAGCGATATTTTGTGATAGAGGAGATGGTGGATCACTTGTTTACACATTGTTCACTGGCCAGGTATGTATGTGGAGTAGTAAGTCAAGCTTTGGGGTTAAATATGAATTTCCTTGGAAAATATAGAGGTTTAGCAGCAGTAGGAATGATACGGTGATTTGTGCTATTTGGAACTATAGGAAGAAGTCTTGTTTTAAGAGGTATTTACTCAAAACCATTACGTTGGGGGCTAGGGTAATAACTTGCTACCACTTTTCGGATAACTCACGAACAACCACCACTTTGAGCCTAATGAGAAACGAAGAGCACTTGGGGCATCTCCAACACTTGTAAGATAAGTGTTGATAAATTTGCCACCCCTAGGACATAGTGATGATGTGGCATGTATTAAATGTGAAGAGAGAGCAAAGTTGTATATAGATTAACCAACAACCTACACCGAATTTAGTGCAGGCAGCGCTAGCTAGCCAGCTTAGCACTGTTGCGTGGTGGGTAGACCACGTACACAACACGCAAGTGAAAACAAAAGGCTCTTGTATGTTGATTACTGTTCGATGATATTTTCTATATATGTATTTGATGCTAAAAGCTTTGATAGTAAATTGTCCATTTAGGAAAATATGTTCATACCAGTACCTTTAAAGATCAAAGTCTTTTTGTGTTTAATGTTTAGAAATACCCCCTCTGTCCCAAAAATAAAGTATTGCTGATTTTGAATCACAAGCACCCCTATTTTGTGATAAGAAGACCCACTAAAGGCTGATCACCTTAGTATTACACATTGTATCACACTAGACATAGCATATGTATGTGGAGTAAGCGAAGTCACAGCATTTGAGGAGTTAAAATAAATAGAATTTCCTTGAGCACACACACCACAACAAATATACAAGAACAATGCGAATATTCGCAGCAGTAGGAATGATCACCGGTCGTATAAAAGTGCTAATATTGGCAACCTATAGGAAGAACGTCCAATAATTTTAAGAAAGCTATTAACTCAAAACACAAAATAACGTCTAGGCCAGCAAGAAAAAGGTAATAACAATAGGCATACACTTTTATAAACGCAACGAAACAACCACCACTCTAAGAATATCCTAATGAAGAAAACGAACCAGACACTCGCATCGCGGGCGAATACCTCCAAACACTGATGAATAAAGCAATCACAAGTATGATCTAGATAAATCTCCCCACGTAAGACAATATGATATGTGGCATGTAAATTCCCAATGATGAAAGAAGTCAAGAGAGCCAGTGAACACACACATCAGACAAAACCAACAAACAAACTTCGCAACAACCCCAAGAGAACAATCCAGAGAACCGACAACTCACATTTCATATTCATACACATCTATGAAAGCTTACATACAACCCCCATTGAAGTAAGTATTTATAATAGGCTGATGGTAAAGATAGACAAAAAGAACATATTTATACAACAACAAACACACCAACCACAATACAGACACTATTGGCGAGATGCCAATTGTCTGATCCCCATGAACTCGATGAAAAATGGCTGAAACATAAAAGAAAGATTCCGGACCACACCTGTCGCGGATGGAAACATCACATTCGGTAATGATGAAACCAACATGTTAGAGATTGAACCGAAAATCACAAAAAATCAATAGAAATCAAACCCCTATCACAATCCTATACTTCACCATCGCTCCGCTGATTACTTCTCATCTCTCACAAACTCCTCCCAGCGCAAAGGAGAGATGGAGCAATACACCACATAGAAGTGCACCCAAAACGCCACCCACAGCACAGAATGGCCAATCTCCCAATTCAACCATAACCTTACTGGCGCACCACCTAGTCAATATCCACCCGCATCCACGTGAAACTACCACCCAGAGAAAACCTCCCAAACAACGTACTCTGTCCACAATCTGTAAGGACCCACGTTGGCCGCAAGATAGCGAACAATCCTCCTCGAGCAATCGAACAAACTTAAGCGCACAGAAGTCCGACCGTGGAACAAGACAATACTGGTACACAACCAACTCAGCGCCAATGGTGTCAAACGCATATGAACCGCCCGCAGTAAGTTGATCACCACCACACAAGATGCGACGCAACAAAAAAATAGACTCACAGGACGAACAGAAAATCACCATGAAAAAGAGAGCTAGACCAGAGCCAGTAAACGAAGTCAACAAGAATCCAAAGACAGAAAGGTACGCGCTACGCCCAAACAACAACAGACAACGCCAAAGCCCGGAAAACTTAACAACCGACACTTATAGCACACATCTATCCCCCGCACCCCAGCATCACTCAACTCGCGCACCCGCAACGAACAGCCGGACCAAAAGACCGACGAAGCCATGGACCAAGGCGAGCGGGGCTCTCTAATACCCATACGCACCAACTCATCGTATCTGCCATAACTTGGACAGTCACAACGAAACAAACAACCCCCAAACCAAAAAAACAAAACCAAAAACACAAAAAAAACACAAATAACCAGAAAAACCACAACAAAACAAACAAACAAACCCAACCCACAAAACACTCAAACATCACCCCCAGAAAATCCAAACCCACAAAAACGAAAAAACAACAAACACCAACACCACACCATAAAACCAACACACATACAATAGTCGCGAGAAAAACGAGAGGAGCACAACAAGCTCGGCTTACACGACACAGCGAAACAAACCAAAAGGCCGAAGCGCCAAACAAACAAGAACAACCCAACACAGAACAAACCAAACAAAAAAAAGACCACCAAAACCAACCCAATCCCACCACCAACAGACGCCCACCCAACCAAATACCCAACTCACCAACCCCAAAACCACGAACCAACCAACAGCCAACCACACACAGGCCCAAAAAACTATAAAAAGAAACACCACAAAACAACGGCTGCACGAGCATCTCCTACAACGGCCACGCGCACTCAAGGCCCAACGAAGACAAAACACCAAAGTCCCCTTAACGAAAAGAAGCGGACCCACCCCCCCCACAATCGCCCAACAACAAGACCCACTGCACAACAAACCACACACCGTCCTGGCATAGCCGACTGCGATCGACAACACCAACCACCATAGCACCAGGTCGAGGGCTGCGTGAACTGCCCAGTGGTCGTGGTTGCTGCCGGTCCGGAACGGATCCATTTGGGATGCTAGAACTTCGGATCCGCCCAGCCGCACGCCCCAGAGCCAAAACGAGAACGTGACTGCGATATCAGCGAGAATTCGTCAAACTAAATACAGCAACGTCAGAACATAACTATGAAGAGTTACGCGACTACGAGATCTACAACGGTTCTTCTCAATCCCCACACCTTATCCGAGAGATGACTGAGCCCACATTGAGAACTCTTCCCATCTTGCACGAGATTCTGGATCGTAAGCTTCTCGCGGATCCGGACCCGAGCACGGAAGAGTTAGGGATGGCCACAAATCCAGAGAAAGATGGAGCCCACCGAAAAAGCACACCAACCTCAATTGAATCCCGGCTAGCCGGACACCCGGCCCCATCGGCGACGAACCCAAACAACTTCCAACACCCCGACAAACCCAAAGCAAGTTATCCTCCCGTGGGGCGAAAGCCGAAACCAAGGGTCATCTCCCCTTATCACCTCACAGCCCGACCACCTGCCCTGTACAACCGAACGAAACACGATCCCAAATTCAATTCTAAGCAAATTGAGCACAGACAACAAAAAAAACACCCCCCAACCAAAAACAAGGCGCGATCAACTCGCTCGTATCCTCGCATGGAGAGGCGCCCGATCTTGCGCGAAGAACACCCCTGCTGTATCAGAGAAGGAGACCAAAATCACTGCAGAAAGCAATCCGCATAAGCGCCATCCACCGTGAGGCAAACAAGTTCCACACCTCCAAAGCACCACAAACCCACCAAACAACAAAAGGCCCCCAAGAAGCCGCAAACGATCCCAACAGACAACACGCCCAGACAAGACCACCCCAAACAATCACCGCAAAACCCAAACAAAACATGATGGCAAAGGCCCCAACACCACAAAGCTGTCCCCGGAACGGCATCTGCCCCCAGTGGCTCGAAACCTCGCAGCGATGTATACCCTCCACGAGTACGCCAAAACACACGATGACGATGATTTTCGGCATTGTGCGGCTTACATAATCGATGCATGGATGCGGCTGATCCTCAACCCACAGAAACCGCAAGCCACAGGGCGTGGAGACATGATCTAAGGATGCACATAAACACAGTAACACCCCGGACATGTCACAAAGCCAAACAAGGCAGCCACTAAAAACCGAGAAAGGCAAAAGGCTTGAAACCTCAGCCCTATCGCGTCCAGAAATGGACAAATTAAAAACAGTCCGCAGTGAACATGCGCGCCTACATCAAACCTGGCAGGCTACACTCCGTTGAGAGCCCGCGGACTGGATCCAGAAGAAATACCGCCCAAACCCATAACCAGGCAGCCGTCCTGACGTATAGGGCCTCCAGGAGTTTAATGTAACAGGATATGAGAACGAGCGAGCGAAACTCCGTGAGGGTAAACGTAGAACACTAGACTATCTGCCCCCTTTACCACTGATAGGAGTAAGACGACAGATGTCCGCATATCTAGAACAAGCGTGCCTCTAACCAACTTTCTATGTATGACTTTTCAATCATCCGGCCTAATAACACCAAAAAAAGACACCATATGATCATCCAGATAGTATTCTATATTCTAAAAAAAAAGAAACTGCCCGGGGGGAGCCGGGGAGGGGCTAGGCGCATGGTTAGAACGAGAGACGAGGAAGTTAGGCGTGCAGTCGACCATGCCAGTGAAGTAAATGGTCGGCAGGTCATTATGCGTGCATTTGCTCCGTGGCCGACGTGATCGCTGCCGTCTAGCGCTATAACGCGTCCACGTGCTCCGTCAGCCATTGCACGGCCACACATCATGACACTATCACCTCGTTGCCGCCCTGCTCCATCCTTGATGACTTCCTCTCTTAGGTCAAATCCCAGTGCGAGGAAAGAGGCAAGAAGGATAGGTTCACAACATGTTTGCTGAAATACCCATGGAAAAAGGAAGAAATAAAAATAAAAAGTAAAAAAATTGAGTCATTGACAGGTGGGACTTATGTCCAACTCAGCATATTGTCCACACAAGCACGTCACGTCGGCCTGACAGGTGGGCCCAACCTGTCTATTTCCCTGTTTTCACGAGTAAATCAGACAATCTTTTAACCGTTAGGCTTAAAGCTGGCGGTTCATGGTGATTTGTCTGAATAGTGATACTAAGTTGTTATCCTTGGCCTATATGTACTACTTTTGGGTATATACCTCTTGCTTTGACAATGTGTACCCTTATGATCCTATTAGCGTAATCACTTAGATTGCTTACCGGCTAGATTTCTGATCCGGTTTACAGAAACAAAGAATACGAGGTCTGCAAGTCAAAGTGGTAGAGCTGCTGTTACAGGCTGCAACTGTTGTTAACAGCAGGAGAAGAGGGCGGGCGGCACCGGTGCTCAAGATTGCGGGTCGAGGCCTCTAAGAGCAATTTTAGCAGACCTTGCTAAAACTTGATCTGCAGTTTCATGAAGATCGTATTTGCGGGTCGAAAACTAGCATGGCCGAACAGATACTGTAAAAACTGCAAAACTGAAATAAAGAGTATTTTCCTTCAGTTCGGCCGTTGATGAAGCTATGTACCTAAGGTAGGGTCATGGGCCTGTCTTAACTACCCTACCCAAGGACATCTCTAGAAGAAATCACCTTTCAATCGACTTGAAGGTGTTCCACTTAACAGACTCGAAGACACTCGATCAAGAAGCAATCACTCGACCAAGATCTAACCACTCGACGGCCAGGAGACCTAAAGTCACTCCACACGCTAACGGTCGGTCATTAAGTAGCTTTTATGGTCATTATAGCACTTTATTACCAGCGTTACCAGTAACGCCCTGCCTTAATGTACATTGAACCCTTTGTAACATGGGCTGGCCGGGATCCTGGCGCACTCTATATAAGCCACCCCCTCCTCCGAAACAAGGGTTCGCACCTCTGTAACTCATACTCACATAATCCAGTCGACCGCCTCCGGGCTCCAAGACGTAGGGCTATTACCTCCTCCGAGAAGGGCCTGGACTCGTAAACCTTGCGTGCTTACAACTTCTCCATAGCTAAGACCATAGATTCAAATAGCCCGCGAAATAGCCGCAATAGCTGCGCTATAGCTGCCCGGGAGCCTCGCCGCTAAGCTATGGCTGTTGCTGCGAAAACCTCGACATAACCCTCTAAATGGCAGAAAAATCAGCAAAAACCTCTAGAAATCATCTCTCCCACCAGAAAATTTTCTGCTATTTGCCGCTATTGCCCGCTATGGCGGCCGCTATAGCTGCTGGGAGAGGCCGCCGCGAAATTGTTTCTCCCGCAATTTTAATCTATGGCTAAGACCTTGCCTCTCCATACTTACCCCCCTACACTACTGTCAGGCTTAGAACCACGACAGTTGGCGCCCACCGTGGGGCTGGTGTTTGAGCGTTTTGTTGGAGGAGTTGCGATCTTTTCCGACCCGAATCATCATGGTTTTCGGCGGAGTTTTGGTGGAGGGCCGCGAGATCCGTCTCGGCGCGCTCACGTTCATTGCCGACGACTCCGCGTGGCTTCAGGAGGCTTCGCTCGACAAGGACGCACTTCCTGTCCATGGGGCAACACACTTTAGCGCGTGCGTCCACGGCGTTCTCCTGCGGCAACCTTCGACCCCCTACCGGTCGGCTCCTGTGTTATCCTCCCTCCCAGTTTCCCGCCGGCACAAGCGCTCTGGTCGGTCGAGACTCCAGCGGTGGGTGAGACACGCGGTGGCACGCCAGTCGGCCACCCATCAAGTCGCGGCGATCGAGCCCGACGAATCCCTCTATGGCCTGTTCGACCTGTCGACCGGCCCCGTAGAGACCGCATCCGATTGCGACAGCAGCGATCCGGCGGCGGAGGTTCTGATGGTCGATGGACCGCCCAGTCCTCCCGGTTTTCCCCGCACCGACGAAGGTGCGGGTGGAGGCGACCCGTCGCGTCTCCATGAGGAGCATCTTCCCGAGCCTCTCACGTCACTGCAGAGAGAAGAACTTCGCCGCCGGAACATGGATGCACTGCACACTCCTATCGTTGGAGAAACCCCCGAGGCTCGCGCCTTGGAGGACGCGCGCCTGGCAAACTTGGCCGAGCGTACTCGACTGGAAAATCTCCAGCGAGCACTCGACAAGTGTGCGCGACAACGGGTTCCCGAATCCAGTCGACGTCAGCTCTTCCCGCCCCCGCAGGTATATCGAACTCCGATTCAGAATTTAGCAGCTGCGACCCGTATAGCGGAGTCAATTCAGCCTTCCCAGTCGGAGGCTGGCAGAGGCTTGCTGCAGATCAGAGCGTTGCTCCGGGCAGCAGGAGATCAGAATTCCGCTGTTTCTCAGTCGCGGAACAGGATTCACAGCAGATCCGTTGCCGCTGACACAGTCCAGTCAGCTCATAGCCTGAGATCGCCCCCAAGGCGTGAGGGACGTGGTGACCGGCGTGACCAGTATGGGAACCATGAGCAGTATGATCACCGAGTCGATCGTGACGGTCGACGTCGAGTGCTCACGCCTCCCCCGAGGAGTGAGTCGTATGTGCCTCGCCAGCAGGATGACAGGCGCCCTCATAGTGGTGGGCGAAGGATTCCAGTCGACCCCAGAGGGCTAGGCTTTGACGCGAGATCCATTCTCGTCCAAGGTTTGGTCGACAGGAACAGGGCTCACCGAGAAGGTCATGACAGAGATGCACCTACCAGCAGCAGAGTACATGTTTCGGGGCCATGAAGCACCTGCCTCTCATATTGGGGGGCTCGGCCAGAGCGTGGCTGAACCAGTTAGCACCTAGCAGCATTTACACTTGGGAAGGTCTCTCCCGAGTGTTCGTCACCACATTTGAAGGCACATGCAAGTGACCGGCAGGGCTGACAGAATTGCGGTCTTGCGTGCAGAAGCCGAATGAAACTTTGAGGGATTACATCCAGAGGTGGATCACGTTGCATCACTCGGTGGAGAATGTGCCTGACCACCAAGCAGTTTGTGCCTTCAAGGAAGGCGTCAAGTACAGAGAACTAAGTTTGAAATTCGGTCGAACCGAAGATATGTCCCTGAATCGGATGATGGAGATTGCCACCAAGTACGCTAATGGTGAAGATGAGGATTGACTCAGGAGTGGCAAGCTCAAATCAGTCGCCCAAGAAACCGGAGGAAATTCCAATCGGAAACAGAAGCGGAAAGCCGAGCCAGCGGCTCCCGGGGAAGCCTTGGCTTTAACCCCAGGAAAGTTTAAAGGGAAACCTAAAGGACCTTGGAACCCCAAAAAGGTTAAAGTCCAGGACGGAAATGATGTGTTGGACTTACCATGTCTCGTCCACACAAAGAAAGATGAAGAGGGTAATTTTATTTACCCAAAACATACCACTCGACAGTGTCGACTCTTGATCCAGCAGTTCCAGGGCAAGCAGCCCAAAGGTAAGGAAAAGGAGTAGGATAAGGTCGAGGACAAAGAAGACAGTGACGATGGATACCCTCAGGTCAATTCCACTCTGATGATTTTTGCCGATGTTGAAAGCAAAAGTCGACTGAAAGTTATTAACCGAGAGGTGAATATGGTCGCTCCGGTGACGCCTAGTTACCTGAAATGGTCTCAGACTGCCATAACATTCGACCAGTCCGACCACCCAACACACATCGCTACCCCTGGGAGGTAAGCTTTGGTGGTCGACCCAGTTGTTGAAGGCACTCGACTGACCAAAGTCCTGATGGATGGTGGCAGTGGTTTGAACATATTGTATGCCGAGACGTTGAAAGGGATGGGCATTCCGATGTCCAGACTCAGTGCCAGCAATATGAGTTTCCATGGGGTCATTCCTGGGAAGAAGGCTGAATCACTCGGCCAGATTGCTCTTGATGTGGTTTTCGGTGATTCCAAGAATTACCGCAAAGAGAAGTTGACATTTGAAGTTGTAGACTTCCAGAGTGCCTACCACGCTATTTTGGGTAGGCCGGCCTATGCACGCTTCATGGCCCGACCGTGTTATGTGTATCTCAAATTGAAGATGCCTGGCCCCAAAGGTGTGATTACTATTATGGGCAATCGGAGGAAAGCGGAAGAATGTTTTCAGAAAGGTTCGAAGATCGCCGATGCTCAGATGGCAGTGGTGGAGTTGCAGGAATACCAGAAGACTACAGACCCGAGTGATTTGTTGCGAGCCAAGAAGCCCTCTATAGAGTCAGCTTTTCAGTCGACTGGCGATACGAAGACAGCTCACCTCCACCCGACCGACCCCAGCGCTGCTCCAACTCATATCTCGACAACACTCGACTCCAAATAGGAAGAAGCACTCATCCAGTTCCTTCGTGAGAACTGGGACATTTTCGCATGGAAGCCCTCTGACATGCCGGGTGTTCCCAGGGAGCTGGCTGAGCACCGCCTAAGAGTCGACTCAAAAGTAAAACCTGTCAAGGAACATCTCCGACGGTCCGCCGTCCAGAAGAGAAAGGCCATTGGCGAAGAGGTAGCTCGGCTCTTAGCGGCGGAGTTCATCCGAGAAATCTACCACTCCGAGTGGCTCGCCAATGTTGTCATGGTCCCCAAGAAGGACAAGTCACTTCGCATATGCATTGACTTTAAACATATCAATCGGGCCTGCCCGAAAGATCATTTTCCTCTCCCCCGCATCGACCAGATAGTCGACTCGACTGCGGGATGTGACCGACTGTCTTTTTTAGACGCCTATTCCGGGTACCATCAGATCCGTCTGTATGGGCCTGACGAGATCAAAACAGCTTTCATCACTCCATTCGGGTGCTTCTGTTATGTTACCATGCCATTTGGCCTCAAGAATGCCGGAGCCACATTCATGAGGATGATTCAGAAGTGTTTGCTCACCCAAATCAATCGAAATGTGGAGGCGTACATGGATGATATTGTGGTCAAGTCACGGAAGGGTTTCGACCTGCTGACTGACCTTGCTGAAACCTTTTCCAATCTCAGAAGGTTTGATATCAAGCTTAATCCATCAAAATGCACATTTGGAGTTCCTGGCGGAAAGTTACTCGGTTTTCTCGTTTCCGAACGGGGAATCGACGCCAATCCAGAAAAAGTCGGTACTATACTCCGAATGAAAAGTCCTGTGCGAGTGCACGATGTTCAGAAGCTTACTGGTTGCTTGGCCGCCCTAAGTCGATTCATATCTCGTCTCGGTGAAAAGGCATTGCCTCTTTACCGATTGATGAAGAAGTCTGACAAGTTCAAGTGGACTCCTGAAGCTAACGCAGCGTTCGCAGAGCTCAAAGCTCTGCTCTCCACCCAGCCGGTGCTTGCTGCCCCAATCAGCAAGGAGCCTTTGCTGCTTTACATCGCAGCCACAGGACAAGTCGTCAGTACGGTACTTACGGTCGAGCGGGAAGAAGAAGGGAAAACCTTCAAAGTTCAACGCCCAGTGTATTATGTTTCTGAAGTCTTGACCCCATCGAAGTAAAGATATCCCCATTATCAGAAGCTCGTATATGGGATTTATATGACCACAAAGAAAGTTGCCCACTACTTCTCTGATCATTCCATTACAGTCGTCAGGGACGCTCCGTTGTTAGAGATCTTGCATAACAGGGATGCAACTGGTCGAGTGGCAAAATGGGCGATTGAACTCCTTCCTCTAGATATCAAGTTTGAGGCAAAGAAAGCTATCAAGTCCCAGGCAATCGCGGATTTTGTCGCCGAGTGGATTGAACAGCAACTGCCGACTCAGGTTCACTCAGAGCATTGGACCATGTTCTTCGACGGTTCCAAGATGCTAAATGGTTCCGGCGCCGGAGTAGTGTTGGTCTCCCCCAGAGGAGATAAACTCAGATATGTTCTTCAAATTCACTTTGATTCCTCTAACAACGAGGTAGAATACGAAGCACTTTTATATGGGTTACGCATGGCCATTTCACTCGGCGTCCATTGCCTCATGGTCTATGGCGACTCAGATTTGGTGGTTAATCAAGTGATGAAGGAATGGGACGTCAGAAGTCCAGCCATGACTGGTTATTGCAATGCAGTGAGAAAGCTGGAGAAGAAATTCGAGGGGTTAGAGCTTCATCACATACCCCGACTGAAAAATCAAGCAGCTGATGATCTGGCAAAAATAGGTTCCAAAAGAGAAGCCATTCCCAGCAATGTGTTTTTGTAACACATCCACACACCATCAGTCCAGGAAAATCCCTTCACTGAAGAGGCCCCGCAGCCAAAAAGCACCACGGATCCGACTGAAGTGGAAGTTCCAGCTATGGTTGACCTGATCATGGAAGTCTTGGTTATCACTCCCGTCTGGACAGAATCGTACATCGCGTACATCCTAAGGAAAGAACTCCTAGAAGACGAAGAAGAGGCTCGACAGATCGTCCGTCGATCCAAGGCCTTTGTAGTCATAAAGGGACAGTTATATAGAGAAAGCGCGACTGGGGTCGGCCAGAAGTGTATTACGCCAGAAGAAGGACAGATGATCCTTAACGATATCCACTCGGGGACCTGTGGCCATCATGCGTCCTCTCGGACCATTGTGGCTAAAGCATACTGAGCGGGGTTCTACTGGCCAAGAGCCAATGAGATGGCAAAAGAGATAGTCGACAAATGTGAAAGATGTCAGTACTACTCCAATATGCCGTGCAAGCTAGCGTCAGCCCTGAAAACCATTCCACTTGTCTGGCCCTTCGCTGTTTGGGGGCTGGACATGGTTGGACCACTGAGAACAGGCAGGAGCGGCTTCACTCATGTGCTAGTAGCAGTCGACAAGTTCACCAAATGGATTGAAGCCAAGCCTATCAAGAATCTCGATGCTTGCACCGCTATCAGTTTCATCAGAGAGTTAATATTCAGATATGGAGTTCCGCACAGCATCATCACGGACAATGGGTCGAACTTCGATTCCGACAAATTCAGGGCCTTTTGCGCCTCTCAGGGCACTCGGGTCGACTATGCTTCGGTCGCTCACCCCCAGTCGAATGGGCAAGCAGAAAGGGCAAACGGCCTAATTCTCAAAGGACTGAAACCACGATTGATGCGCGATCTCAAGCACGCAGCAGGTGCATGGGTCGGCGAGCTTCCATAAGTCCTTTGGGGATTGAGGACAACCCCGAATCGATCGACCGGAAGAACTCCATTATTTCTGGTCTACGGAGCCGAGGCAGTCTTACCGAGTGACCTGCTTCACAACGCTCCCCGAGTCGAGCTCTACTCTGAAGATGAAGCAGAACAAGCCCGGCAGGACGCAGTCGACCTCCTAGAAGAAGAAAGAGAAATGGCCTTGATTCGATCGACCATCTATCAGCAAGACTTGCGTCGATTTCATGCCAGAAACGTGAAGAGCCGAGCCTTCCAAGAAGGAGACTTAGTCCTCCAAGTGGATCAGTAGAAACCTCACAAGCTCGCTCCTACTTGGGAAGGCCCCTTCATAGTCACCAGAGTCCTCCATAACGGAGCATATCACCTCTACAATGTCGATCGCCAGATTGATGAGCCACGAGCCTGGAATGCGGAGCTACTCTGCCCCTTTTTTACTTAAATTCTCACTCGGATGAAATGTAATGAGAAAAACTCCTGTAGTTTATTTAGTAAAGACAAGAGCGTTATAATTTTCCCAGTGATTATTATTGTTTTTGTTTACGTAAGAAATCCCCCAGTGGGTGGCTTAGCTGCGGATCCGCTTCGCCTAAGTTTGTAAAAACAATTTCCTACCGAGTGGCGAGCCAGCCTCCCACTCGGGGGCTTAGCTGCGAATCTGTTTCGCCTAAGTTTGAAAAAATCCTATGGAGAGAATCCTCCCACTCGGGGGCTTAGCTGCAGTCCAGTACTCGCCTAAGTTCTCTCACTTAGGAGACTTAGCTGCAGTCCACACTCGCCTAAGTTTGAAAAAATCCTACCGAGTGGAGAGCAATCCTCCCACTCGGGGGCTTAGCTGCAGTCCAGTACTCGCCTAAAGTTCTCTCCACTTGGAGACTTAGCTGCAGTCCGGCACTCGCCTAAGTTTGAAAAAATCCTACCGAGTGGAGAGCAATACCTCCCACTCGGGGGCTTAGCTGCCAGTCCAGTACTCGCCTAAGTCCAGTTTTCTCACTTGGAGACTTAGCTGCAGTCCGACACTCTCTAAGTTTGAAAAAATCCTACCGAGTGGATGCAATCCTCCCACTCGGGGGCTTAGCTGCAGTCCAGTACTCGCCTTCTCCCACTTGGAGACTTAGCTGCAGTCCGGCACTCGCCTAAGTACGAAACACATCTCAATCCTCAAGGACGACGAGGGGCAGGTCGACTGCCACCCTCTCCTAGGGAGCTTCGCCACAAATACAATGCGCGATTCATCCCACTCTACAGTAACGAAGTATGGGTCGACTGCCACCTTCTCCTGGAGAGCTTCGCCACAAATACAATGTGCGCTCCGTCCCGCTCTGCAGTAACAAAGTGTGGGTTGACCGCCGCCTTCCCCTAGAGAGCTTCGCCACAAATACGATGCGCACTCCATCGCCGACCCGCAAGGGCGACAAGACATGGGTCGACTGCTTCCCTCTCCTTCGGAGCTGCGCTGCAGATACAAAAATTGTCTCGAATGAAGAATGGGTCCACTCAGCAGGAGATTCACAAAGATATTCAACGGTAAACCAAGTTCAGATAAATTCCAAAGGTTCCGGATCACAGATCGAAGTACTCGGGCATGCAGCCCGAAAAAGTTTAACGTTACAAAAACCACTCGGCATTCCGAGGCAAATTTAAGGTGGGACATAAGAGTTTCTTCACTCCGCGGGAGGAGGGCTGGCAGGCTCGACGAACTCATCCAGGTCGATGCCATCGGCAATCCGAGTGGCGGTAGCAATGAAAGTCTCCATAAAAGATCGGAAGTCGTGCTTCTGGGTGTTGGCGACCTTGATTGGGGCTAGCTTATCTTATCGCGCCTCCTTGCAGTGGACACGAACCAAAGATAGAGCCACATCATCGCCACACCGAGCAGAAGACTTCTTCCACTCCTGCACTCGGTCAGGGATTCCGTTAAGACGAGTCATCAGAGACTCAAGATCGTTTTGGAGTGTGGCCTCTGGCCAAAGTGCCGGGTCGATCCGTGACATGGCGACCTTCAGTCGAGCCAAGTAGTCCACGGCACTGTCGATGCGAGATTCCAGACGGAGCAGATTCATGGCAGTTTCGTCTTTCACGGGAGAGTTGATTGGATCCAAACTTGGTTCGATCCGCCCAGTCTCCTCTTCAAAGTTCTGGCAAAACTCTGCATTCACGATCCAAGGATAAGTCAAGTTTCGTACACTGAGTCGACATAAAAAAGAAATTAGTCGGAACAGAATGTGCACCTTCAAGCTTGATGAACAACTTCTTGGCAAGACTTCTCAGATAGCTCTCTAGATCACCCCTCCTGCGAGCAATGCTTTCCATTTTTTCGCCCTGGACGAGATTCACCTTCTTCCAGCGCGAGCACTCCTTGTTGGAGTCATTCAGAGCGGTCTTCAGCCTGGTATTCTCTTCTTCCAACTGGCCGACCGAAGCCAGCTTCTGTTCGGCCAGAGCGGTCCTGTCGTCAGCCTCCTTACGAGCAGCATCCAAATCCTCATCCTTCTGCGCCAGAGCTTCTCTCAGTTTTTCTGCAAAGAAATGACGATTGATTCAGAAATAGCAGAAGGGTACTCGAGCCTAAAACTGACCAGTCGACAAACTCGTCTTACCAGCGGCACCGTCTCTGACCTTTTGTAGCTCTGTCCTGGCCAGCTCCAAGTCAAGGTTTAGTTGAATCTGCTGCTTCTCCAAGTCAGCAAAGCGAGCTCCAAGATCACAAGATTTCTGAAATCAAAGGGGAGAAGTTATTTTGCAGCGAAAAGCAACAAAGGCAATAAATACTAAGACTACGGTCGACTGCTCGTAGTCCACCATAGTCTCGGGGACTACACCCAGTGGGTGCACTTTGCATGCCCCCACCGGTTCTGATCCCACTCGACCGGCCTGCCGAAGTCGAGTCCAAAAAAAGAGGCAGAAAGAGAGAAAGTAGAAATCAGACTACAGTCGACTGCCAGCAGTCCACCATAGTCTCGGGGACTACACCCAGTGGGTGCACTTTGCGTGCCCCCACCGGTTCTGATCCCACTCAACCAGACCGAGTGGAAGAGACAACCTATTTATACATTCGACAAAATACAAAGACTACAGTCGACTGCCAGCAGTCCACCATAGTCTCGGGGACCACACCCAGTGGGTGCACTCAGCGTGCCCCCACTAGTTCAAAAAATTCAATCAACACACCCAGTGGGTGTATAGATGAAAAGATTTTCAGAAAGAGTCTTCAGATAGCATATCCTAACAGAACAAGCAGCGACCGACTAACCTGAACGTTGCTCTGGAGAGCCGAGCTGGCATCATAGGCGGCTTGGCTGGCGTCCCGCACCGTCTTCATCTTCTCCATCATAATGCCCGCCTGGCGTATGGCTTCCCTAGCAGCATTCACCTCGTCCTTTGGGACATGATGGGTCGCAAAAACTGAAGGCGGGTCGACAGGGGCCCGAGCAGTCGACGAAGAAGGCAAGGCGCTCGACAGTGGCTCGGCGAAGGTAACATAACCCCGATTGACGTCGCCAGTGTCCTGAACGACTGGTTCCGCCCTCGGCGTCGACTGTAGCGCCTCACTTACAGGAGCTCGCCTATTCTTCCTCGTCAAAGGCCTCTCGGACTCTTCATCATCATCAGGGAGGTCAATAATGTTGGGAGCTGTGCAAAGTTTAATTACCAAAATCATGTCACCCAATGATGCACATTGCAGTTGAATCGACCGAATAAAGATAGTATGACAGAAACCATACCCGGATTAGAAGTGACCGCATCCTCCATCACCTCATCATCAGCCCTATAAGCTGAGGTCCCAGAAGTGGCAGCGCTGACAATTCCAAAGTTCGTCCAGTTAAAACAAGAAAAACAAACAGCGCGGAGCGTCGAGTGAATACAAAGAGAGACACTCACGTGGAGGAGACGGGGATATCAATCTTGATCTTCGGCAACGCCTTCCGAGTCCTCGGCTCTGCAACTTTGGGGTGCTTTGGCGCCTTCTCAGTCGGAGTTGGTGAAGAGATCCGAGGACGCTTCAAAGACTGACCTGCCGGAGTGGTTGCCTTGTCGCAGGCACTCGGCCGTTCTTGGTCGAGCTTGGATTGCCTCTCCTTGCGAGGAGGCGACTCGACTTCTTCTCCATCACTTGAGCCGTCGCTTCCTCCATCTCCTTCACCATCGAAAGTCCATTCGCCACTGTCGCCGCCACTCGCCTCGCCTTCCAGTGCTTGCTCTTGCTCCCCGTTTGGCATCGAATACATTTCAATAATGGCCTGAAAGAAAGCAGGGAGAACAAAGTCAGTCGACGCAATATAGACAGCTGCGCGAGTGAATTCAGATTACAAGCAAAAACTCAGAATCAGACCTGCTCTGGTGCATGAGACTGGTCGAATGGGGGAACTCTCCTGGCTCCCCTGGGATTGTCCTTGTTCCCGGTAATGCCCGACAGCCACTTCTCCAGTGTGTCGTCGTCGACCTCCTCCGGGTGGATCCGAGTGGAGTCTTCAAGACCCGAATACATCCACATCGGATGGTCTCGAGCTTGAAGAGGCTGGATGCGCCGCTGAAGGAAGACCTCCAAGAGATCCATACCAGTGACCCCGTCACGAATAAGCTGGACCACGCGACTGACCAACACCTTCACGTCCGCCTTCTCCTCCGGGAGCACCTTCAAAGGGGAGGGTTTCTCCACTCGGTCCATGGTAAAGGGAGGGAGGCCAGTCGATTGCCCTGGCGTCGACTGGTCTTTACAGTAAAACCAAGTCGACTGCCATCCGCGAACTGAGTCAGGAAGAATCATGGCCGAAAAGGAGCTTTTCCCTCTCATCTGGATGCCAAGACCCCCACACATCTGAATCACTTGGGTCCTCTCGTCACTCGGGTTGGCCTTTTTCACTGTTTGGGAGCGACAAGTGAAAATATGCTTGAACAGACCCCAGTGAGGCCGACAACCCAAGAAATTCTCGCACAAAGAAATGAAAGAGGCGAGATAAACGATTGAGTTCGGGGTAAAATGGTGGAGTTGTGCCCCAAAGAAGTTTAGAAACCCTCGAAAGAAAGGGTGAGGAGGCAAGGAAAACCCACGGTCGACGTGGGTGGCAAGAAGAACACGCTCACCCTCCTGAGGTTGCGGCTTAGTTTCCTTCCTCGGAAGCCGCGCCGAGTCATAGGGGATCAGCCCCCCTTCGGCCAGGTCGTCGAGGTCTTCTTGGGAGATCTTTGAGTGGATCCAGTCGCCCTGGATCCAGCCCTTCGGCAGGCCGGTCCGCGAGGAAGATCCGCCCCGGCTAGTCGCCTTCCCCTTCGACCTCGCCGTCGCCTTCTTTGCCCGCTCCAGAGCCGCCGTCTTCTCCTTCCCCATTTTCGCCGGCGAGACGCGTACGGAGCGGTGATGCTGGGGCGAGAGCGAGCGCGATGGAGGGGCGTGAAGAGGAGTAGAGGAAATGGGAACGCACTGGTCGGGAGACTCCGGTCCAACGCCTTATATGGGGCCGCTTCCAAGTGGCTGACGGGTAGGCCCAGGTGGCTCTGTCAAATCCCGTAACGATCGCGCGCGCGATACGTGGCGAAAAAGGCGGCGCGGGGATCGAGGCGGCTCCGCTCTATCCCATCCGATTCCTGCGCCCCCCCATCCCGCGCGCTTCCCAAAAATTCGGATCCCACGAAATCTGCGGGCAGCAAACAACTTGTCAGACCAAAGATCTCCTCCGCACCGTCACTCAGAGCCTTACAAATAAAGAAACTCACTCGACGAAGAATTAAGAATGGATCAGGGCGACTGAAAAGGAAGTTGCTGTCTTCTCTCAGGTCCGTTGATCCGAAACAAGATATGCTCATGGCATGAAAAACGAGTCGGAGAAGTTCTCAATTCCTTCCCCACTCAAACCTCGATCCATTCGGGGGCTAATGATGAAGCTATGTACCTAGGGTAGGGTCATGGGCCTGTCCTAACTACCCTATCCAAGGACATCTCTAGAAGAAATCACCTTTCAATCGACTTGGAGGTGTTCCACTCGACAGACTCGAAGACACTCGACCAAGAAGCAATCACTCGACCAAGATCTAACCACTCGACGGCCAGGAGACCTAAAGTCACTCCACACGCTAATGGTCGGTCATTAAGTAGCTTTTATGGTCATTATAGCACTTTATTACTAGCGTTACCAGTAACGCCCTGCCTTAATGTACATTGAACCCTTTGTAACGTGGGCTGGCCGGGGTCCTAGCGCACTCTATATAAGCCACCCCCCTCCTCCGAAACAAGGGTTCACACCTCTGTAACTCATACTCACATAATCCAGTCGACCGCCTCCGGGCTCCGAGACGTAGGGCTATTACTTTCTCCGAGAAAGGCCTGAACTCGTAAACCTTGCGTGCTTACAACTTCTCCATAGCTAAGGCCTTGCCTCTCCATACTTACCCCCATACTTCCTTAGAGTATGCGATGCCCCCCTCTCCATACTTACCCCCCTTGCGTGCTTACAGCTTCTCCATAGCTGTTGCTGCCCCTTCCTCCCGTCGGCCGCGCCGGCCACGCCGGTCGCGCCCAACCCCGTCGGCCACGCCCCGTCGCCCACAGGCCATGCCCCGTTGCCCGTCGGCCGCGCCCCGTCCCTGCTGGTCGCGCCCCATCACCGCACCGGTCGCGCCCAGCCTCGCCGGCCATGCCCCGTCGCCTCCGTCATCCGCGCTCAGCCTTGCCGGCCATGTCCCATCGCCTCCGTCGTCCGCGCCTTGCTCTATTGCGAAGCGAGTCGTGCCCCTTTGTCTGCCGCGTTGGGAGGATTCCAGCGGCCATGTTGAGGTCATGGGAGGCCACGACGATGTCGAGCTCGTCCAATTCGGACCGGCGGCGATCGATTGCGGCGTCTAGCAGCCTTTTTCGATGTGCGGTGATGAATTCCGGCGAGTTTAGGGCGGATTCCGGCAAACTCCGCGGCGGCGTGTTTGCTCCGACGAGGTTTGACCGGTATACGGGGCCCCTAAATTCGGCCTTCCAATCTCCAAAGATAAGGGTTTCAGGTGTGCATTTGCGGTGGCCCTTAAAAATTTTACTGGTTGGACCACTTTTACAGTTTCTGTTCTGGACACTTTTTTTGTCCAAAACTGTAAAACGCAAAAAATTTGCGGGTTTGACCACTTATGCGGGGTCTTCTAGAGATGCTCTAACATGTTGGTGAGCGTTTATGAAGAAGTTGTGAAGCTGGACATTTTTTTGGTGAAATTATTTTTTTTGCAGGGATTTTGGTGTGATCGTGGCTGTAATGAAGTAGTTGAGATGGAGTTCTCTGTTATAGTTATTGTTCTGGACCTGAATATCCAGCGAACATCAGATTTTTTGGCATGGTAAATCGAACGTTTCTCATGGCAAGTTGTATTCGCCGAGGATGACCAGTTACTTGGCGAGCATGTCAAATATGCCTCAATTCATTTTGTGCTAGAAAAGTATTATGCTTGCAAACTAAATTTACCATTCCTGCCCCAATATAAATTGCCATGAAAAACGTGATTTTCCGTGTTTAAACTCTATTGTCTGATATTTACCATTTTGGGTTTGTTGTTGGGTTGCCTGTGATTGAGCTGGAGGAATTGCAATGATCTAGGAGTAGTTATTTTCCGGAGTTTATGATGTAGTTTTGCTGGAGTTTTATGTAGCGATCTTGGGGAGTAACTTTGGATGTGTGGGCATCATCGAACTTGAGGGTAAGGCTCAGTCAAAATTTAGGTCCCCCCCTCTACGTTAGCGCATCCGTTTTCTTGCTGGACTACAAATCCTTTTTTTCTTGTTTCAGTGGGAAGAGCAAGGGGCATTGCCCCGGAGAAAGAGCAAGAAAACGGATGAGCTAACGCGCAACGGCTTTCGCGCTAGTTGCTTAAAAAATCGTATAAAAATCAAGCAAGAAAACTAAAGAAAGCGTTAGCGCATTGGACTCGAAATCCAAATTGTGCTAGCTGACAAAGAAAAAACAGAATATAACAGAGAAATATTGGTTCTGACTGGTTGGTAAAAGGACTCTAAATCCTTTGAGTGGTTCGATTCCACAACAGAACAAAGAATGAAATGAATTAATGAAAGCCATGACCATGCCTCCAGTAGGAAGATCGAGGCGCTTCAACCCCTCTTTCGCCTCCCAAAAAGCAAAGTTGGCTTGACGAGCGCAGATGAGGAAGCGGGAGCAATAAAACCAAGAATCTCTTTCTTTTCTTTCCAAATACTTTATGAAGAGTTCTTATTCAATCACATTCCTATCTATATCACTTATTAATATGGGGGTGTGCCTGCCAGTTGGACAGAATGTACGAAGGTAGTTCGCGTTCGTCAGGTTACTCGAAAGCGGTGCTTGGTTCAAAAAAAGCTTATGAGTTGAGTTCGTCCTCAGCTACGGATTGGGGGCAGCATTCTCAGATTACTTGACTTGCTGCTAGCTTAGAGGAGAGAAAAAAAATCCCGCTTTCATTTACCTTTAAGTCTGAGAGAAGGCTTTTTCTTTCTATTAAAAGATCACAAATCAGAGGGGTGATCAGTCGTCTTTCAATCCTTCATCTTCTTATGAGTAGCCATTCCCCGTAGAACGCTGTTTTTAGAGCTCTCCTTTTTTGGAAACTTTCATTGCGCATAGTACGAAAACCAACAGAAACGGTACCTTTCACATTGGTAAGTCAAATCCTGGTGAAGACATCACGAGCAATGACACGACGACATCATCTCCACTCAAATGCTTCTTATTCCCGTGTTTGATCTTATCCATCTCTGCCCCGCTTCCATGTGGGCAGAGACCCGCTCGTAACGATTTTTTTCTTTTATGGCTGGGTGGGCAAGAAAAGGATTTGACTCTTGAAGATATCAACTCATACGCCTGCTCCATACATTCAAAAACATTTTTGGTACTTTCTATGAGAATGGATAAATAGAAATGGGTACATTCCTCTTTCTCTTTCTGGCCAAACTACCCATAAAAAAGAAGAGAGAGAGCTGTAAGAGCGGTAAAAGCAAGCTCGGTGGCCCGGTTTCACTACAGGTTGATATATCCTTTTGAAAGAAAAGTAAATTCGCTATGCTATAAGGTACCAATTCATCAAGGTATAAAACCACATCTACAGTGGGATAGGGCCCTTGCTTTCCCAACTGGAGCAGGAAACTTCCAACCAAATAGGAGGGTGTACGAAAGCAGTGAAACCGATATATCTGTTGAAGGCGATCCCACCGGTCCTATTTATTAAGTTGCAATGGCGAGTATCTTTGGACCCCAAAGAGTTGTATAAGTTGGAAAATGGAGATTTGCCTGTGGCATTGGCCGTTGGGCAGCTAGGTGACCGAAATACAAATTTTTTCCACCACTTTGCAATTGCAAGAAAAAAGAGGAATCTGATCAAGTACTTGATGAGCGATACTGGAGATCGAATAGAAGGTAATGACTTACTCGATGCACATATTTAGGGAAATAGTGGAGGGTGCTTGGTAATATTCCATTCCTTGAAAGCCAGTGGATACTAGAGCCAGTGAAACGGTTGCTACTAAAGCGTAAACTGCTCGTTTTTCCTTCCCCGCAGGAGGCCCATAGCGAGTTACAATAGTGCCAGTTCTTGTATGGAAGGCCGTAATTCCGGTAACCTCGACTGCTCTAAGAATGATCCGGGCTAGCCGGGCACATCACATCAAAGTTAGGTCATTTGTCAAAAACATGGCAAATAGCTCAGTTGGTTTGGTAAGGGAGCTATTCTCTCACTTAAACCACTCCCATATTAGGTATTCTATCTCGTCTTAAAGTTCCCCCGCATTACCCATAACTTACCACCTGTATCTCCGGAACTCAAATCGCAAAATGACAATGCTTTCGATAGTCTGTGAAAATAACAGACTAAGCCGTGCCGTAAGGGGGGCATTCTCCACACGGGACGGGGCCAAGGCCTTCATGTATGGGTGACAGATCGGCCATAGGAGTACTCCGGGATATACACCAGGGCAACTAATGTCGAGCATACGATGATGCCGCCCGTTTTCATTTCGTGAAAGTCCCCGGCAGAGGAAAGGGCTGTAGGTGATGGCGCGTTCTGCTTCTTAGGGTTTGGAAGGCTGTGGGCGAGGAGGGATTCGAACCCCCGACACCGTGGTTCGTAGCCACGTGCTCTAATCCTCTGAGCTACAGGCCCAGCTGTCTCCACTGGATCTCTTCCCGGGGGTACCCCTTCATTTCAGGTTAAGAAGATGGGAAAGCGCCTTTCTCTCTATAAGAACAGTGCGTTCCGAGGTGTGAAGTGGGAGAGAGGGGATGTGATGATTGAGGTTTTGAATAAGACGACCTTTGCATTTTAGATTTGGATCTTGTCGAGACGAAAAAGGAACCCATCTTTTCGATTGAAAAATGTGAGTCTGTTTTGCCCACTTTATCCATCCCCCTCTATCAAAATGATCAAAAAGGCATTTCAAATGCTTCTTATTCCCGTGTTTGATCTTATCCATCTCTGCCCCGCTCAACAGAGGGATCCGAATCGAACCTAAATGGGAATGACATGAAAAATCTTTTTCAAAACCTATCATTAAGGGCGTGACGACGATATACGAGAGGAATAAAAAAAAAACTCGTGATTGGTGTGGAGGGGAAGATCTGCTTATGAAATTGTTCAAGAAAGAGTCATCTCATTTCCTTACTTCTGCGTTCTTTCAAATTCATTCACTTCGACGGCTGGCGCTACGCTAGCTTTGCATGATTAGCTCCGACAGAACAGGTACTGCATTTCCTTAGTTGGATCCGCTCTTTCTCTCTCGTGCAGTTGTTGCTTCCGGCTATTTATTCAGTCGTCAATCAGCATTGATCCGGGTAGTCCAGCCCATCCTCCCCACGTTTCCCCTCCAGCTCCTTCATGACCTCCTTGTCTTTATCGAGAGCGAGAGGAGCAGCTTCAGTACGACGGGGATTCAGTAGCGCTACCTTGCCTTCCATTGAGACCCCCAAAATCCCGATTTCAAAGAAAGGTAGAGAACCCTTCTTATCGAAGAGAATTGCGTATTAAACAGATGAGAGAAATAGCCCTAAATATGTGCTTCGAGTAAGTCATTACCTTCTATTCGATCTCCAGTATCGCTCATCAAGTACTTGATCAGATTCCTCTTTTTTCTTGCAATTGCAAAGTGGTGGAAAAAATTTGTATTTCGGTCACCATGTCGTAGCCAATTGGCTCTGCCCCGCTGGAGCCATGCTACTTCTTCTTGTTCAAACAGGTTCTCGAGCAGCAGTCAAATTGACTTCCCCTAGTCCCATTGACTCTCTTGGAGGAAGATCCGCCAAGGGGCGAAGCGGTCCAATTCAATGTTTTACTGTTACGCTAAGTCACTCTCCTGTTAGGAAATCGATCTAGCTGCTTATCCTATAGATAGAGAGTGTCGGCAATCACCTCCGCTATTTCAGCTGTTGTCGGCATAACAGCTCTTATTTAAAAAAAAAGCCGCCCCGCCACTGCAGGCAGGTTAGTTCCTCTGCATATTATCATATAGAAATGTGAATCGAGATGCATCTGGATGAGAGTTTGGCTTTCTTTTGGCAAAAGCTGGATTGTTTTCAGCAAACTAGCAATCTGTGGAGATGGCTGATCTGTCCCACCTTGCAAGCCGTGGTCCCACAATGGACCGAAATGGCCATCAGAAAGCAGATTCACTACAAGAGGAATTTCGTGCTTCTGCCGGATCCTCCCTATCTCCTGATCGAGCTTGTGTAGGTAGATATTGCCTGGTAGGGCCGATAGTAGTACACTGTTTGGGATGGAGTCAGGGCCCTTCTCACCCCCTACGAGTCGTCCGGCGGAAAACTTTTTCTGAGTGGGGTAAAAGAACTTGGAATCGTCGATCTCCTTAGACCCGATGGATTGGGATATATAAGCTTATTCTTCCAACTGGATTGAGTCATAGTGCAACGTTACTTCTTGCTGGATCTGGATCGCAATATCAAGTTGCTTTCCTGCAGCACCTACATGGCCACATTTGCACTAACTTTGTTCACTGCTTGGTTTGACTGAGCTGTTCAAGAAAAAGGAAAGATGAATGCGTTTAAAATCTACGAGTTGCCGCAAAAGCATCCAGAAATATCATAGAATGGTGATCGAGATCACCTTCACGGGAATCATCCTTTGCAAATTGGGGGAAGGGAACCAATCAAGTCACCAAGAAGTTCCCGAAACTTGGTTTAGTATTAAGGTTCTTACCCCCTGGTATGTGCCGCTTTCCTAATCAAAAGATAGGAGAGCACCCCTTCTCCCGAAGTTACGGGGTCATTTTGCCGAGTTCCTTCGCCTTGGCGGTTATGAAAAACTCTCCCCTCCAAGCTTCACAGGTGAGCCCATGGATTCGCATCCCCTCTGCCTGCTGCTCTGGATGCCAGTGGCGGGGAGGGGAATCCTGGTGCCTTTACTCCAGTTAGTAGTTTAGTTTAGGTTTTTTTAGTCCTAGCAGGTGTGGCACTCGGACGGATGGCACCATGGTGGCACATGTTCTTCAAATTTATCTTCCAGACTTCGATCCTCCTTGAGTTCGTCCATCAGAACGTAGTCAATGGAGCTCCGGCATAGATTCCTGCCATCTTCTTGGGACGATGACGTTAGGGTTTCTCGTCGTGGGGTGAGAAATGTTGTCAGATGCTCCATATATATTGAAGGGTTCAACGACGACGACTCTGGCTCCAGGGCGCTGTTCCTTAGGGGCACGTGCGTGAAAACTTTTTGACTGTCATCGACAAGGTCAAGCCGGCTGTAGGGAAGCGGCGACAACGGCGCGTCGGCGGCTCGTTCTGGTGGTGGTAGTGGTTGTTTGATGGTATCGGAATCTCGATGTAATTTTTATTATGTTTGAGATGCTTTGCAGTTTGTACCTCCGGTGAACTTTAATATTAGATCTGGACCATTATTGTTACGAAAATGATCAAACGTGAGGGTGATTATGCATGGTAGATGTTGTCTGTATTAAATATCATGATCAATGAAAATGGGGCCAATGCTCCTTAATTCAAAAAATAAATAAATAATCGATGATATTTTCAGCCGACCTAATAGGAAGAGAAGAACGTACGTACGTGCACCGGTGCATGGCCAAGTTATCGAGAGGGACTAAGAGCAACTCCAACGGGCCGACTCAAAAGGACGACGATTTCGTCCGTTTTTTATCTGTTTGGGTCGGCTATCCGTCCGGCGTCCGCTCTGTTTTTGATATGCGTCGGCAGCGCGCCCAACGCATCGATCCATATGTGTCGGTGTGGCCGGCTGGCCGCCCAATTTTACATTGATTTGCATTCAACATATTGTCAAATGAAAATGTTTTACAAGCAAAATAGTCTGTCCACCCAAATAAATAGTATAGTTTTACAAGCCAAATACAAATAAAAAAGCTTCACATAGTTTTGCAAACGAATAAAAGAAGATACATCTATTGGTTGTCAACATGAGCCCACATATGCTCAACCAAATCATTTTGCAGTTGCACGTGAGTTTCTCAATCACGCATGTCTTCATGAAATTGAGTGAACTGCCCAAATATTGCCGCAACTCCATGCTCGGGCACAACATTCTCACCCTGAAACTAAAAGCCTTGATCGTACAGACGTTCCGGGCGCTCGTCTTCTACGATCATATTTGCATGATTACACAAGTAGTCATCACCTCCCACAGTTTCTGCGTGCTCCAAGTATTAGTAGGATACCGAACGATGCCCCATCGAGATTGCAAAACACCAAAGACACGCTCGACATCCTTCCTAGCACTCTCTTGCTCTTGGGAAAATCTTTTTCCTTTTCTCTCCAATAGGGTTGGGTATTGTCTTGAATATAGTGGTTCACTGAGGATAGATACTGTCACCCAGATAGTACCCTTTGTCGTAGTTGTGGCCGTTGACAGTAAAGTTCACCGGTGGGTTGTTGCCTTCGGCAAGCCTAGCAAACACCGGCGAGCGCTGAAGCACGTTGATATCATTGTGTGATTCAGCCATGCCAAAGAAAGAGTGCCAGATACAGAGATCTTGAGACGCCACGGCCTCTAGTATGACAGTGCAAGCCCTGACATATCCCTTATACTGCCCTTGCCAAGCAGAAGGGCAATTCTTCCACTCCTAGTGCATGCAGTCTATGCTGCCAAGCATCCCCGGGAAGTCCCTGCTGGCATTCATCGCCAACAAACGGGCTGTATCTTCAGCTGTCGGCTCTCTCAAGTACTCAGGGTCAAACACAGCAATTGTTGGGTTTCGCGTAGTAATTTCAAAAAATTTCCTACGCACACGCAAGATCATGTGATGCATAGCAACGAGGGGGAGAGTGTTGTCTACGTACCCAACGCAGACCGACTGCGGAAGCGATGACACGACGTAGAGGAAGTAGTCGTACGTCTTCACGATCCAACCGATCAAGCACCGAAACTACGGCACCTCCGAGTTCGAGCACACGTTCAGCTCGATGACGATCCCCGGACTCCGATCCAGCAAAGTGTCGGGGAAGAGTTCCGTCAGCACGACGGCGTGGTGACGATCTTGATGAACTACAGCAGCAGGGCTTCGCCTAAACTCTGCTACAGTATTATCGAGGTATATGGTGGCAGGGGGCACCGCACACGGCTAAGGAATAGATCACGTGGATCAACTTGTGTGTCTAGAGGTGTCCCCTGCCTCCGTATATAAAGGAGTAGAGGGGGGAGGCTGGCCGGCCAAGGAGGAGGGCGCAGGAGAGTCCTACTCCCTCTAGGAGTAGGATTCCCCCCCCCCCAATCCTAGTCGGAATAGGATTCGCGGAGGGGGAAAAGAGGAGGAGGGGGCCGGCCACCTCTCCTAGTCCTAATAGGACTAGGGGAAGGGGGAGGCGCACAGCCCATCTAGGGCAGCCTCTTCTCTTTCCCACCAAGGCCCACTATGGCCCATATAGCTCCCGGGGGGTTCCGGTAACCCTCCCGGTATTCCGGTAAAATCCCGATTTCACCCGGAACACATCCGATATCCAAACATAGGCTTCCAATATATCAATCTTTACGTCTCGACCATTTTGAGACTCCTCGTCATGTCCATGATCACATCCGGGACTCCGAACAACCTTCGGTACATCAAAATGCATAAACTCATAATGTAACTGTCATCGTAACCTTAAGCGTGCGGACCCTGCGGGTTCGAGAACAATGTAGACATGACCGAGACACGTCTCCGGTCAATAACCAATAGCGGGACCTGGATGCCCATATTGGCTCCTACATATTCTACGAAGATCTTTATCGGTCAGACCGCATAACAACATACGTTGTTCCCTTTGTCATCGGTATGTTACTTGCCCGAGATTCGATCGTCGGTATCCAATACCTAGTTCAATCTCGTTATCGGCAAGTCTCTTTACTCGTTCCGTAATACATCATCTCACAACTAACATATTAGTTGTAATGCTTGCAAGGCTTATGTGATGTGTATTACCGAGAGGGCCCAGAGATACCTCTCCGACAATCGGAGTGACAAATCCTAATCTCAATATACGCCAACCCAACATCTACCTTCGGAGACACCTGTAATGCTCCTTTATAATCACCCAGTTACGGAGTGACGTTTGGTAGCACCCAAAGTGTTCCTCTGGTAAACGGGAGCTGCATAATCTCATAGTCATAGGAACATGTATAAGTCATGAAGAAAGCAATAGCAACATTTTAAACGATCGGGTGCTAAGCTAATGGAATGGGTCATGTCAATCAGATCATTCAACTAATGATGTGACCTCGTTAATCAAATAACAACTCATTGTTCATGGTTAGGAAACATAACCATCTTTGATTAACGAGCTAGTCAAGTAGAGGCATACTAGTGACACTTTGTTTGTCTATGTATTCACACATGTATTATGTTTCCGGTTAATACAATTCTAGCATGAATAATAAACATTTATCATGATTATAAGGAAATAAATAATAACTTTATTATTGCCTCTAGGGCATATTTCCTTCAGTCTCCCACTTGCACTAGAGTCAATAATCTAGATTATACTGTAATGATTCTAACACCCATGGAGCTTTGGTGCTGATCATGTTTTGCTCGTGGAAGAGGCTTAGTCAACGGGTCTGCAACATTCAGATCCGTATGTATCTTGCAAATCTCTATGTCTCCCACCTGGACTAGATCCCGGATGGAGTTGAAGCGTCTCTTGATGTGTTTGGTCCTTTTGTGAAATCTGGATTCCTTTGCCAAGGCAATTGCACCAGTATTGTCACAAAAGATTTTCATTGGACCCGATGCATTAGGTATGACACCTAGATCGGATATGAACTCCTTCATCCAGACTCCTTCGTTCGCTGCTTCTGAAGCAGCTATGTACTCCGCTTCACATGTAGATCCTGCTACGACGCTTTGTTTAGAACTGCACCAACTGACAGCTCCACCGTTTAATGTAAACACGTATCCGGTTTGCGATTTAGAATTGTCCGGATCAGTGTCAAAGCTTGCATCAACGTAACCTTTTACGGTGAGCTCTTTGTCACCTCCATATACGAGAAACATATCCTTAGTCCTTTTCAGGTATTTCAGGATGTTCTTGACCGCTGTCCAGTGATCCACTCCTGGATTACTTGGGCACCTCCCTGCTAAACTTAGAGCAAGGCACACATCAGGTCTGGTACACAGCATTGCATACATGATAGATCCTATGGCTGATGCATAGGGAACATCTTTCATATTCTCTCTACCTTCTGCAGTGGTCGAGCATTGAGTCTTACTCAATTTCACACCTTGTAACACAGGCAAGAACCCTTTCTTTGCTTGATCCATTTTGAACTTCTTCAAAATCTTGTCAAGGTATGTGCTTTGTGAAAGTCCAATTAAGCGTCTTGATCTATCTCTATAGATCTTAATGCCTAATATGTAAGCAGCTTCACCGAGGTCTTTTATTCAAGTATCCCTTTATGCTATCCAGAAATTCTATATCATTTCCAATTAGCAATATGTCATACACATATAATATTAGAAATGCTACAGAGCTCCCACTCACTTTCTTGTAAATACAGGCTTCTCCGAAAGTCTGTATAAAACCAAATGCTTTGATCACACTATCAAAACGTTTATTCCAACTCCGAGAGGCTTGCACCAGTCCATAAATGGATCGCTGGAGCTTTCACACTTTGTTAGCTCCCTTTGGATCGATAAAACCTTCCGGTTGCATCATATACAACTCTTCTTCCAGAAATCCATTCAGGAATGCAGTTTTGACATCCATCTGTCAAATTTCATAATCATAAAATGCGGCAATCGCTAACATGATTCGGATAGACTTAAGCATCGCTACGGGTGAGAAGGTTTCATCGTAGTCAATCCCTTGAACTTGTCAAAAACCTTTCGCGACAAGTCGAGCTTTGTAGACAGTAACATTACCATCAGCGTCAGTCTTCTTCTTGAAGATCCATTTATTCTCAATTGCTTGCCGATCATCGGGCAAGTCAACCAAAGTCCATACTTTGTTCTCATACATGGATCCCATCTCAGATTTCATGGCTTCAAGCCACTTTGCGGAATCTGGGCTCACCATCGCTTCTTCATAGTTCGTAGGTTCATCATGATCTAGTATCATGACTTCCAGAACAGGATTACCATACCACTCTGGTGCGGATCTTACCCTGGTTGATCTACGAGGTTCAGTAGTATCTTGTTCTGAAGTTTCATGATCATTATCATTAACTTCCTCACTTATTGGTGTAGGTGTCGCAGAAACAATTTTCTGTGATGTACTACTTTCCAACAAGGGAGTAGGTATGGTTACCTCGTCAAGTTCTACTTTCCTCCCACTCACTTCTTTCGAGAGAAACTCCTTCTCAAGAAAGTTACCGAATTTAGCAACAAAAGTCTTGCCTTCGGATCTGTGATAGAAGGTGTATCCAATAGTTTCCTTTGGATATCCTATGAAGACACATTTCTCCGATTTGGGTTCGAGCTTATCAGGTTGAAGCTTTTTCACATAAGCATCGCAGCCCCAAACTTTAAGAAACGACAACTTTGGTTTCTTGCCAAACCACAGTTCATAAGGCGTCGTCTCAACGGATTTTGATGGTGCCCTATTTAACGTGAATGCGGCCGTCTCTAGAGCATAACCCCAAAACGATAGCGGTAAATCAGTAAGAGACATCATAGATCGCACCATATCTAGTAAAGTACGATTACGACGTTCGGACACACCATTACGCAGTGGTGTTCCGGGTGGCGTGAGTTGCGAAACTATTCCACAGTTTTTCAAATGTACACCAAACTCGTAACTCAAATATTCTCCTCCACGATCAGATCGCAGAAACTTTATTTTCTTGTTACAATGATTTTCAACTTCACTCTGAAATTCTTTGAACTTTTAAAATGTTTCAGACTTATGTTTCATTAAGCAGATATACCCATATCTGCTTAAATCATCTGTGAAGGTGAGAAAATAACGATATCCGCCACGAGCCTCAATATTCATCGGACCACATACATCGGTATGTATGATTTCCAACAAATCTGTTGCTCTCTCCATAGTACCGGAGAACGGTGTTTTAGTCATCTTGCCCATGAGGCACGGTTCGCAAGTACCAAGTGATTCATAATCAAGTGGTTTCAAAAGTCCATCAGTATGGAGTTTCTTCATGCGCTTTATACCGATATGACCTAAACGACAGTGCCACAAATAAGTTGCACTTTCATTATCAACTCTGCATCTTTTGGCTTCAACATTATGAATATGTGTATTACTACTATCGAGATTCAATAAGAATAGACCACTCTCCAAGGGTGCATGACCATAAAAGATATTACTCATATAAATAGAACAACCATTATTCTCTGATTTAAATGAATAACTGTCTCGCATTAAACAAGATCCAGATATAATGTTCATGCTCAACGCTGGCACCAAATAACAATTATTTAGGTCTAATATTAATCCCGAAGGTAGATGTAGAGGTAGCGTGCCGACCGCGATCACATCGACTTTGGAACCGTTTCCCACGCGCATCGTCACCTCGTCCTTAGCCAATCTTTGCTTAATCCGTAGCCCCTGTTTCGAGTTGCAAATATTAGCAACAGAACCAGTATCAAATACCCAGGTGCTACTGCGAGCATTAGTAATGTACACATCAATAACATGTATATCATATATACCTTTGTTCACTTTGCCATCCTTCTTATCCGCCAAATACTTTGGGGCAGTTCCGCTTCCAGTGACCAGTCTGCTTGCAGTAGAAGCACTCAGTTTCAGGCTTAGGTCCAGACTTGGGTTTCTTCTCTTGAGCAGCAACTGGCTTGCCGTTCTTCTTGAAGTTCCCCTTCTTCTTTCCTTTGCCCTTTTTCTTGAAACTAGTGGTCTTGTTGACCATCAACACTTGATGCTCTTTCTTGATTTCTACCTCCGCAGATTTCAGCATCGCGAAGAGCTCGGGAATAGTCTTGTTCATCCCTTGCATATTATAGTTCATCACGAAGCTCTTGTAGCTTGGTGGCAGTGATTGGAGAATTCTGTCAATGACGCAATCATCTGGAAGATTAACTCCCAATTGAATCAAGTGATTATTATACCCAGACATTTTGAGTATATGCTCACTGACAGAACTGTTCTCCTCCATCTTGCAGCTATAGAATTTATTGGAGACTTCATATCTCTGAATCCGGGCATTTGCTTGAAATATTAACTTCAACTCCTGGAACATCTCATATGCTCCATGACGTTCAAAACGTCGTTGAAGTCCCGATTCTAAGCCGTAAAGCATGGCACACTGAACTATCGAGTAGTCATCAGCTTTGCTCTGCCAGACGTTCATAACATCTGGTGTTGCTCCAGCAGCAGGCCTGGCACCCAGCGGTGCTTCCAGGACGTAATTCTTCTGTGCAGCAATGAGGATAATCCTCAAGTTACGGACCCAGACCGTAAATTGCTACCATCATCTTTCAACTTTGCTTTCTCAAGGAACGCATTAAAATTCAACGGAACAACAGCACGAGCCATCTTATCTACAATCAACATAACAAGGCAAGATACTATTCAGGTAACTAAGTTCATGAATAAATTTAAGTTTCATTAATCATATTATTTAAGAACTCCAACTTAGATAGACATCCTCTAATCTCTAAGTGATCACGTGATCCAAATCAACTAAACCATGTCCGATCAATCACGTGAGATGGGAGTAGTTCATGGTGAACATCATTATGTGAATCATATTACTATATGATTCACGCTCGACCTTTCGGTCTCCGTGTTCCGAGGCCATTATCTGTATATGCTTGGCTCGTCAAGTATAACCTGAGTATTCCGCGTGTGCAACTGTTTTGCACCCGTTGTATTTGAACGTAGAGCCTATCACACCCGATCATCACGTGGTGTCTCAGCACGAAGAACTTTCGCAACGGTGCATACTCAGGGAGAACACTTTCTTGATAATTTAGTGAGAGATCATCTTATAATGCTACCGTCAATCAAAGCAAGATAAGATGCATAAGATAAACATCACATGCAATCAATATAAGTGATATGATATGGCCATCATCATCTTGTGCTTGTGATCTCCATCTCCAGCACCGTCATGATCACCATCGTCACCGGCGCGACACCTTGATCTCCATCGTAGCACATCGTTGTCGTCTCGCCAATCTTATGCTTCCACGACTATCGCTACCGCTTAGTGATAAAGTAAAGCATTACAATGCGATTGCATTGCATACAATAAAGCGACAACCATATGGCTCCTGCCAGTTGCCGATAACTCGGTTACAAAACATGATCATCTCATACAATAAAATTCAGCATCATGCCTTGACCATATCACATCACAACATGCCCTGCAAAAACAAGTTAGACGTCCTCTACTTTGTTGTTGCAAGTTTTACGTGGCTGCTACGGGCTTAAGTAAGAACCAATCTCACCTACGCATCAAAACCACAACGATAGTTTGTCAAATAGACTCCGTTTTAACCTTCGCAAGGACCGGGCGTAGCCATACTCGGTTCAACTAAAGTTGGAGAGACAGTCGCCCGCAAGCCACCTATGTGCAAAGCACGTCGAGGGAACCGGTCTCGCGTAAGCGTACGCGTAAGGTTGGTCCGGGTCGTCTCGTCCAACAATACCGCCGAACCAAAGTATGACATGCTGGTAGGCAGTATGACTTGTATCGTCCACAACTCACTTGTGTTCTACTCGTGCATATAACATCAACATAAATAACCTAGGCTCGGATGCCACTGTTGGGTTTCGTAGTAATTTCAAAAAATTTCCTACGCACACGCAAGATCATGTGATGCATAGCAACGAGGGGAAGAGTGTTGTCTACGTACCCAACGCAGACCGACTGCGGAAGATGACACGACGTAGAGGAAGTAGTCGTACGTCTTCACGATCCAACCGATCAAGCACCGAAACTACGGCACCTCCGAGTTCGAGCACACGTTCAGCTCGATGACGATCCCCGGACTCCGATCCAGCAAAGTGTCGGGGAAGAGTTCCGTCAGCACGACGGCGTGGTGACGATCTTGATGTACTACAGCAGCAGGGCTTCGCCTAAACTCCGCTACAGTATTATCGAGGAATATGGTGGTGGGGGCACCGCACACGGCTAAGGAATAGATCACGTGGATCAACTTGTGTGTTCTGGGGTGCCCTGCCTCAGTATATAAAGGACTAGAGGGGGGAGGCTGGCCGGCCAAGGAGGGCGCCAGGAGAGTCCTACTCCCTCTGGGAGTAGGATCCCCCCCCCCAATCCTAGTTGGAATAGGATTCCAAAGGGGGAAAGAGAGAGAGGGGGGCCGGCCACCTCTCCTAGTCCTAATAGGACTAGGGAAGGGGGAGGCGCAGCCACCTTGGGCTGCCCCTTCTCCTTTCCACTAAGGCCCATAGGCCCATATGGCTCCCGGGGGGTTCCGGTAACCTCCCGGTAACCGGTAAAATCCCGATTTCACCCGGAACACTTCCGATGTCCAAACATAGGCTTCCAATATATCAATCTTTATGTCTCGACCATTTCGAGACTCCTCGTCATGTCCGTGATCACATCCGGGACTCCGAACAACCTTCGGTACATCAAAATGCATAAACTCATAATATAACTGTCATCGTAACCTTAAGCGTGCGGACCCTACGGGTTCGAGAACAATGTAGACATGACCGAGACACGTCTCCGGTCAATAACCAATAGCGGGACCTGGATGCCCATATTGGCTCCTACATATTCTACGAAGATCTTTATCGGTCAGACCGCATAACAACATACGTTGTTCCCTTTGTCATCGGTATGTTACTTGCCCGAGATTCGATCGTCGGTATCCAATACCTAGTTCAATCTCCTTATCAGCAAGTCTCTTTACTCGTTCCGTAATACATCATCTCACAACTAACATATTAGTTGTAATGCTTGCAAGGCTTCTGTGATGTGTATTACCGAGAGGGCCCAGAGATACCTCTCCGACAATCGGAGTGAAAAATCCTAATCTCGAAATACGCCAACCCCCACCCAACATCTACATTTGGAGACACCTGTAATGCTCCTTTATAATCACCCAGTTACGTTGTGACGTTTGGTAGCACCCAAAGTGTTCCTCCGGTAAACGGGAGTTGCATAATCTCATAGTCATAGGAACATGTATAAGTCATGAAGAAAAGCAATAGCAACATACTAAACGATCGGGTGCTAAGCTAATGGAATGGGTCATGTCAATCAGATCATTCAACTAATGATGTGACCTCGTTAATCAAATAACAACTCTTTGTTCATGGTCAGGAAACATAACCATCTTTGATTAACGAGCTAGTCAAGTAGAGGCATACTAGTGACACTTTGTTTGTCTATGTATTCACACATGTATTATGTTTCCGGTTAATACAATTCTAGCATGAATAATAAACATTTATCATGATTATAAGGAAATAAATAATAACTTTATTATTGCCTCTAGGGCATATTTCCTTCAGCAATAACAGCCTTGCAGAACTTATACAGGGACTCTAGGCATGTAGACTTGCTCATATGGACGTACTCGTCAATGAGATCACCGGGCACTCCGTATGCAAGCATTCGGATGTCGGCAGTGCATTTCTGATAAGAGGAGAAACCAATCTTGCCGACGGCATCCTCTTTGCACTCGACGTAGTCATCATAGCCGACCACACTCTCTCTAATACGGTTGAAAACATGCCTACTCATATGGAAACGACGGCGGAATTTGTGATGTTTGAACAAAGGGTTTGTTGTATCAAAATAGTCCTTCCAGAGAAGGAAATGCCCGCTCTCTCGGTTGTGATTCAACGCCGGAAGGTGGCTCGGAATGGAGCCACGGAACAACGACCGCTGGCTATTGAGGTGGTGATGGACCAACACGACAACCAATATCTCCTCCTTGTCATCGGACGACGAATCGTCGCAGTTGCAAAGGAAATTGTGAAAAAAGAACTCGTCAGCGGAGTCCATTTCGTACCTTGGCAAACTGTCAAACAACATGTGGGCGTTGAAGAAGGAGACGGCCGGCGAGGGGAGTCGCGGCACCCACAGACCAGCTAGCTGCCCTGGCGGTCCGACGAGTGGGACGGCATCCGACGAGCGTGCCGGTCGGATGTGGCAGGGGCGGCGAGGCGGTTTCTTGGTCGCGGGTGGCTGTGCGGTGGGGGAAGCGGCGGTGGGAAGCAGTTTGCTCTCGGCGGCAAAAACGGCGGCGGAGGGCGACGGGGGGGCAGGGGCGGCGTTGCTGGGCGGATGTGGAGGCGGCAGCTGGAAGAGTCGCCGGCAAAATGGGCGGCGGCGTCGGTGACGGAGGAGGCGGGGGCGAGGGTTGCTTGTTGGCCGGGGGGTGAGAGGGGAGGCCAATGTGCCACAGACCAAGCGGGCTCCGGGACAGAAGAAGGCGAGCGCGCGCGCGTCCGTCGCGTGTCCGCGCCGACGTAAATCCGGCTCAAAAATGAACCAGAAATGGGTCGTCCGCGGACGAAAAACGGACGCACGTCCATTTGGTTCGGCGCGTTGGGCCGTCTTTTGTGTCCGTACCGACTCAAACAAACCACCGCGGACGAAATAGGTCACCCCATTGGAGTTGCTCTAAGCCAACTTGATGTTTCCTCTTTGACGTCTTTCAAATGCCAATAGAATATCCTGTTTAAAATTCTAAAAAATTAGGCTCGTCGTATCAACACGTACGGTGCGACCGAGTACACATCATGGTTTTTTCCTAGCCTCTCAAACATATTCATTCTTTGTTTTTTTAGTGTACGTATGCTGATCTGTTCGAGGTTGACCCAAAAACCACACACGCAATGTAATCATGGAACCTGGTTTCTTCACTCGTGTGGCAATCCTGTGTGCCACCGACTGATCATTGTCACGATATGCCACGATCGATACGGCAACTAGCTAGGCAAGGCCCATGCATGCATATTTTCAACGAGAAGTCGAAATCTCGGCCAGTTTGCATGCATGGTACATGCAAATCCTCGCATGCATTTGGATAGCTAGCTCTACACAGTATACAAACACCCAATGTGTATGTACTCCTCCTGGTTCATTAGTCCCATTCGTATCAAGTTTTGACCATAATTTAACTAACAAAATGTTAATGCGTGTCAAAAAAATTATGTCTTTAGATTTGTATTTAAACATTGTTTCTGATGATATTATTTTACTATGTATAATATATATTTTATTATTTAAAATCATGATCAAATTATGACACTAAATATACGAGGGACTAATAAATCAAGACAGAAATAGTAAAGGCTAAGAACGTGAGCGGCAGCCTATCTCGAAGTCAGAGCATTTTGTATCATCGGTGCTCCAATATTGCAACGGATGGGGTCGACCATTATTGAGTTCCCGCCAGTTGCAAGGCCCCATTTCTCAACCTGTCGTCGAAATGCTCCGGCCCCCAACTGTCTGCATTCAGTGCCCAACGAGGCAGAGGAACGAACGGACGAACACCAACACTGGCCTGCGTGCACACGCAGCCAAGGTTAGGTGCATGTTACGTCGGCCATCGCCCGTGAGCGAGATTGCTGCCAGCACTGAGAACACCAAGACCCGGAGCGCCCATGCCGCACGTACGTCCTCCCTGCGTTCTGTCGTGCTTTGCGTAAACCTCGGAGCGCTTTTGGAGTTCGATGGCTAATTATGATGGTGCGTACACGTATGTTTACGTGTTAAAGGTGACACGAACGGGGATCATTTGGTTGCATCTCGGCTGACCGGTATGATGGGCCTGTTGAGGCGATGGGCGCTGAGGTAAGGTTGGGTTTTGGTGTTACGGCGACCGATTCTCACTTGCCCAATCTAAAGTACAGTATCTTTGTAGAAGTGCATGTTTTAATTAATACAATCAAAACATCGATATGATGAAAAGATTAGACAATACATTTATACTTTAACAATCCTGCACGGGAGGCGGTCGACGCGGCTGATGAGGCGGTCGACTATGGCATGGGCTAGCGGTGTGGAGGTATTCAGATGCGGGGGAGGAGAGGGGAGACCCGTCCTCTGCAGTGGAGGAACCTGACGACGATGGAGCGGCGGCTCGTTGTCCTAGGTGCTGGGGAGGCGATGTTGCTGGAGATTAGTGTGTCAATGGAGGCCAGGATCGGGGTTGACTCGATCGGCCTCAAAGCACATCGCACCGTCCTTGCTCGCGAATGCTTTAAAAAATGATTCGGCGCGATTAACTACCTAATTAATTAATTAATTACAGAAATAATTAGCTATCTACCTAATTTTCTTCATGCCTAATTAAGTGCGAACCAAATCAATTAATTAATGACTCAATTTCCAAATTCATTTGGTGTGAAAAAAATCCTATTTGAATGGACCTAATTGATTGCATATGTAATTAAATGTCTACCTAATTAATTGAATTAATGGTTTGATTTGCAAATTGATTCATCGCTTGATTTCAAAATTATTTTCACATGAATGGCCGCTACGAATGGAGACTACGTAAATATTACCTTGGATAATAGAGATATTACACACTTGATGTGCCTCTTGCACTAGGTTCATTTCTACAAGACCTATTGAGTATTGTAGGACACATTTCTTTAATGAATTTCCTTACATTTGCATGGAAACACTTGATTTGAGAATAGTCTGCCTAGCTCTCTGTATGACTGAGAAGAAATATAATATGACCGTATCCATGAATGCCCATACGTGGTGGTCCAACGACCCGCCTGCCGCCATGAAGGTGGGAGTGCACAAGGAAGAAAAAAACCAGTATGGAGGGGTCATGGTGGGAGGTGAAGGCGAAAATAAACTGTGAAGGCAAAAATAAACCATGCGCATCGTGCAAACCATATATATATATAAATTGTGTGGGGCACCTAGGTGCCTGGGCACCTAGACCCATTACGGCAAGTCATATCCATTAGTGCATGCTATACAATCCACGTAATAATAGCTTTCCATATTCTGTTTGCATGCATAATTACCACAATGGTCTATGATTGCTTTCCAAAAAATTGTATTCTATTTATTTGCTAGCAATAGTTCCTTTCTAAAACAAAATTGTATGGTGTTTCTTCTATACTAATGCATGCTAGTGTCGGTTCTACAAAACAGATGGTCTGTCTACATATATACACAAGATATATTTAATTTCAAGGTATTTGAACTTTTAAGAAAAATTAAGGCCGGTCTGAAATTTTTAACGACTAATTTATCTATATAATTTAATGTGACCAAATAATATATATGCAGTACGAGCCTTTCCTACTATTTCAATGGTCAACCAAAATATAATACGTCGTCAGTTTTTTTCGAGGATATGCCAAAGACGTACCATAACTTTATAGAAGAGAAAAAAATATATACAAGAGAGATTACACGGTCGGTAGAAGGCCCAAACTGATCCCTCTACCAAACCCTTCACTCATCCAAATCTATCCTACTACTCACTCCACGTAGAAACTTTTAGGTATGTAGAAAGCATGTGCGTACCGAGAACCAATAGTTTTGCTCGTACATATACCTAAGATATTGTACTCATATACTTTTTTTAATAAGGTGAATCATGTTGTTTAATTGTTACTCAACAGGTATTGGGTGCCTGTATTTTGGGCGTTGTCATATATACACATCAAATGTATGATACCCGATATATCGTATGACTAATGTATGATACCCCATATATCATATGACTAATGTATGTTACCCATGGTTTCATATACCCAACGATGATAAGAGTACAACAGACCTCCTATTCGGTATACGTAGGGTATACCCATGGTATCATATACCCAATGTACTGTATCCCTAATGTCCACAAAAAATATGTATACTCATTGGGTATATCTATATACCTATTGAGTATACCAATGGTATCATATAACCAATGGATGTTCTTGTGTATTTTTTAAATGATTTAATTTTCAAGGTATCTAACATTTAAGAAAATTAAGGTTGGGTTGCACTTTCTGACAATTAATTTCCCTATAAAAATTAACGTGGACAAATAATATAATATGTCATCCTAGTTATTTTTTTGTGTTTTAGGTTTGTACAAAACATGTTGATGCCGACGGCCAATTTTTTCATTCGTACATATACCTAAGATATCGTATCCATATATTTTTTCTAGTACACTTATATTCCTTGGAGACGTACACAAAACTGATATACTTTTGCATGGGGATATACCAGAAAATGACAGACCCTTTGTTGATACATGTATACTCGTTTAAGACATACCTGTAAATGATACTAGAGACATACCCAAAAAATTGTATACCCCAAGAATATAAATAAATGTGACATACTCGGAAATTATATACCCAACATCCATATACTCGCATGTGATGTACCCCAGATTAAGTACGAACTATCGGTCGAGAATACATCAAAGGTTGGTATATACCCAAAACATTAGTACGTGCATTTATATAATATGCATAAGGACACACATGCATGCTGCATAAAAATACTAAGTTTGTACGTATATACCTTCATAGGAGTTTCCGTTATACGTCCAATGAAATAAATTAAGAAGAAATTGCATTTATCACTTTCCTATTCAACGCATGTTATTAATACACTGAAATCATACATTTATTGCTACTTGCCAATTACTTCAATAAAGCATATATTGAAGCCGCTTAATATACTCGCACCCATTACGAACTACATGCATCTGTCTAAGATCCGACGGTCACGAGGTAAGGAGCCTGGGCACCTAGGTGTCCCAAATGTTATATATATATATATATATATATATATACACATATATATACATATATATATATGTGATATGGTAAGATAAGAAAAAAGATATGTTATTTTGTTGTATGATGAAAGTTTTGATTATCATTTAATAGTAGAGATAGTGATGATAATAAATGGTTGCACACTAAGGAATATCTGATTTTATTTTGAAGGTTATCAAGAAAAATTATTATGTCTGTCTTTTAATAAGGTGATCTCACATATATAGTGTGATTTCTGAATTCTTAATTACCTATTATTTATGTGATTGAATTAAATCAGTACCTACCAAAGAAAGCACGAAACAAGATCTCCCGTGTTAATGAGATTTGGTTTTTTATTGAGAGGGAGAAAATTTCAGTGGGAGGAGGTGGTGGGAGGTGACGCGAAAATGAACTGGGAGAGGGGGGGGGGGGGGGGGGGGAGGTGAGGCGGAAATAATTCAGTGGGAGAGGGTCGTGAGAGTGAAGACGGAAATAAATAGGTTAGAAGAGACTACTAACTTCCCCTTCAGCGATAGGATGGGAACCTAGGTATCCATCAGTCAGTGGCGGAGCCAGAAATTTTATGGAGCCTGGGCAAGTTGAGCCTAAATGTATAACCTAAAAAAAGTAAAATACCCCAGAGGTCTTAAAAGTATTCCAAATGTGTCAAGTAGGTCCTAAAAGTTTGAAATCATTCACCACGGGTCCTATATGTGTATTTTGCCCGCGCCTTTTAGGGCCGACTTGACACACTTGGAATATTTTAGGACCTCCAATGTATTTTACTCATCTAGAAATCAAAAATCGGGTATTCCGATATATACAACATATAATATAGCACCAAACTTTCAAACTTCATATCCAACAAAATGTAATTTTAAAGTAAAGCTATCCATATCACATGTCATTGTTCAATTTCTTCCATCACGGTCAAAAGGATCTCTCACTTGATCATTTTTGGCAAAAGAAAGACGTATAACCAACCTTGCATAGAAGAAAACTCATTACGTTGCCAAAGTCCTGGAAGGTACTACAAGATAAAAAAATGAATTTGTAATTAAAATAATTTTATCTATGAAATGTAAATATATTCAAAATAGAAAGTTTGTAAGAATAGAGATGGTCAAATGAAACATACCGACAATGTGCTAAAGAAAATCATGAGGCAATGGAGACTTCATTATAGTAAATGTTTGAAAAATATGTGGTACCACAAGTTCACAGTACAAAGCTACTTGCAACAGCTGCATATATGTATCATCAAATATCAAGTCTACAGTAAAGTAAACTAAAATCAGTTATATATTTCTTTCCCTCCTACCAGCAGAAAAACAACAAACTACACATCAAGAAATTTGCATCCTATGACGTAACCAGAAGGTAGAAATATTGCAGGTTGCGACTTCTTACATAGTTACCCTTTCTATAATTTCCAACAGCAAAATATATAATTTTTCTCTATACTGTGCAAGATCACGACATGAACAACAGGGCCTTTGGGAGCACGTACAAGCTGCTTTAGCATAGAAATCGGCACGTATGCCTACAGGTTACAGGCCACCACAACAAGTTCATCTATTCATATCAATCCCAATGGAAATCCCCTAAATTACCGAAGGCATGTGTTCAGTTATTTATTAAAATCTCATCATCTTGGCATATCAATCCTCAGTAGCCCAGATCAGATAAGCAATCTTTTACCAAAGGAATTGCCGAAGGAGAGGAAGGAGGGGACGAGTAGATTGCACCCCTCGCTCGTCCTCGGCCGCTCGCCTTTGGCCAGCCTGCAGCCTCCGGTCGCCTTTGGCGCGCTCTCAACCATTCGCCACGTGTCGCACTCTAGGCGCTTCCTCTGGATTTTATTTATTTTTATTTTTCCACACGCGTTTTCTGCTTTTTAAACAGTTTTTTTGACGTTTTGGTTTTCCACCGGTCTTCCTTAGCTTTTCAATCAAAAACAATTTTGAAAAAAAATTATTTTACGCGAAAAACGCGTTTTTTTCCATTTCATGAGAGTCACGGTTTTGCTTTTGCGGAAGTCACGGCCGTGCCTTAAAAAACGAAAAAACACATTTTCTGTTTTTCTTTCTTTCACGAGAGTCACGATTTTGCTTCCGTGAGAAGCACAGGTGTGCTTCCGCGAGAGTCACAGCCGTGCCTCTCGGAAACGAAAAAAAACGTGTTTTATGTTTTTCTTTTTCTTTCATGAGAGTCACGATTTTGCTTCCGCGAGAAGCACGGTTGTGCTTTTACGAGAGTCACGGCCGTGCCTCTCGAAAAGAAAAAAACGCGTTTTCTATTTTTTTTCTTTCACGAGAGTCACGATTTTGCTTCCGCAAGAGTCACGGTTGTACTTTCATGAGAGTCACGGCCGTGCCTCCTCAGAAATGGAAAAAACACGTTTTCTCTTTTTTGTCCGTGAGAGTCACGGTTTTGCTTCCGCGAGAGGCACGGTTGTGATTTCGTGAGAGGCATGGGCGTGCCTCTTTCGGAAAGGAAAAAAACTTGTGCTCCCGGTTCGGTTTTTTCGTCCGGTTTTTTTCGTAAAAAAAGTTCGTCAAAACCTATCAACATGGGATCTAGTTTTGAAGATCTCGACGCGAGGAATCCAACAGTGAAAGCGGTTCGAGATTTGGACGCACAGTTTGAGAGATAAAACGTTTTGAATAAACGAATCTACGAAAAAGGGAAAACTCCCAGGTTGCGACAAGTAGAGCGCTGCATGTGCGCCACTTGTCACAACTAGGGGTATTGGAGTGATCTTTGCAATTAGTACTTCTTAATTAGTGATTTCGACTAGTTCTGTCGTACACACCTATGACATGCATTAATCTCTGCCCTGTCAATGGCTGGTCTGGCCCATTAAGCCCACATTACTGTAAATATCCACACTCCCCTAATTTTGAATTTTATGACATGTTAAAACATGTTTAAAATGCAAATTTTGAAATGTGGGTTCATATGGCACGAGTTCATGACATCTACACTCCCCTTTTCATCCTCTTTCTTCACTCTCCCTATCACCATCCTCTCGATCGCATCTCTCTTCTCTACTTGTGACCTTCCTCCTGAACCTCTCTCTCTTCTCTCCCTATCACCTTCCTCCCGGGACAGCCGCCGCTCAAGTCCTCTCCTGAAAGTGCATCTTAGGCCACATTGGGTTTTAGTGATTAATGACAAGGCAATTAAGATGCCTAAGGGTTTTATCATTTTCTTAGGAACTTTACCAATTTTGATAAGTGGAATCATAAACGGACTCCTAGCTTTTGTGCTTATGTGAGGCTGTTCTTTGGAGGCACCGGACGGGCCGCGCTCTTTGTCCCCGGCCGCCGCTAGGGTACCGCCGCAGCCGCTCATCACCTCGTCGCCGTCGTCCCTTGTGACACCGCGAGATCCCGATGGATCCACCCTGGATCAGATCGAGGCTGCGCGCGAGGTGACTAAGTGAACGGAGGAGGGGTTGCGGTGGGCGGTGCTTTTCAGAGATTCTCGTCGACACGGGGAATGGATCGTTGGCCGGCTACAACATTCCCCGTTATCTCGGTGGACGGCGGTGATGGATATGGACAACGATATCCTCGCCAGCGATTTTTTAGCGATGGACGACCGTATTAAGGTAGGATCTCGTTTGTGTATTGACATTTATGATGTGGTCGTGGATCATCATGTGCAGGTGAGTCCCGACGTGGAAGATTCGATCGAGCTCGTTGATTTCTCCTCCGAGTCCGAGGGAGGGAAGCCGGATCCGCGAGTTGGAGGCCGCTTCTGGGTTCTCACGGATAGCGACGAAGACGACAAGAGCGAGAGTGATGAGGTCGTCGAAGATTATGGCAAAGCGGAGGTCAGAACGGCGGCTCCGGCGATGAAAATGGACGCGGAGAAGCCGATTGCTTATCAGATTAAAGTCACGCAGAAGAAACCTAGGCCACCGATCAAGCCTTGGATCGGCCGATCCCCAAGGTAACCCGTACGCTCACAACTCTTTCAGATTTTATTCCGGATGAATGGATGCTAGTCTCTAAGAGGAAGAAAGGGAAATTGGCCCGGCCGCCGGGGCGGCAGCCGCCGCCGCCAAAGATGTCGCCGGCAGTCTTGATTCAAACGACCAGACATGTTCGTTTGAAATCGCTGCAAATGGGCCAGGAGGAGGGACTGCGGTTTTCGGAGGTCGTGGGCTCTATTGCACATGGGCATGCGGCGCCAAGTACTCCCTCCGGTCCTTTTTACTCTGCACATTGGTTTTGCCGAAAGTCAAACTTTGCTAATTTTACCAAATTTATATTAAAAATTATTAGCATCTATACTATCTAATAAATATAATATGAAAATATATTCCAAAATCTAAAGATATTGGTGTTGTTATGTGAATGTTTATAATTTTTTATATAAATTTGGTCAAAGTTGAATGAGATTGATTTCGGACAAACCTAATATGCAGAGTAAAAAGAACCGGAGGGAGTAGAGACCCAAGCCAACGAGCCTGGTTCGACGTGCGTCCCTTTGTTGCATGAGTCTGCCTCGGATCAGGAGCCACCGCAAACAACCTCTGTAGGTACGTGTGCTAGGGTTTTGCGGGTTGGGACTCTAGGTTTTCCGTCGATTAGTGCTGGCCTGGCCGTCCGGCTGAGACGAGGCAGCTCTTCCACTTCGATGGCTGGTCGTGGTGGCCTAAAGCCAGGGGCGCCTCCGCCCAGCGCTCCACCGCCCGTAGCTGTGTCGCCGGCCGCCGGGCCGCCTGCAAGAGCTGCTACACAGGCCCCAGGACGGGGTGGCAGTAGGCACCATGAGGCGCTGCGGGACTCGCAGCCTCGAGGTGCGGCAGCGGAGGCGCGTCACAATGGTGGGCGCGGCCGTGGTGGTCTCTCTGGTGGCGGCCAGGAGCACTATGGCGACGCCGGAGCGCGATACCAGCCTCGAGGACAGTGGGGCGACGATCTCTATGACACATATGGTGAAGGCCAACACCGCGGGTCTTCTTCTACTGGTGGTGGTGCCAGTTATGCCTGCTACAACGACGGAGGCCCGGGCCACGGTTTCCAAGGACCTTCGGGCAACTTCATCGAGGGGGTGGCAGGCCCCAATAACCGGTATAACCGGGGAAACCACCGTGGTTTTCGTGGTGTGAGAGGAGGGGTCGGCGCCCACCTCCACCGCGACCTCCACCACCGCCTGCTGCTGCGGCTGCTGTGGCCCAAACCGAGCCAGTTGCTACGGTGATGGAGGCCTCACCTGCTCTTCCTGAGGTGGCTGTAGACATCCAGGCTTTGGCGGCGGTTAGCATTCCGGTGACTAACTCTGTGGCTACTAAGACCGGTGACGGAGGTTCTAACAAGGGATCGGACAAACGTGATGGTGAAAAATTATCCAAGTGGGCACTTAAGAAGAAGAAAAAGCTACCGTGTTACAGATGCGGCGAGCCGGGACATTTTGTGGCAGAATGTACCACAGAGCTATATGATTATTGTTGTAGATCGCAGCATGTGTCTGGTGAGTGCCCACTCCTTTCAGGCCCCAAGCCGGTGGTCAATATTTATGGGGTTTGCTATCAGGAGTTAATGTTTTTTGAGTCACCGGATGTAACACCTATGACGCATGTGGCGAAGAGTTCCTTTCGTGCAGTTGTCAAAGTTACTAATGGGATCATGATAGAGGCACAGATTGTGCAACAGTTGCGGGAGTTGGTACCAGGCAATTACAAGTGGGACCTTGTCAAGTTGGAGAACCAGACATACAAGGTCGATTGGATAATGATGGTAGCTGCATAATCTTAAGTGGGGCATGTGCAGAGTACTGATGGTAGCTGGAACTACGTCGGTATTTCCCCAGAGAGGGAGGGATGATGTAGCACAACGATGATATGTATTTCCCTCAGTTATGAAACCAAGGTATCGAACCAGTAGGAGAACCAAGAAACACAACGTAAACAGCCCCTGCACACAAATAATCACAACCCGACGTGTTAAAGGGGTTGTCAATCCTTTTCGGGTAACGGCGCCAGAAACGGCGAGTGACGGGAGATAAAGTTGTAAATATTGATAGATTGAACGCCAAATAAAATAAATTTCAGCAAGGTATTTTTGGACTTTTGGTTTAATAGATCTGAATAAAAATGCAAAGGAAAAGTATATTGCAAGGCGAATATATGAGAAAGAAGATCCGGGGGCCGTAGGTGAATAAACACTCATCTTGAGAATAACACATTTAGCATGCATGGAAAATATTATCCACCCCTCATCGCTCCGCGAGCGAAGCAAACACACAAAAGAGAAGTTTATTTTGAAAACTAGAGATGGCACATGCAAATTTGCTTAGAACGGCAAAAGAATACCGCATATAGGTATATATAGTGGACTCATGTGGCAAAACTGGTTTAAAGGATTTTGGATGCACAAGTAGAGGTCATACTTAGTGCAAACTGAAGGCTAGCAAAAAGATTGAGAAGCGATCAAGCAAGAAACGAATAATCTCATAAGCAAGCATTAAGCATAATTAACACCGAATAATGCACCACAAGTAGGATATAATTTTGATTGCATAGGGAATCACAAACCTTAACACCAATATTCTTACTAGAGTATAATTACTCATCAACATGAATCACATAAAACATCATCATATCTCAAAACTATTACTAAAAATGAAGTTTATTTTGTCCAATGATCTTCATGACATTTTCTTTTTCTTTATCCTTCTTGGATATCTATCACTTTGGCACTAATTTTCATGTGCCGCTTTTCATAAGCTCGAACAAATATAATTGAAGATCATGAGCATAACAAATTTTCTTTCTCTCAAAATAATTTAAGTGAAGCAAGAGAGAATTTCTTCAAAATTTTACTAAGTCTCAAATAAATCTAAGTGAATCAAGAGAGCATTTATTCAAAAATAACAAAGCACACCGTGCTCAAAAAGATATAAGTGAAGCACTAGAGCAAGTCCTAGCTCATGCAAGATTTAAGTGAAGCATAGAGAGCAATTCTAACAAGTCATGACATAATTTTGGCAATCTCAAATAGGTGTGTCCAGCAAGGATTGATTACTTAAAACACAAAATAAAACAAGAAAAGACACATATCATACAACACGCTCCAAGCAAAACACACATCATGTGACGAATAAAAATATAGTCTCGAGTAAAATACCGATATTGTTGGAAAAAAGCGGGGATGCCACTCGGGGGCATCCCCAAGCTTAGTTGGTTGCTCATTCTTGGATAATAGCTTGGGATGCCGGGGCATCCTCCAGCTTAGGCTATTAAATCCTTCCTTCATCCATCATAAGATAACCCAAAACTTGAAAACTTCAATCACACAAAACTCAACAAAGCCTTCGTGAGATCCGTTAATATAAGAATAATAAACCACTACTATAAGTGCTACATAAAACCAATTCATATTTTTTTGTATTATATCTACTGTATCCCAACTTTTCTATGGAAAAAACTCATCAAATAAAACCATAGAGCCATCAAAATAAGCGCACAACACAAAGAAAACAGAATCTGTCGAAACAGAACAGTCTGTAGCAATCTGACTATTTCAAATACTTCTGTAACTCAAAAAACTTTGAAAAATTAGGACGGCCTGAGAATTATGTATATTGATCTACTGCAACTAGAATGGGTATTTTATCACTCTCTAGTAAAAAAAATCAAAATTAATTTCGTGAGTGTAAAAGCTTCTGTTTTTTCAGCAAGATCAAACAACTATTGCCCAAGAAGATCCTAAAGGCTTTACTTGGCACAAACACTAATTAAATCATAAAAAACACAATCATACAGTAGCATAATTGTGCTAACACTCAAGAACAGAAAGCAATAAAATAAAATAAATTTTATTCATTGGGTTGCCTCCCAACAAGCGCTATAGTTTTATGCCCTTAGCTAGGCATAAAGCAAGGATCTAAGTTTTATCATATTTGGTTCGAGATCCATAAGATGCCCTCATGATTGATTCATAAGGTGACTTAATTCTAGTTCTAGGAAAGTGTTCCATACCCTTCCCCAAAGGAAATTGGAACTTAATATTGCCTTCTTTCATACCAATCACGGCACCGATAGTGCGTAAAAACGGTCTACCAAGAATAATAGGACAAGACGCATTGCAATCAATACCAAGAACAATAAAATCTATGGGGACATAATTCCTATTTGCAAGAATAAGAACATCATTAATTCTTCCCATAGGCTTTTTAATAGTAGAATCCGCTAAGTGCAAATTCAAAAAACATGATTCAAGATCGGTAAGACCAAGCACATCACATAAAGATTTCGGAATTGTGGAAACACTAGCACCCAAGTCACACAAAGCAAAACACTCATAATTTTTAATCTTGACTTTGATAGTAGGTTCACACTCATCATCCAATTTTCTAGGGATTGAAACTTCTAATTCCATTTTTTCTTCCAAAGCTTTCATCATACCATCAACAATATGTTTAGTAAAAGCTTTGTTTTGTTCATAAGTATGGGGTGAATTTATCATGGATTTCAACAAAGAAATACAATCAATCAAAGAGCAACTGAGCAAGTCCTAGCTCGTAAAATATTTAAGTGAAGCATAGAGAGCAATTCTAACAAGTCATGACATAATTTTCGCTCTCTGAAATAGGTGTGTCCAGCAAGGATTGATGACTTAAAAGAAAAATAAAACAAGCAAAGGCACATATCATACAAGACGATCCAAGCAAAACACATATCATGTGACAAATAAAAATATAGTCTCGAGTGAAATACCGATAGTTATTGGAAGAAAGCGGGGATGCCACTCGGGGGCATCCCCAAGCTTAGTTGGTTGCTCATTCTTGTATAATAGCTTGGGATACCAGGGCATCCCCAAGATTAGGCTCTTACATCCTTCCTTCATCCATCATAAGATAACCCAAAACTTGAAAACTTCAATCACACAAAGACTTAGTGAGATCCGTTAGTATAAGAATAAAAAACCACTACTATAAGTGCTGTATCAAACCAATTCATATTTTTTTATATTATATCTACTATATTCCAACTTTTCTATGTCAAAAACTCATCAAAGAAAACCATAGAGCCATCAAAATAAGAACACAACACAAAGAATACAGAATCTGTCAAAACAGAACAGTCTGTAGCAATCTGACTATTTCGAATACTTCTATAACTCAAAAAACTCCAAAAAATTAGGACGACCTGAGAAATTTGTATTTTGATCTACTGCAAGTGGAATGGGTATTTTATCGCTCTCTAGTAAAGAACGAAAATTAATTTCGTGAGCATAAAAGTTTCTGTGTTTTTAGCAAGACCAAACAACTATCACCGAAGAAGACCCTAAAGGCTTTACTTGGCACAAACACTAATTAAAACATAAAAAACACAATGATAGAAGTAGCATAATTGTGCTAACACTCAAGAACAGAAAGCAAAAATCAAAAATAAATTTTATTCATTGGGTTGCCTCCCAACAAGCGCTATAGTTTTACACCCTTAGCTAGGCATAAAGCAAGGATCTAAGTTTTGTCATCTTTGGTTCGAGATCCATAAGATGCCCTCATGATTGATTCATAAGGTGGCTTAATTCTTGTTCTAGGAAAGTGTTCCATGCCATTCCTCAAAGGAAATTGGAACTTAATATTGCCTTCTTTCATATCAATCACGACACCGATAGTGCGTAAAAACGGTCTACCAAGAATAATAGGACAAGACGGATTGTAATCAACATCAAGAACAATAAAATATATGGGCAAATAATTCCTATTTGCAAGAATAATAACATCATTAATTCTTCCCATAGGCTTTTTAATAGTAGAATCCACCAAGTGCAAATTCAAGAAACATTCTTCAAGATTTTTAAGACCAAGCACATCACATAAATATTTCGGAATTGTGGAAACACTAGCACCCAAGCCACACAAAGCAAAACACTCATAATTTTTAATCTTGACTTTGATAGTAGGTTCCCACTCATTGTACAATTTTCTAGGAATTGAAACTTCTAATTACAGTTTTTCTTCAAAAGCTTTCATCATAGCATCAACAATATGTTTAGTAAAAGCTTTGTTTTGTTCATCAGCATGGGGTGAATTTATCATGGATTGCAACAAAGAAATACAATCAATCAAAGAGAAACTATCATAATTAAAGTCTTTGTAATCCAAAATAGTGGGTGAATCACTAGCTAAAGTTTTGACCTCTCCAAACCCACTTTCATCAATTTTCTCAACAAGATTTTCACCCTCCGAAATATTGGGACGCCTTCTACCTAAAGTTGACTCTTCTCCAGTCCCTTTTTCATCATTCTTAACTTTACTAAACAAGGAATCAATAGAAGAAACACCAATCATTTTAAGAGCTTCATCACATTTGCAAGAATAATCACTAGAAAAAGCTTTTTCCAAAAATTCTCTTTTAGCTCTAAGCATAGCAGTTCTTTTCTTACTTTTGTACATAGAAACATAAAGAGATTTAATGGATTCATCTACTTTAGGCACACAAATTTTCATCTTCAGATTTTCCACATCATGAGCAATTCTATCAACACTTCTGGACAAATCATCAATCTTATTCAACTTTTCTTCTATGGAAGTGTTGAAAGCTTTTTGAGTATTGATAAATTATTTAATATTAATATCAAGATCAGAGGTGTTCCTGTTATTATTATAAGATTGATTTCCATAGGAATTACCATAATTGTTAGAGGAATTACTAGGAAAAGGCATAGGATTAAAATTTATGAAGATATTACTAGGAAAAAAGATGTTCACCAATTTACTAGGAAAAAGATGTTAGAGAAATTTCCTCAACCGAATTAACTTTTTTACTAGTAGGAGCTCTTTCGATATGCCATTGAGAATAATTTGCCATAATATTATCAAGCTATTTGGTGGATTCACCAAAAGTAATTTCCATAAAAGTACTACCAATAGCGGAATCTAAAAGATTACAAGAAACAAAATTCAATCCCGCATAAATTTTTTGTATGATCATCCAAAGATTTAACCCATGAGCTGGGAAATTCCTTAGCATAATTTTCATCATTTCCCAAGATTGCGCAACATGCTCATGTTCAAGTTGCTTGAAATTCATGATCTGGGTTCTAAGGGAAATAATTTTTGTGGGAGGAAAATACTTAGTGATAAAAGCATCTTTGCACTTATTCCAAGAATCGATACTATTGCGAGGCAAAGAAGAGAACCAATTTTTTGCAGAATCACGCAAGGAAAACGAAAATAATTTCATCTTGACCACATCATTGTGAACATCTTTTTTCTTTTGTATATCGCATAATTCCACGAAGGTATTAAGATGTGATGCAACATCCTCATTAGGAGTACCGGAAAATTGGTCTTTCATAACAAGATTCAGCAAAGCAGTATTAATATCACAAGTCTCCGCATTAGTGGCGGGAGGAGCAAGCGGAGTGCCAATAAAATCATTGTTGTTGGTATTTGAGAAATCACATAACTTGGTGTTCTCCTGAGTCATGATGACCACACAACAAGATTGCACTCAAAAACAGATCCGGCAAGAAAACGGGGAACGAAACAAGAGGGGCGAATAAAACAGCATTTTTTTGTGAAGTGGGGGAGAGGAAAACGAGAGGCAAATGGCAAATAATGTAAATTGCGAGGAGACGAGATTTGTGATTAGGAACCTGGTATATGTTGAAGGTGCTCCCTGGCAACGGCGCCAGAAATTCTCCTTGATGGTAGCTGGAACTACGTTGGTATTTCCCTGAAGAGGGAGGGATGAGGTAGCATAGAGACGGTAGGTATTTCCCTCATTTATGAAACCAAGGTTATCGAACCAGTAGGAGAACCAAGCAACACAACATAAACAACCCCTACACACAAATAACAAGACCTCGCAACCCGATGTGTTAAAGGGGTTGTCAATCCCTTTCGGGTAACGGCGCCAGAAACGGCGAGTGACGGGAGATAAAGTTGTAAATATTGATAGATCGAACGCCAAATAAAATAAATTGCAGCAAGGTATTTTTGGATTTTTGGTTTAATAAATTTGAATAAAAATGCAAAGGAAAAGTAGATCGCAAGGCAAATATATGAGAAAGAAAACCCCGGGGCCGTAGGTTTCACTAGTGGCTTCTCTCGAGAAAAATAGCAAATGGTGGTTAAACAAATTACTGTTGGGCAATTGATAGAACTTCAAATAATTATGACGATACCCAGGAAATGATCATTACATAGGCATCACGTCCAAGATTAGTAGAGCGAGTCGTGCCTGCATCTACTACTATTACTCCACACATTGACCGCTATCCAGCATGCATCTAGTGTATTAAGTTCATGGAAAAACGGAGTAATTTAATAAGAACGATGACATGATGTAGACAAGATCTGTTTATCTATATGGCGGTAGATATAGATCTCGTCTTTTTATCCTTAGTGGCAACGATACATACGTGTCTGTTCCCTTTCTGCCACTGGGATCAAGTACCATAAGATCGAACCCACTACCGGACACCTCTTCCCATTGCAAGATAAATAGATAAAGTTGGCTAGATAAAACCCAAATATCGGAGAAGAAATACGAGTCTATAAGAGATCATGCATAAAAGAGATCAAAGAAACTCAAATACTTTCATGGATATAAAAACATAGATCTGATCATAAAGTCGAAGTTCATCGATCCCAACAAACACACCGCAAAAAGAGTTACATCATATGGATCTCCAAGAGACCATTGTATTGAGGATCAAGAGAGAGAGATGAAGCCATCTAGCTACTAACTACAGACCCGAAGGTCTACAAGGAACTACTCACGCATCATCGGAGAGGCACCAATGGAAGTGGTGAACCCCTCCGTGATGGTGTCTAGATTGGATCTGGTGATTCTGGACTCTGTGGCGGCTGGATGAATGTTTCGTCGACTCCCCTAGGGTTATGGTATTTTTGGGGTATTTATAGAGCAAAGAGGCGGTCCGGGGGGCACCCGAGGTGGGCACAACCCACCAGGGCACGCCTGGGCCTCCTGGCGCACCCTGGTAGGTTGTGCCCCCCTCAGGGAACCCCCCAGGTGCAACCAGGGCCCATTGCCTTCCTTCTGGCCCATAAAAAATCTCTGTAAAGTTTCGTGGCATTTGGACTCCATTTGATATTGATTTTCCGTGATGTAAAATATGGAAAAAACAACAACTAACACTTGGCACTATGTCAATAGGTTAGTACCAAAAAAAGATATAAAATGACTATAAAATGATTAGAAAACATCCAAGATTGATAATAAAACAACATGGAACAATCAAATATTATAGATACATTGGAGACATATCATGTGCTCCTAAGTTTGGAGGGAGCGCTCCATGTTTCCATTGACTGTGATAATGCCGCGAGGTCCGGGCATTTTGAGCTTTAAGTAAGCATAATGCGGGACCGCATTGAAGCGGGAAAAGGCAGTTTGTCCGAGCAGTGCATGATATAACAACTGCGGAAGGGGCGATGTCGAAGATCAAGTCTTCGCTTCGGAAGTTATCTGGTGAACCGAAGACAACTTCCAATGTTATTGAGCCCGTGCAGTGGGCTTCTACGCCGGGTATCACTCCTTTAAAGGTGGTGTTAGTAGGCTTGATTTTTGATGGGTCAATACCCATTTTGCGGACCGTGTCTTAATAAATCAAGTGAAGACTGCTGCAGCCGTCCATGAGGACTCTAGTGAGATGGTATCCGTCAATGATTGGATCAAGGACCAGAGCTGCCGAACCTCCATGACGGATACCGGTTGGGTGGTCCCTGCGATCGAAGGTGATCGGACAAGCCGACCACGGGTTGAATTTAGGGGTGATAGGCTCTACGGCGTAGACGTCCCTTAGCGCGCGTTTGCGCTCCCTCTTGGGGATATGCGTGACGTAGATCATGTTCACTGTTTTCACCTCAGGGGGAAATTTATTTTGCCCCCCTGTGTTCGGTGGGCGGGGCTCTTCATCGTCCTCGCTTGGTGGTCCTTTCCCCTTATGTTCGGTGCTTAACTTACCAGCCTGTTTGAAGACCCAACAATTTCTGTTGGAGTGGTTGGCAGGCTTATCATGGGTGCCATGAATCTGGCAAGGCCGCTCGGGTATTTTGTCCAAATTGGATGGACCATCTTTATTTCATTTGAATGGCTTCTTCCATTGACCGAATTTAGCGCCACTAAATCCGGCGTTGACCGTTGTGCCTACGGTATCTTCATTGTTGCTTCGACGCTTTTGTTTGTTGCGTCGTGGCCTGCCATTGCCGTCTCTGGCTTCGGAGGTGCCTGGGTCGCTGGTGCTGTTGCTTCTACGAGCTAATCAGCTACCTTCTCCCGCGCAAAAGCGGGTCATAAGTGCGGTAAGGGCTCCCACGGACTTCGGCTTTTCTTGGCCGAGGTGTCAGGCGAGCCATTCGTCACGAACACTATGTTTGAAGGCTGCGAGGCCTTTGACGTTCGGACAGTCGATGATTTGGTTCTTTTTAATTAAGAACCTAGTCCAGAGTTTGCGGGTTGACTCTCCGGGTTGCTGGACTATATGACTACGGTCATCGGCGCCCAGGGGCCAGACATAGGTGTTGGGGAACGTAGTAATTTCAAAAATTTTCCTACGCACACGCAAGATCATGGTGATGCATAGCAACGAGAGGGAAGAGTGTTGTCCACGTACCCTCGCAGACCGAAAGCGGAAGCGTTAGCACAACGCGGTTGATGTAGCCGTACGTCTTCACGATCCGACCGATCAAGTACCGAACGCACGGCGCCTCCGAGTTCAGCACACGTTCAGCCCGATGATGTCCCTCTAACTCCGATCCAGCCGAGTGTTGAGGGAGAGTTTCGTCAGCACGACGGCGTGGTGACGATGTTGATGTTCTACCGACGCAGGGCTTCGCCTAAGCACCGCTACAATATTATCGAGGTGGACTATGGTGGAGGGGGGCACCGCACATGGCTAAGAGACGATCAACTTGATCAACTTGTGTGTCTAGAGGTGCCCCCTACCCCCGTATATAAAGGAGCAAGGGGGAGGCGGCCGGCCTAGGAGGAGGGCGCGCCAAGGGGGGAGTCCTACTCCCACCGGGAGTAGGACTCCTCCTTTCCTTGTTGGAGTAGGAGTGAAGGAAAGAGGAGGAGAGGGAGAAGGAAAAGGGGGCTGCACCCCTTGTCCAATTCGGACCAGAGGGGGGGCGCAGGCCTCCTTCCTTTTGGCCTATCTCCTCTATTCCCGTATGGCCCAATAAGGCCCATATACTCCCCGGTGAATTCCCGTAACTCTCCGGTACTCCGAAAAATACCCGAATCACTCGGAACCTTTCCGAAGTCCGAATATAGTCGTCCAATATATCGATCTTTACGTCTCGACCATTTTGAGACTCCTCGTCATGTCCCCGATCTCATCCGGGACTCCAAACTCCTTCGGTACATCAAAACATATAAACTCATAATATAACCGTCATCAAACTTTAAGCGTGCGGACCCTACGGGTTCGAGAACTATGTAGACATGACCGAGACACGTCTCCGGTCAATAACCAATAGCGGAACCTGGATGCTCATATTGGCTCCCACATATTCTACGAAGATCTTTATCGGTCAGACCGCATAACAACATACATTGTTCCTTTTGTCATCGATATGTTACTTGCCCGAGATTCGATCGTCGGTATCTCAATACCTAGTTGAATCTCGTTACCGGCAAGTCTCTTTACTAGTTCCGTAGTACATCATCCCGCAACTAACTCATTACTTGCAATGCTTGCAAGGCTTATAGTGATGTGCATTACCGAGTGGGCCAAGAAATACCTCTCCGACAATCAGAGTGACAAATCCTAATCTCGAAATACGCCAACCCAACAAGTACCTTCGGGGACACCTGTAGAGCACCTTTATAATCACCCAGTTACGTTGTGACGTTTGGTAGCACACAAAGTGTTCCTCCGATAAACAGGAGTTGCATAATCTCATAGTCATAGGAACATGTATAAGTCATGAAGAAAGCAATAACAACAAACTAAACGATCAAGTGCTATGCTAACGGAATGGGTCAAGTCAATCACATCATTCTCTAATGATGTGACCCCGTTAATCAAATGACAACTCATGTTTATGGTTAGGAAACTTAACCATCTTTGATTAACGAGCTAGTCAAGTAGAGGCATACTAGTGACACTTTGTTTGTCTATGTATTCACACAGGTATTATGTTTCCGGTTAATACAATTCTAGCATGAATAATAAACATTTATCATGATATAAGGAAATAAATAATAACTTTATTATTGCCTCTAGGGCATATTTCCTTCAATAGGTGTCTTGGAAGTTGTCTCTAAAGGCATCCTCCAGATCTTCCTAGCTACCAATGGAGTTCTCTGGGAGGCTGTTTAACCAGTGTCGTGCTGGTCCCTTCAGCTTTGAGGGGAGGTATTTGATGGCGTGGAGATCGTCGTCGCGAGCCATGTGAATATGGAGAAGAAAATCTTCAATCCATACCGCGGGATCAGTCGTTCCATCACATGCTTCAATGTTTACGGGTTTAAACCCTTCTGGGAATTGGTGCTGCATTACCTCATCGGTAAAGCATAAGGGGTGTGCGGCGCCTCTGTAACGGGCAACATCGTGACGAGTTCGGATGACATCCGTGTTTGGTTTTTGGCCCGGGTGCGGTTATGCCTATCACGCCAGGCTTGATGGCCGTCGTCTCGCGTTGGGGCACGCCTCCTTGATCCATAGATTGATCTGGCCTGACCGGCTCTATTGTCCAGGTCCTAGCGTAAGTCGTAGGTATAGCCTGGAGCTTCTACCTCTTTGCCTTGACGGTGAGGTGGTAGGGTCTGGTGTTCGGCATAAGTAGCCACTTTATCTTGCCAACGTGCTGGTCGGTCTGGTTCATCAGCGTGGTCGTATGTCAACGGTATTGGCTCGAGGGCCTCGTCGTCGAATTGTGGTAGTAACCGGTGCTTCCGATAACTCTTTGTTGGGCGCGCGATGCCGTATTCTTCGGCAGCTAGGACTTGGGTCCATCTGTCGTTGAGGGTATCCTATTCACCCTGGAGCTATTACTTCTTCTTCTTTAGGCTTCGCGTGGTAGCGATTAGCTGACGCTTAAAGCGCTCTTGCTCGAGGGGTTCCTCCGACATGATGAAGTCTTCGTTGCCGAGGCTAACATCATCCTCGGAGATCAGTAGATAGTTAATATCTTCTGAATCCTCATTCTTGACTGTCTGGTCGGGGTTGACTTGTCCCTCCTCCCAATCATCCTGTTCGGACGTAAGTTCGACGGGGTCTTCGGGATCCTCGGCATTGTTTGGAGTGTTATTGTCTCTGGTGCCGGTATTACCGTCCTTTTCGCGATGCGATTTTGAGCGGCGTCTCTGACGTCAACGTTTTGGCGGTTCGTCCGCGGGCTTGTCCTCACTCGGATCTTTCCTGCCTTCGTCGTCGTCTTTGGGTGTGTCCACCATATATACATCATATGTGGAGGTAGCCGTCCAGGGCCCGGTAAATGGCGGGTCTTGGCTTTGTTTGTCTTCGGCATCGTCGTCCATACCGTCAATGTATTCGGAGGCGTAATCTAGCATGTCGATCAAATCCTCGACAACAACTATTAAGTGGGTGGTGGGTGGGACATAAAATTCCCCGCTCTCAGCCCCTAGTCCGGGCTGGGCGTAGTTCGGAGGTGACGCTTCTGTAATGGCGAGGGATCGCATTAAGTCCATGGCCTCGTTTAAGAGCAAAGGCCGGATGGGGGACCAAGGACCTGCAGGGCTAGGCATGACAGATTCCAGGTTGTGCTCACCAGATGCGGGCCTCGAGAGTTCGGAGCATGCATCCTGAGGCGGGTTTGGCTGTCCGATGATCGGGAGAGTCCTGTTTGACTCCAGGCTTGCTGAAGACATAGCTGCCTCTAGGTCTCCTGAGAAAAGTTCCCCAGTAGGAGAGGGTACGATGGGTTTTAGATACCCATCTTCGGAAGAAGTAGTCTGCCTTGGATCTAAGGCCAAGGCATGGATGGTAGTTGGTCCTTGAGTGGTGCCTGATGACAAGTCCATTGAGTTTCCCTCTTGGGATAGAGGAACAATGGTCGAGGCCGTGAACCATTCGAAGATCAAGTCTCCTCGGACGTCCGCGACATAATTCAGGCTCCCGAATCTGATCTTATGACCAGGGGCATAGCTGTCGACCTGTTCGTGGTGACCAATCAAATTGGCATGTAGAGCGAAGCCTCCGAACACAAAAAGTTGACCTGGGAGGAAGGTTTCCCCGGAAACAGCATCGTTTTTGATGTTTGAATGAGCCATCGAACCTTTTGCTGACGACACAGTGGAACTCTCAATGAAAGCACCAATGTCAGTGTCAAAACCGGCTGATCTCGGGTAGGGGGTCTCGAATTATGCGTCTGAGGATTGAAGGTAACAGGAGACAAAGGGGACACGATGTTTACCGAGGTTCAGGCCCTCTTAATGGAGGTAATACCCTACTTCATGCTTGATTTATCTTGATGAGTATAGGGGTTACAAGAGTTGATCTACCTCGAGCTCGTCAGGGCTAAACCCTAGATGTCTAGCCTATATGAATTCTGATAGTCTCTACGGACTAAACCCTCCAGTTTATATAGACACCGGAGGGGCCTAGGGTTATACAACGTCGGTTTATAGAGAAAGAAAGCACATCCGAACGCCAATCATGCCATCCACACAAAGGAGAATCCTACCCGGACACGGGGGAAGGCCCTCTACCTTGTATCTTCACGGCCCATCAGTCCAGCCCATGTCACATAGCCCGGACACCCGAGGACCCCATAATCCAGGACTCCCTCAGCCGTCCATCCCCATGCCTCCACCCAGTCCGACCACCTGTCACCACCATGCCCACTCCTCACGTTATCTGTCATGTTTCTTGAGATATCATTTTTTTGATGAAATGGCCGAGGTACCATTTTTCCGGTAAAATTCTCGAGATATCGTTAGTTTTTACACATGGGATTACTCCTGCATGGGTCAATCACAATAGGTGTTTTGTAAAAAAATGCATCTTGATGTTTCATGCAATGCACGAGCATCTTGCTAGTTTTTTTTGCATATAATTCCAAACACCACGTACGCACGGTCTTTGACCATTTTACAACTATGTTAGTATCATTGTTAGTGGCCAGCCGGTGCAAGTTATAGCCCCGGGTGTTTTAACCTTTTTTAAGTAATGATATCTGGCGATTGTTCGCCATGAGCTCAATCCTGGAGAATCCCACATAACCGTCAGATTTCCATCCGACGGTGGCCCGTTTTTAAGCCATAGTATTTGACAAAACCGCCACCCTTACACACGTACTGTAACTGCGTCGCGGGCGTTTGCAAGTCCCATGTCTCCCAGCGAACGTCTGCTGGGGATTGGAGTTAGCACCGATGGTGGTTCATAGTCATTCCATGCTCGGGCATTGAAGTTTGTAACTATTTTAGATTAGAATATACTACTTCTCCAGTGCTAGCAGTAGAGTAGAGTCCTACTCCACTAGTACTCTACTCAAGCAAGTTAGGGCATAGTAGTAGGTACTGTAGGGAGTACCAGTACTGTGAGCACTCCAGCAAGTTGTCCGACATCGATATGACCCTACGTTGTTGGTATGTGTCTCGTAAGTCAAGCGGCGTGGTGTAGTCATCATCACCTGTCCACTTCCCGCAACACATATTCGCTTCTCCATCTTTGTCCGCACATAATGGTCCAATCTTCCATCCCCGCTAAGGCGCCTCCCCCCTCTTCCAAAATGCAAGCACTAACAATGGCAAAACTGAGTAGCGTGCACCGAAAGAGTGGCTGGAATTCGCTCCCCACAGAGGTAATCAAGCTCATTGTTTCACGTGTGGACAATCTCAGTACCATGCCGCTCGCCGCGTGCTCGTCGGGGCTGTACCGTTTACTCAAAGCCCTCAGGCCGGAGCTTTTTAAGCTAGCTCCTTGCTTGCTAATGTCAGCATTCTGGGAACGGGGGTCCCCAGACTTGCCTGCCTGCGGCCCATGGCGTGGCTCTGCAAGCGGGCCCGTATGGCCCATCTTCACCAACAAGCATTCAAGACCCTCACGAGGGGCCAAGCTTCGCGAGGCGGATGGCACAAGACCTCCTCAGGAGTGGCCTCACCAGGCTAGCTCGCGAGGGGCGGAGAGACCAAGGCAAGACAAACCTCGCGAGGTTCCAGTGACGTGAGCCATGACGACCAAGGCCAGGCGGGCGCCAGCGCGGACAGTGTCCTTATTTCCTATTTGGTGCTAAGGAGGCAAGCGCAAACGAAGAGTACCGAGGCATCAAGAAAAGGTTTCCATATCGTTGCAACGAGACCAAGACCAGCAGGACAATAGGACGGAGGTCACCGTGGAGCCCAAGACGGCGCCACCACCAGAGCCTTTGGCAGGCGAAGACTACTTTTGTCAGGATAAGCTGTACTAGCTGTCCCCTTTCAAATTGGCCATTGTTGGCTCCCTCCCCGCTCAATATTTGGGGAGAGGACTAGGGCCTCTATAAATAGGCCTAGCCACCACCATAGCTAGGGGATTGATAAGGACAACCACAAGTTCACCAAGCACGAGAACACCTCTCCTCAGGAGGCTGTTCTTCTCCTTGTACTGTTCATCCTCAGCACAAGAGGCAATCCACCACCACCACTGTCAGAGTAATGGGCCGCGAGTAGGCTAACCCGACGCCCATAACCTTTCAAGACATCGGGGCTGACCGTGCCCCTCAGGATGCCAAGGAAAAGAGCCGCCTTCTGGAAGCCGGCTGGAGAAATAGCCGGCTGCCCGTAGACGGCCGAGTCTAGAAGGTGAGGTCGAGACGGGGCGACTCCTGCCACGCGGCTTCCAGAGAAGCCGGCTTCGAGGAGTCAGCCCGCGGCCCCTTCGAAGCCCGTACCCACATCAAGGGGGGCAGGGTGGGGGATGGCTACAGTGCAGCCCATCCCCTCCCCTTCCTAAGGGCTAGCGCGGCCACAGTGCGGTGTACCAACGAGGAGCCCCGCTCGGCGCGGCACTGTTGCCATGCCAGCCCTGACGTCACCACAGGCAGGAGGAGTCCAGCTCCCACGACGGCCTGTCTGTATGGCCCAAGGACGACGGGCCCCACCAGTCAGCGAGAGTCCGGAAGACGGCGAAGAGCCCTACCAATCGGACCCGATGGGAGTCGGCCCCTAGGAGTCGACCTGCTCCTCCCACGGGCCCCACGCGCCATTAAACAGACTAGACGGGGAGTGGCTACAGTAATCGCCCGCCATAACGGTGGTGCTGTAGCCATGATCCTTCGACCAAGCCTGCGTCATTAGAAGTGCGGCACAGTGATCAGCAGCCGGCAAGACCCCCAAGCGGCGGGTACGTCCTGTCGGCTCCGTACCAGACCAGTCGGCGGGCCCCCCCGATCAGCGGGCCCCAGTAGTCGGCGGTCGAAGAGACTGACGGCTGGGCCTACGCCCAGTCATATTACCCTTGTACCCCTGGGGGGTAGGCCTATATAAACCCCCCAGGGCACCCATGCAAAGGGTTCGGACCCATTAGAACTAGACCAGAGATATAGGTAGGAGAAAGCTAGCCTTGCCTTCTTCTACCTCCAGCATACAGCTCGAGGAGCACCCTTGTACTCACTTTTCCTTAGTGATCATGCGGAGACCCCGTAGAGCAGGACTAGGGGTTTTATCTCCTAGGAGAGCCCCGAACCTGGGTAAAGTACGCCGGCGTTCGTGTCTGCGCCTAATCCCGCTTCCGGGCACCGGCGACATTCTACTCACTCCCACTATGATAAGCCGTCCTTTGGCATATGTCGCACCCAACCCCCGACATTTGGCGCCCACCGTGGGGCAAGGTGCACCATCGTCCGGAGACTTGTTCTGGACGGGAACCCTTTTCTCCCTGGCGAGCGCAGCCAACCCAGCACGCCAGACGGAGTCTGCGCCGACGCGCTGCTTGGCGCGGAAATCGCCTATGCGGCCAGTTGCCTCGCCGATCTTGTCGGCGAGGTCCGCCTCTCCGATGAGCCCGCATCCGACGCGGGAACAGGTGACCCCGAGAGCCTCCTTGTTGGCCTCCTCGACCAACTCCACGTCGCCAGCGAGCCTGCTATGGACTTGGAGTCCATAGGCTCCACCGACCCAATGCTGGTCGACTCCGACACCGCCTCGCTCGACGCGTTTCCCACCAACATGGTGGTCTACGATGAGCCGCTCCCTCGCGCGGAGAGCGGCGGAAGCACCGTCACGGAGGTACTTGTCATCGGTCACGGCGAGCACTCCGACGGAGGTGCTCGCGACCCGCTTGATGTGGCACTACAAGACCAAACCGCGCCCATTCCTGAAGACGCCGACGCCGAGACGGTGGAGGCGCGTCGCCTTCAGCTTGTCGAAGGTGCCAAGAAGCTGGCCAGCATGAGACGCCTGTTGGAGGCCTATCAGCGCAAGATGGACCGCGCTGTGGGCGGCACGCCGGCTCCCGCTGGGCCCAGCCGCCTTGGCGTAGTCTAGCAGTGGGACGTGGCCATCGCCAACCTGTTCGGGGCAGATCGCCCCGTCTACGCCACGCCGGCGGAAAACATCCGAGCTGCCCAAGTGGTAGTAGACGAGCTAGACAAGTTCGAGGGCAAGGAGCGTCGCCTGATGGCGGAGCGCGTTCAGCGGCTCCTCGACGCGGCCGCCGAGCATAACGAGGCCGGCTGCCGCACCAACACAATGCGACGACAGAATGATGACCTGCACCCCCACCGAGACCATGACGCGACGTCTTGGACGCCGACCGGCAGCGTCCTTGGAAGAAAAGACAAGGAGCCGGCTTCTAGCCGCAGTCGGACTCATATCACCATAGAGCGCGACCAAGACGACCGCCCAAGAGCAGTGGAACGACAGGACGACTGTTCGCCTTCTCCCCCTCGCAGGGTAAGGTGAGTCTCCCCGCTGCCTGTTGACCACCCGATGCTCGTTGACCGTCTTGGCCGCCGAGAGGGAGTCGGAGAGAATGATGCCCGCCACCGGATCGACCGTCTCCACCGATCCCTGGTGCTTGAAGAAGAAGATGAGCTGGGCCCACCGTGCTTCGGCCCCCGCATTCAAGACGAGCCTTTCCCCAAAGGGTTCACACTCCCAAGAGACATGCCCAAATACACCGGCTCTATGAAGCCGGAAGATTGGCTAGTTGACTACTCCACAGCAGTCAACATAGCAAACGGCAACAAGCGTGTTGTCGTGAAGTATGTTCCGCTCATGCTCCAGGGCACGGCCTGGACTTGGCTGAACAGCTTGAAGCCCCGCAGCATCAACAGTTGGGTTGACTTCACCGATGCCTTCATCCGCAACTTCACCAGCACGTACAAGCAGCCTCCCAAACCTCGCCAGCTTTCCTTGTGCGTGCAAGGCCCCAACGAGTCAACTCGCGACTACCTCACGCGCTAGGCCGAGCTCTGTAACTCCGGCGAGGGCATGCATGAGGTGCAGGCCACCGAATACTTCACCGCCGGGTGCCGAGAGGGCACCCCCCTCAAGCACAAGCTCCTCTACGATGAGCCAGAGACCCTCGACGAGCTGCTGATCATAGCAGACAAATATGCCACGGCCGACTCCTCCATGAAGGCGGAAATCCAAGTTAGTGCGACCGCCAAGGTGGCTCCTCAAGCTCCTCGAACCCCGGTTGGAGATGCCAGTCGGCGTCAGCAACAGAACAACCACAAGCGCAAGGCCACGTAGCCGGCTTCCATCAGCCGACAGGTGGCAACAGTCGAAGACCAGCAGCCGGAAGGGCCGCCTCCGCCCAAACGACAGAAGGGCGGCAAGCCCAACTGGTTGCCGACTTTCTCATATGAACAGACTTTGGATGCTCCCTGCAAATTCCATAGTGGTGCGAAGCCGTCCAAGCACACCACTCGGAAGTGCCACTGGCTCACCAGGATCATCAAGGGAGACGGCCTCATGCCAACCCCGCCTGCTGAGCAGCCTCCTCCTCCTCCCCCAGCAGCCGGAGGTCAGACCAGTCGGCACAATACAAGACGAATACCCAGAAGAGCATGGATCCTATCTCATCTTCACTAGTGTGGCCGATGATCGATGCAGCAGGCGGCTGCGGCAACAAGAAGTAAATGTGGTAGCATCAGAGACTCCAAAGTTCATGCATTGGTCTGAAAAGCCCATGAGCTGGAGCAGAGCTGATCACCCGGAGGTGATGCCAAAGCCCGGCTCCTATGCCCTGATTTTGGATGCCACCTTTGCCACGGACAAGCGAGCAGCTCGCTTCTTCCGAGTCCTGATAGACGGCGGCAGCAGCATTAACATCCTATACAAGGATACCATGGAGAAATTAGGAATCAGAAAGAGGCAGCTTCAGCCCAACTGGACAGTATTCCATGGCATAGTTCCTGGCCTTTACTGCTCACCAATCGGCAAGATTCTGATAGACGTCCTCTTTGGAGACAAAGATCATTTTCGCCGAGAGTCAGTATGGTTTGAAGTGGTGGACCTTGAGAGCCCATACCATGCGTTACTTGGCCGACCTGCCCTGTCCAAGTTCATGGCTGTTCCCCACTATGCCTACCTCAAGATGAAGATGAAGGAAATATGCCCTAGAGGCAATAATAAAGTTATTATTTATTTACTTTTATCATGATAAATGTTTATTATTCATCCTAGAATTGTATTAACCGGAAACATAATACATGTGTGAATACATAGACAAACAGTATGTCACTAGTATGCTCTACTTGACTAGCTCGTTGAATCAAATATGGTTAAGTTTCCTAGCCATAGACATGAGTTGTCATTTGATTAATGCGGTCACATCATTAGAGAATGATGTGATTGACTTGACCCATTCTGTTAGCATAGCACTTGATCGTTTAGTTTGTTGCTATTGCTTTCTTCATGACTTATACTTGTTCCTATGACTATGAGATTATGCAACTCCTGTTTACCGGAGGAACACTTTGTGTGCTACCAAACGTCACAACGTAACTGGGTGATTATAAAGGTGCTCTACAGGTGTCTCCGAAGGTACTTGTTGGGTTGCCGTATTTCGAGATTATGATTTGTCACTCCGATTGTCGGAGAGGTATCTCTGGGCCCACTCGGTAATGCACATCACTATAAGCCTTGCAAGCATTGCAACTAATGAGTTAGTTGCGGGATGATGTGTTACGAAACGAGTAAAGAGACTTGCTGGTAACGAGATAGAACTAGGTATTGAGATACCGACGATCGAATCTCGGGCAAGTAACATACCGATGACAAAGGGAACAACATATGTTGTTATGCGGTTTGATCGATAAAGATCTTCGTAGAATATGTAGGAGCCAATATGAGCATCCAGGTTCCGCTATTGGTTATTGACAGGAGACGTGTCGCAGTCATGTCTACATAGTTCTCGAACCTGTAGGGTCGGCACGCTTAAAGTTCGATGACGGTTATATTATGAGTTTATGTGTTTTGATGTATCGAAGGAGTTCGGAGTCCCGGATGAGATCGGGAACATGACGAGGAGTCTCAAAATGGTCGAGACACAAAGATCGATATATTGGACGACTATATTCGTGTTGGGGAACGTAGCAGAAATTCAAAATTTTCCACGCATCACCAAGATCAATCTATGGAGTTATCTAGCAACGAGGGAGGAGTGGATCTACATACCCTTGTAGATCGCGCGCGGAAGCGTTCAAGAGAACGGGGTTGATGGAGTCGTACTCGTCGTGATCCAAATCACCGATGTTCCTAGCGCCGAACGGAAGGCACCTCCGCGTTCAACACACGTACGGTCAGCGTAACGTCTCCTTCTTCTTGATCCAGCAAGGGGGAAGGAGAGGTTGAGGAAGAAGGCTCCAACAGTAGCACGACAGCGTGGTGGTGGTGGAGCTGCAGTACTCCGGCAGGGCTTCGCCAAGCACTATGGAGGAGGAGGATGTGTTGGAGAGGGAGAGGGAGGCACCAAAGGCGTGGTTTTTGAGAGGCCCTCCTTCCCCCACTATATATAGGGAGCCTAGGGGTGGGGGGGGGGGCGCCGGCCATAGGAGATCCAATCTCCTAGGGGGGTGCGGCCAAGGGGAGGAATCCCTCCTCCCCAAGGCACCTAGGAGGTGCCTTCCCCCTTTGGGACTCTTCCCTTCTTGAAACCCTAGGCGCATGGGCCTCTTGGGGCTGGTTCCCTTGGCCCATATAGGCCAAGGCGCACCCCCCACAGCCCATGTGGCCCCCCGGGGCAGGTGGCCCCACCCGGTGGACCCCCAGGACCCTTCCGGTGGTCCCGGTACAATACCGGTGACCCCGAAACTTGTCCCGATGGCCGAAATAGCACTTCCTATATATAATTCTTTACCTCCAGACCATTCCAAAACTCCTCGTGACGACCGGGATCTCATCCGGGACTCTGAACAACATCTGGGTTACTGCATATACATATCCCTACAACCCTAGCATCACCGAACCTTAAGTGTGCAGACCCTACGGGTTCGGGAGACATGTAGACATGACCGAGATCGCTCTCCGGTCAATAACCAACAGCAGGATCTGGATACCCATGTTGGCTCCCACATGTTCCACGATGATCTCATCGGATGAACCACGATGTCAAGGACTTAATCAATCCCGTATACAATTCCCTTTGTCTAGCGGTACGATACTTGCCCGAGATTCGATCGTCGGTATCCCGATACCTTGTTCAATCTCGTTACCGGCAAGTCTCTTTACTCATTTCATAACACATCATCCCGTGATCAACTCCTTGATCACATTGTGCACATTATGATGATGTCCTACCGAGTGGGCCCAGAGATACCTCTCCGTTTACATGGAGTGACAAATCCCAGTCTCGATTCATGCCAACCCAACAGACACTTTCGGAGATACCTGTAGTGTACCTTTATAGCCACCCAGTTACGTTGTGACATTTGGCACACCCAAAGCACTCCTACGGTATCCGGGAGTTGCACAATCTCATGGTCTAAGGAAATGATACTTGACATTAGAAAAAGCTTTAGCGTACGAACTACATGATCTTGTGCTAGGCTTAGGATTGGGTCTTGTCCATCACATCATTCTCCTAATGATGTGATCCCGTTATCAACGATATCCAATGTCCATGGTCAGGAAACCGTAACCATCTATTGATCAACGAGCTAGTCAACTAGAGGCTTACTAGGGACATGGTGTTGTCTATGTATCCACACATGTATCTGAGTTTCCTATCAATACAATTCTAGCATGGATAATAAACGATTATCATGAACAAGGAAATATAATAATAACTATTTATTATTGCCTCTAGGGCATATTTCCAACAATTTGGACATCGGAAAGGTTCAGAGTGATTCGGGTATTTTCGGGAGTACCGGGGAGTTACGGGAATTTGTATTGGGCCTTAATGGGCCATACGGGAAAGAAGAGAAAGGCCTCAAAGGGTGGCCGCACCCCTCCCCATGGGCTGGTCCGAATTGGACTAGGGAGGGGGGCGCCCCCTTCTTTCCTTCTCCTTTTCCCTTCCCTTTCCTTCCCTCCTACTCCTACTACATGGAAGGGCTCCTAGTTCTACTAGGAAAAGGGGAATCCTACTCCCGGTGGGAGTAGGACTCCCCGAGGGTGCTCCATAGAGAGGGCCGGCCCTCCCCCTCCTCCACTCCTTTATATACGAGGGCAGGGGGCACCCGAAAGACATGACAATTGATCTCTTAGCCGTGTGCGGTGCCCCCTCCACCATAATCCACCTCGATCATATCGTAGCGGTGCTTAGGCGAAGCCCTGCGTCGGTAGAACATCATCATCGTCACCACGCCGTCGTGCTGACGAAACTCTCCCTCAACACTCAGTTGGATCGGAGTTCGAGGGACGTCATCGAGTTGAACGTGTGCAGAATTCGGAGGTGCCGTGTGTTCGGTACTTGATCGGTCGGATCGTGAAGACGTACAACTACATCAACCGTGTTGTGCTAACGCTTCCGCTTTCGGTCTACGAGGGTACATGGACAACACTCTCCCCTCTCGTTGCTATGCATCACCATGATCTTGCGTGTGCATAAGATTTTTTTTGAAATTACTACGTTCCCCAACAGTGGCATCCGAGCTAGGTTTTATGCGTTGATATAATATGCACGAGCAGAACACAAGTGAGTTGTGGGCGATATAAGTCATACTGCTTACCAGCATGTCACACTTTGGTTCCGCGGTATTGTTGGATGAAGCGGCCTGGACCGACATTACGCGTACGCTTACGCGAGACTGGTTTTACCGCCGTGCTATGCACACAGGTGACTAGTGGGTGTCAGTTTCTCCAACTTTAGTTGAACCGAGTGTGGCTATGCCTGGTGAGGGAGTCCTGGATTAGGGGGTATCCGGATGGCCGGACTATACCTTCAACCAGACTCCTGGACTATGAAGATACAAGATTGAAGACTTTGTCCCGTGTCCGGAAGGGATTTTCCTTGGCGTGGAAGTCAAGCTTGGCGATACGGATATGTAGATCTCCTACCATCGTAACCGATTTTGTGTAACCCTAACCCTCTCTGGTGTCTATATAAACTGGAGGGTTTTAGTCCGTAGGACAACATACAGAACAACAATCATACCATAGGCTAGCTTCTAGGTTTTAGCCTCTCTGATCTCGTGGTAGATCTACTCTTGTATTACCCATATCATCAATATTAATCAAGCAGGACGTAGGGTTTTACCTCCATCAAGAGGGCCCGAACTTGGGTAAAACTACGTGTCCCTTGCCTCCTGTTACCATCTGGCCTAGACGCACAGTTCGGGACCCCCTACCCGAGATCCGCCGGTTTTGACACCGACATTGGTGCTTTCATTGAGAGTTCCTATGTGTCGTCGCCATTAGGCTTGATGGCTCCTACGATCATCAATAGCGATACAGTCCAGGGTGAGACCTTCCTCCCCGGACAGATCTTCGTCTTCAGCGGCTTCGCACTGCGGGCCAATTCACTTGGCCATCTGGAGCAGATCGAAAGCTATGCCCCTGGCCGTCAGGCCAGATTTGGAAGTTTAAACTACATGACTGACATCCGCGGGGACTTTATCTTCGACGGATTCGAGCCACTGCCGAGCGGGCCGCACTGTCACGACGAGCATGATCTAGCTCTGCCGGTGAACAGTGCCCTGGAGGCCGCACCCGCATCGGCTTCTACCCTTAATTCGGAGCCAACTGTGCCGATCGAGGATGGGTGGTTGGACGCCGCCTCGGGGGCTGCGATCCCAACAGCGATCGAGCCGAACACCAGCCCCGCACTCCACGAGACTCGTGACTCCAAGGAGCCGGACTCCTCTCCGGACTCCGAACCCTCCGTTCCCCTGCCGATCGAATCCGATTGGGCGCCGATCATGGAGTTTACTGCCGCAGACATCTTTCAGCACTCGCCTTTCGGCGATATTTTGAAGACACTAAAGTCTCTCTCTTTATCAGGAGAGCCCTGGCCGGACTACGGTCAGCAAGGTTGGCATACGGACGATGAAGAAATTCAAACCCCACCCACCACCCACTTTGTAGCCACTGTCGACGATTTAACCGACATGCTCGACTTCGACTCGGAAGACATCGACGGTATGGACGCCGATGAAGGAGACGATGAAGAACCAGCGCCTATTGGGCCCTGGAAAGCCACCTCGTCATATGACGTATACATGGTGGACGCACCAAAAGATGACGACGAGGAGCGGAAGGACGCACCGAAGGCTTGTTCCCTCGAGAAGCAGTCAATGCGGCGACTCAAGCGCCGCCCCAAATCCCGCCTCGACAGAAATAACGATCACACAGACCCAGCGCTGGAGCAGGGCGAACCGCTGCCGGACAACGGCAATCCGGATAATCAAACCGAACAAACAAATTCTATCAAGGATAATGGTCCGGACGACATAACGCCGGATAGGCACCCGGAGCAGTAGAACACCCGTAAAAGTCTTTTTGCCACCGTGAGGAGTCTTAAAAAGTAGAAGCAAAGGCTCAAGGCCGTGCAATACACACTCCAAATCAGATGGAGTAAAATACTCAACACAGCAGCGAGGTACGGCGATAATCGCCCCTCCAAGAGCTACCCAAAGCGGAAGCTGCTACTTGAATTCGATGAGGAGGCCTCAGACCCCCCACAACCAAATATCACAGCAGCCACCTAGCCAGATAGACGAATCCTCTACCAACATAGAGCGGCATACAACGCCACTCACAATACAACACGCGACCCATGCGAGGGCCCGCACCCAAAGGACGGTGCAACAAGATCCATCTATGGACCACGCAAGCGCGTCCCAGCATACAATGCAACACAACAAACATCCGAACAACGTGGCACGCCTAGCTACAGGGGTGCCGCACACCCCCTATGTTTCACCGATGAGGTGCTGGACCATGAATTTCCAGAGGGATTCAAACCCGTAAACATAGAGACATACGACGGAACAACAGACCATGGGGTCTGGATTGAGGACTACATCCTTCATATCCATATGGCTCGAGGAGATGATCTCCATGGCATCAAGTACTTACCCCTCAAGCTCAAAGGGCCAGCTTGTCACTGGCTTAAAGGCCTCCCCGAAAGCTCCATTGGAAGTTTGGAAGAGCTCGAAGATGCCTTTCGGGCAAATTTTCAAGGGACTTATGTCCGACCTCCTGATGTGGACGATTTGAGTCATATAACTCAACAGCCCGGAGAGTCAGCCCGAAAGCTTTGGAACAGATTTCTTACTAAAAAGAACCAGATTGTCGACTATCCGGACGCTAAAGCCTTGGCAGCTTTTAAGCATAGCATCCGTGACGAATGGCTCGCCAGACACCTCGGCCAAAATAAGCTGAGAACGATGGCTGCATTAACAAACCTCATGACCCGCTTTTGCGCGGGTGAGGACAGCTGGCTAGCCAGATGCAGCACCAGTGACCCCAGTACATCTGAAGTTAGAGATGGAAACGGGAAATCACGGCGCAACAACAATGACAAACGCCGGAATAAAGAAGACAACATGAAGGGCACGACAGTAAACGCCGGATTCAAAAGCTCTCGACCAGGTCAAAAGCCGCCCTCTAAAGGCACCAGGGATGAATTGTCCGGCCTCAACAAAATTCTGGACCAAGTATGTCAGATCCATAGCACCCCTGGTAAACCTGCTAATCATACCCACAGAGAATGTTGGGTCTTCAAGCAGTCCGGCAAGCTCAACGCCGTACACAAGGGGGAGGATAAACCAAGTGAAGACGAGGACGAGCCTCCCAAGCAAGACACTGGGGAACAAAAGAAATTTCCACCAGAAGTCAAAACAGTAAACATGTTACACGTGATCAAGGGAAATAACAACACGGCACTCCCAGGAAAATATACCCAAGTGCCTGTCACCGCGAAGTCCTGCCACTGGTCGTCTCAACCGATCACTTTTGACCATCGCGATTACTTAGCAAGTATCCGACGCGCAGGATGGGCCGCCCTGGTATTAGACCCACTAATTGGCGGATATCACTTCACACGAGTCTTGATGGACGGTGGCAGCAATCTAAACCTAATATATCAGGATACAATCCGCGGGATGGGGTTAGACCCAACAAAAATTTGCCATAGCAATACTACCTTTAAAGGAGTAACGCCAGGCCCAGGAGCTCGTTGTACGGGCTCCCTCCCACTACAAGTTATATTCGGCTCCCCCGATAACTTCCGTCGCGAGCATTTAACCTTCCACATCACTCCGTTCCGAAGTGGCTATCAAGCACTGCTCGGACGCGAAGCTTTCGCTCGCTTTAATGCAATACCACACTACGCCTCCCTCACACTCAAGATGCCCGGTCCACATGGCATCATTTCAGTGAACGGAAATATCATGCGATCTCTGCGCACCGAAGTGAGCGGGGCTGCCTTGGCAGCCGCACACTAAAGGCGCCCAGACCAGCGAAAGCATCCAATAGGTCGTCAAGACCTCAGACACAACTAATCAAGTCCGGCGCCGCTATTTATACCGAATAAATGGTCATACCCCTATTTGTCAATACAAGGGGCTCAACGCGCGCAGACAAGTGGCAATTTCTTCTCATCTTGAATTATACATGGTTTCTTTAAAAACTATCTTTTTGCACGATAACTTTTTCACCTAAATTCCTCTCTTTTACAGGCGATCATCGTGCTACACCCGTCCAGGATACGGCACAACAGAGACACAGGCACAGACGTGCAGCAGGGACCCGCCCCAAGGATTCTTTTTAGATTAAGACCCTGTGTAAACCTTTTTTACTGTCTCTTGTTGATACATATCCACCGTTGATAAGGATGCTGACGTCTTGGCATGTGGCCACACCAGAACAATGCACGTACCTGGACACAAGGGGCTTCTTACAAAGGCCATTTTTTAGGCCCGGTTTATATCACAAAGACCGAATACCTTAGGGAGTGTTCGGCGTCGTGAGTTTGGCCCTATATGCATCAGCTCCGAATCATTGTCTTTGGTCAAATGTTGGGTTTTCCCGGCTCCTGTGTTTTGGTGCCTTACGTTCCTCTTTACCGGCTAAGGTAGCACCAGGAGAACTATTGCGATTGTGCCCTGGTTCATCCGGACGAGCACCTCAGTAGAGAAGCCGAAAACTGACTGTCATGATATAGCGTGAGACTGGTCAACCACTCGATGACCTGTTGGAATGTTAGAATTCCTACGCCTTAACGAAGGGCCGTTTTTTGGCCAGGCATGTACGCACCCCGGGACCGGGAGAGTGTGGAGCCACCAGGGGCTATCTAGTAGCCCCACTGTCAAACTCCTATGGCTAAGTGAAAGTGCTAAAGCATTATAGTCCGGTTGCCTCGCTCGCTCCGCTATCACCTCCTTAATAGGACCAAGATGTTGGGTTAAGTGTGAACGTGTGTTTTTGCGAGCACCTCTGCATTATATGCGTGGGGTTGAAGCCGACGACTGCAATCTTTCAGGTTATACACATGTATACATAAACGGCCACCCAGGAGGCATCATATTACTTTCAGGCAAAAGTATAAAAATAGCCTTATAAAAATTTATACAAGCATTTCGCTTACAATGAGATTACATATCACTCAAACATAATATTTTTTGAGCACTGGGTCTCTATCAAACGAGCACCTTCAAGAACTTCTTCAAAGTAGTGCTTAGCAGCCATTCAACCTATGGCCGAATCCCGTGCTACAACAGTGGTAGCATCCATCTCCGCCCAGTATGCTTTAACATGGGTAAAGGCCACCCGTGAGCCCTCGATGCATGCCGACCTCTTCATCGCATTAATGCGCGGCACCACGTCAAGGAACTGCTGCACCAAGCTGAAATAGCTGTTCGGTTTTGGCCTTTCCGGCCATAGCTGATCCACAACAGACCTCATGGCGAGTCCGGACAACCTATTCAGTTGGCCCATTCGGCTAATTGGTCAGTCAATGAAAGCGGACGCTCGGGAGAATGGAATTGTCTCCAAAATAGCTGGTCTACTTCACGGTCCATCTGACCCTGGAAGTACTTGGCCGCATCGGCAGTGCTCGCCGCCAAATCCATATACACATCCTCCGAACTCCACAGCCGATCCAGAGGGGCATAACGTGGATCTCCGAACTTCCTCCGCAACATAAAGGATTTCCCAGCTACAATATCCCCGGCTCCCCGCAGCTCCTCCTTCTTTGCCCTCATAGCAGAGCGAAGGTCTTTTCTCATCGCAGCAGCCTTCTCAAGGTCTGATGCCTTCGCTTGGTTTTCCTTTTCAAGAACCCGGCAACGGTCGGCGGCGGCTTTTAATTCTATGGCCATCTTGGCCATATTATCTCGGCTCTCGCCATGCGCGGCCTTCTCGGCTTGCAACTCTTCGACCGCCTTCAAAGCAACCGCATTATCAAACCTCGCTTGTTCCTTGGCTCGGGCAAGTTCTGCCCGCAAGGCTTCAATAGTGGCAGCTCCATCTGCAGTCACAACATACTAAATATATTGGCATCATGCTGCTCTTACTATATGGCGTTTACCAGATAATGACACTTACCCTGTGCCTCGTCAAGCCTTTTGTTAACAAGCTCGATGTCGGCGTCTGCCTCATCCAACTGCCGTTTTAAATGGGCAAACTCGCTAGTCCGGCTAGCCACCGGAGATTCCATCACCTGCACATAGAGGCAGTATGGTAATTACCTGGGAATATGATCCTCTGTTTGTCGTCGTTTTCGACGACAACCAGAGTCTCAGGGGCTACTATCTACACAGGGCACACCTAGCATGTGCAGGACTATCATACATTCTTTTACATACCTCAAAGCCTGTCAGTAGACTCATAAAAGCTTCATGCAATCCGCTTTCGGCGGACGAGATTCTCTCCATCACCGTATTCATCAGCACACGGTGTTCATCTGAGATGGCCGCTCGCCCCACAAACTCCCTCAGAACATCCGATTGCACACTAGACGGTGCCGGACTCTTTTGTCTGCTCTCTTTGGGAGCCGGACACTGGGAGCTTCGGGGGTCAATGGGATTGTCTTCTGGCCTCACCGGATTCGGAGAGGCCCTCCGCGACGACACTTCGGGGTCACCCGCTTCCGGAGCGGAGGAGTCCGAAGGAGGCATTTCGCTCTCCATCATCTCTGGAAGAAGGTCCCACGAAGACGAGCTCATTTGAGAGGGGCTAAGGCCCGAACTGCAAATATATATGCGGTGGTTATTTTCTCAGAAGAAAAAGATGGCATATCTGTACTATTAAAGTATTTCGGGTCACTTACGACTCGCGGGAGAATTGATCCCCCCCCCGAACTTTGTGCGGCAATAGCACCCCCCCAAGCTAGGACCCTCTGTTGGAGATTTCTTCTCCCGTTTGGAAGCTTCGGCTTCCGAATCCCCAGGCGCAGTCCTTTTCCTCTTCCGGTCGTCTTCCTTCATGGAGACGCTCACTCCCTCGGTCAGAATGGGCAGCGTTGGGGGCCCGCGTCCGCCCGTATTATCCTCCAGAGTATCTTCCTTTAAGGGCTCCGGGCAAGGTGCGATCTGGAGCATCTTTTCCAATACCGGATTTTCCAAACCCTCAGGGAGGGGGGCCGAACACCGAATCAACTTTGCCTTTGTTAGCCAGTCCTGGTCAAAAAGCGAACTCTCAGAAATAACTTCGTAACAAATGAGAGATAGTATGTTCGGCCGGAAGATTCCTTACCTGTTCGGCGGCGCGATTACTACTCAGGCCCACGTCCTTAGTGATTTCCGGACACTCTACCTGAGGTCCGAAGAATGACTTGTACATCTCCTCGTGCGTCAGGCCGAGGAAATTTTGAATCACACGCGGTCCCTCGGGATTGAACTCCCACAAGCGAAGAGGCCGGCGTTTGCAAGGCTGGACTTGACGAACTAGCATAACTTGTATTACCGCAACCAAACTAAAATCTCCATTGAAGAGATCTCGAATACGGCTTTGCAGTATAGGCACTTCCTTGGCTGGACCCCATCTCAGGCCTCTGCTGATCCATGACATCAGTTGTGGTGGAGGGCCCGAGCGGAAAATAGGGGCGGCCGCTCACTTGGCGCTTCTAGGAGCTGTGATGTAGAACTAGTCATGTTGCCACAATTCAGACACCTCTAGAATGGAACCTTTGGGCCATGGAGCTCCCGTCATCTTGCATATTGAGGCACCTCCACACGCCGCATGTTTCCCCTCGATCATCTTCGGCTTTACTTCAAAGGTCTTGAGCCACAGGCCAAAGTGAGGGGTAACCCGGAGGAAGGCCTCACACACGACAATAAATGTCGTGATGTGAAGAAAGGAGTCCGGAGCTAGATCATGGAAGTCTAGCCCGTAATAAAACATCAAACTCCTGACGAAAGGATCCAGAGCAAGGCCTAGACCTCAGAGGAAGCGGGAGACGAACACGACGTTCTCGTTGGGTTCGGGGGAGGGGACGACCTGCCCTCGGGGAGGCAGCCGATGCAAAATCTCGGCGGTCAGATATCTGGCCTCCCTCAACTTTTTGATGTCTTCTTCCGTGACGGAGGAAGGCACCCATCGGCCTTGAAGGCTAGATCCGGACATGACTGAAGGTTTGGAGCACCTAACCTGAACTTTGGGCATTTGAGCTTGAGGTGGGGGAAGGATTCGATTACGCACGGGAGGGAAAAATAAAAGCCTTGTCCCTTTATAAAGAGGGTGAATATCAAGCGTCCTCTGCATGTCCGTTTGGACTTGCCTATAATCTAGGAGTCCTAGAAGCGGTTGGGTTACCCACGCCTGTATTGATGAGAATCCCGGAATAAGGGGACACGATCTCTGCTTTAACAAGACATGCCGAGGAAAGTACTTGGAGGAGGAACCCGCCTTGCAATGCCGAAGACAATTTGCGTGCCGGACTCGTCGTCATTGAAGCCTGGTTCAGGGGCTACTGAGGGAGTCCTGGATTAGGGGGTGTCCGGATGGCCGGACTATACCTTCAGCCGGACTCCTGGACTATGAAGATACAAGATTGAAGACTTCGTCCCGTGTCCAGAAGGGACTTTCCTTGGTGTGGAAGGCAAGCTTGGCGATACGGATATGTAGATCTCCTACCATTGTAACCAACTTTGTGTAACCCTAACCCTCTCCGGTGTCTATATAAACTGGAGGGTTTTAGTCCGTAGGACAACATGCAGAACAACAATCGTACCATAGGCTAGCTTCTAGGTTTTAGCCTCTTTGATCTCGTGGTAGATCTACTCTTGTATTACCCATATCATCAAGATTAATCCAGCAGGACGTAGGGTTTTACCTCCATCAAGAGGGCCCGAACCTGGGTAAAACTTCGTGTCCCTTGCCTCCTGTTACCATCTGGCCTAGACACACAGTTCGGGACCCCCTACCCGAGATCCGCCGGTTTTAACACCGACACCCGGTCCTTGAGAAGGTTAAAACAGCACTAACTTGACATACTATCGTTGTGGTTTTGATGCGTAGGTAAGAACGGTTCTTGCTTAGCCCGTAGCAGCCACATAAAACTTGCAACAACAAAGTAGAGGACGTCTAACTTGTTTTTGCAGGGCATGTTGTGATTGATATGGTCAAGACGTGATGAGATATAAGTTGTTGTATAAGATGATCATGTTTTGTTGAAGTTATCGGCAGCTTGCAGAAGCCTTATGGTTGTCTCTTTATTGCATAAGATGCAAGCGCCAAATAATTACTTTACTTTATCGCTATGCGATAGCAATAGCTGCAAGAGCAATAGTTGGCGAGACGACCATGTGATGACACATTGATATAGATCAAGATGATGGAGATCATGGTGTCATGCCGGTGATGATGGAAATCATGACGATGCTTTGGAGATGGAGATCAAAGGCACAAGATGATGCTGGCGATATCATGTCACATATTTTGATTGCATGTGATGTTTATCTTTTATACATCTTATTTTGCTTAGTTCGACGGTAGCTTTATAAGATGATCTCTCACTAATTATCAAGGTACAAGTGTTCTCCCTGAGTATGCACCGTTGCGAAAGTTCTTCGTGCTGAGACACCACGTGATGATCGGGTGTGATAGGCTCTACGTTCAAATACAACGGGTGCAAAACAGTTGCGCAAGCAGAATACTCAGGTTAAACTTAACGAGCCTAGCATATAACAGATATGGCCTCGGAACACTGAGACCGAAAGGTCGAGCGTGAATCATATAATAGATATGATCAACATAGTGATGTTCACCATTGAAACTACTCCATCTCATGTGATGATCGGACATGGTTTAGTTGATATGGATCATGTGATCACTTAGAGGATTTGATGGATGTCTATCTAAGTGGGAGTTCTTAAGTAATATGATTAATTGAACTTAAATTTATCATGAACTTAGTCCTGGTAGTATTAGCATATCTATGTTGTAGATCAATAGCTCGCGTTTAGCTCCCCTGTTTTATTTTTGATATGTTCCTAGAGAAAACTAAGTTGAACGATGTTAGTAGCAATGATGCGGATTGGATCCGTGATCTGAGGTTTATCCTCATTGCTGCACAGAAGAATTTTGTCCTTGATGCACCGCTAGGTGACAAACCTATTGCAGGAGCAGATGCAGATGTTACGAACGTTTGGCTAGCTCAATATGATGACTACTTGATAGTTTAGTGCACCATGCTTAAACGGCTTAGAATCGGAACTTCAAAGACGTTTTGAACGTCATGGACCATATGAGATATTCCAGGAAGTGAAGTTAATATTTCAAGTAAATACCTGAGCTGAGAGATATGAAGTCTCCAACAAGTTCTATAGCTAAAAGATGGAGGAGAATAGCTCAAGCAGTGAGCATGTGCTCAGATTGTCTGGCTACTACAATCGCTTGAATCAAGTGGGAGTTAATCTTCCTGATAAAATAGTGATTGACAGAATTCTCTAGTCACCATCACCAAGTTAGTATAACTTCGTGATGAACTATAATATGCAAGGGATAACGGAAACGATTCCCAAGCTCTTCGTGATGCTGAAATCGATGAAGGTAGAAAATAAGAAAAGCATCAAGTGTTGATGGTAAAACCACTAGTTTCAAGTAAAGGGACAAAGGGAAGAAAGGGGAACTTCAAGAAGAATGGCAAACAAGTTGCTGCTCAAGTGAAAAAAACCCAAGTCTGGACCTAAGCCTGAAATTGAGTGCTTCAACTGCAAAGGGACTGGTCATTGGAAGCGGAACTACCCCAAGTAATTGGCGGATAAGGAGGATGGCAAAGTGAACATAGGTATATTTGATATACATGTTATTGATGTGTACTTTACTAATGTTTATATCAACCCCTTAGTATTTGATACTAGTTCAGTTGCTAAGAATAGTAACTCAAAACGGGAGTTACAGAATGAAAAGAGACTAGTTAAGGGTGAAGTGACGATGTGTATTGGAAATGGTTCCAAGATTGATATGATCATCATCGCACACTCCCTATACTTTCAGGATTAGTGTTAAACCTAAAATAAATGTTATTTAGTGTTTGCATTGAGCATAAATATGAATGTATCATGTTTATTGCAATACGGTTATTCATGTAAGTTAGAGAATAATTGTTGTTCTGTTTACACGAATAAAAGCTTCTATGGTCATACACCCAATGAAAATGGTTTGTTGAATCTCGATCGTGGTGATACACATTTTCATAATATTGAAGCCAAAAGATGCAAAGTTAATAATGATAGTGCAACTTATTTGTGGCACTGCCATTTAGGTCATATTGGTGTAAAGCGCATGAAGACAATCCATGCTGATGGGCTTTTGGAATCACTTGTTTATGAATCAGTTGATGCTTGCGAACCATGCCTCATGGGCAGGATGACTAAGACTCCGTTCTCCGGAACAATGGAGCGAGCAATAGATTTGTTGGAAATCATACATACTGACGTATGTGGTCCGATGAATATTGAGGCTCGCGGCAGGCATCATTATTTTCTGATCTTCATAGATGATTTGAGCAGATATGAGTATATCTACTTGATGAAACACAGGTCTGAAACATTTGAAAAGTTCAAAGAATTTCGGAGTGAAGTGGAGAATCATCATAACAAAAATAAAAGTTTCTACGATATGATCGTAGAAGTAAAATATTTGAGTTACAAGTTTGGCCTTCAGTTAAAACAATGTGAAATAGTTTCACTACTCATGCCACCTGGAACACCACATTGTAATGGTGTGTCCGAACGTCGTAACCGTAGTTTATTAGATATGGTGCGATCTATGATGTCTCTTACCAATTTACCACTATCGTTTTGGGGTTATGCATTAGGACAAAAACATTCACATTAAATAGGGCACCATCTAAATCCGTTGAGACGACACCGTGTGAACTATGGTTTGGCAAGAAACCTAAGCTGTCGTTTCTTAAAGTTTGAGGTTGCAATGCTTATGTGAAAAAGTTTCAACCTGGTAAGCTCAAACCCAAATCGGAGAAGTGCATCTTTGTAGGATACCCAAAAGAAAATGTTGGGTACACCTTCTATCACAGATCCGAAGGCAAGATATTCATTGCTGAGAATGGATCCTTTCTAGAGAAGGAGTTTCTCTTGAAAGAAGTGAGTGGGAGGAAAGTAGAACTTGATGAGGTAACTGTACCGGCTACCTTATTGGAAAGTAGTTCATCATAGAAATCTGTTCCTGTGACTACTACACCAATTAGTGAGGAAGCTAATGATGATGATCATGTAACTTCATATCAAGTTACTACCGAACCTCGTAGGTAAACCAGAGTGAGATCCGCACCAGAGTGGTACGGTAATCGTGTTCTGGAGGTTATGTTACTTGACCATGATGAGCCTACGAACTATGAGGAAGCGATGATGAGCCCAGATTCTGTGAAATGGCTTGAGGCCATGAAATCTGAGATGAGATCCATGTATGAGAACAAAGTATGGACTTTGATTGACTTGCCCATTGATCGGTGATTCATTGAGATTAAATGGATCTTCAAGAGGAAGATGGACGCTGATAGTAGTGTTACTATCTACAAATCTAGAATTGTCACAAAAAGGTTTTCGACAAGTTCAAGGTGTTGACTATGATGAGAGTTTCTCACTCGTATCTATGCTTAAGTCTGTCCGAATCATGTTAGCAATTGCCACATTTTATGAAATCTGGCAAATGGATAAACAAAACTGCATTCCTTAATGGATTTATTAAAGAAGAGTTGTATATGATGCAACCAGAAGGTTTTGTCAATCCTAAAGGTACTAACAAAATATGCAAGCTCCAGCGATCCATCTATGGACTGGTGCAAGCATCTCGGAGTTGGAATATACGCTTTGATAAGTTGATCAAAACATATAGTTTTATACAGACTTGCGGTGAAGCCTGTATTTACAAGAAAGTGAGTGGGAGCACTACAGCATTTCTGATAAGTATATGTGAATGACATATTGTTGATCGGAGATAATGTAGAATTATTCTGCAAAGCATAAAGGAATGTTTGAAAGGAGTTTTTCAAAGAAAGACCTCGGTGAAGCTGCTTACGTATTGAGCATCAAGATCTATAGAGATAGATCAAGACGCTTGATAAGTTTTTCAATGAGTGCATACCTTTACAAGATTTTGAAGTATTTCAAAATGGAACAGTCAAAGAAGGAGTTCTTGCCTGTGTTACAAGGTTTGAAGTTGAGTAAGACTCAAAACCCGGCCACGGCAGAAGATAGAGAGAGAATGAAAGTCATTCCCTATGCCTTATCCATAGGTTCTATAAAGTATGCCATGCTGTGTACCAGACCTATTGTATACCCTGCCCTGAGTTTGGCAAGGGAGTACAATAGTGACCTAGGAGTAGATCACTGGACATTGGTCAAAATTATCCTTAGTGGAATAAGGATATGTTTCTCGATTATGGAGGTGAAAAAATGTTCGTCGTAAAGGGTTACATCGATGCAAGTTTTTACACTGATCCAGATGACTCAAAGTCTCAATCTGGATATATACTAAGAAGTGGGAGCAATTAGCTAGAGTAGCTCTGTGCAGAGAATTGTTGACATAGAAATTTGCAAAATACATATGGATCTGAATGTGGCAGACCCATTGATTAAACTTTCCTCATAAGCAAAACATGATCACACCTTAGTACTCTTTGGGTATTAATCACATAGCAATGTGAACTAGATTATTGGCTCTAGTAAACCCTTTGGGTGTTGGTCACATGACGATGTGAACTATGAATGTTAATCACATGGTAATGTGAACTATTGATGTTAAATCACATGGCGATGTGAACTAGATTATTGACTCTAATGCAAGTAGGAGACTGAAGGAAATATGCCCTAGAGGCAATAATAAAGTTATTATTTATTTCCTTACATCATGATAAATTTTTATTATTCATGCTAGAATTGTATTAACCGGAAACATAATACATGTGTGAATAGATAGAAAAACAATATGTCACTAGTATGCCTCTACTTGACTAGCTCGTTGAATCAAAGATGGTTAAGTTTCCTAGCCATAGACATGAGTTGTCATTTGATTAACGGGGTCACATCATTAGAGAATGATGTGATTGATTTGACCCATTCCATTAGCATAGCACTTGATCGTTTAGTTTGTTGCTATTGCTTTCTTCATGACTTATACATGTTCCTATGCCTATGAGATTATGCAACCCCCGTTTACCGGAGGAACACTTTGTGTGCTACCAAACGTCACAATGTAACTGGGTGATTAAAAAGGTGCTCTACATGTGTCTCTGAAGGTACTTGTTGGGTTGGCATATTTCGAGATTAGGATTTGTCACTCCGATTGTCGGAGAGGTATCTCTGGGCCTACTCGTTAATGCACATCACTATAAGCCTTGCAAGCATTGCAACTAATGAGTTGTTTACGGGATGATGTGTTACGGAACGAGTAAAGAGACTTTCCGGTAATGAGATTGAACTAGGTATTGAGATACCGACGATCAAATCTCGGGCAAGTAACATACCGATGACAAAGGGAACAACGTATGTTGTTATGCGGTTTGACTGATAAAGATCTTCGTAGAATATGTAGGAGCCAATATGAGCATCCAGGTTCCGCTATTGGTTATTGATAGGAGACGTGTCTCGGTCATGTATATATAGTTCTCGAACCCGTAGGGTCCGCACGCTTAAAGTTCGATGACGGTTATATTATGAGTTTATGTGTTTTGATGTACCGAAGGAGTTCGGAGTCCCGGATGAGATCGGGGACATGACAAGGAGTCTCGAAATGGTCGAGACGTAAAGATCGATATATTGGATGTCTATATTCGGACAACGGAAAGGTTCCGGGTGATTCGTGTATTTTCGGGAGTACCGGGGAGTTACGGGAATTCGTATTGGGCCTTAATGGGCCATATGGGAAAGAAGAGAAAGGCCTCAAAGGGTGGCCGCACCCCTCCCCATGGGCTGGTCCGAATTGGACTAGGGAGGGGGGGGGCACCCCTTCCTTCCCTCTCCTTTTCCCTTCCATTTCCTTCCCTCCTACTCCTACTACATGGAAGGGCTCCTAGTTCTACTAGGAAAAGGGGAATCCTACTCCCGGTGGGAGTAGGACTCCCCTAGGGCGCGCCATAGAGAGGGCCGGCCCTCCCCCTCCTCCACTTCTTTATATACGACGGCAGGGGGTACCCCAAAGACATAACAACTGATCTCTTGATCTCTTAGCCGTGTGCGGTGCCCCCCCTCCACCATAATCCACCTCGATCATATCGTAGCGGTGCTTAGGCGAAGCCCTGCGTCGGTAGAACATCATCATCGTCACCACGCCGTCATGCTGACGAAACTCTCCCTCAACACTCGGCTGGATCGGAGTTCGAGGGACGTCATCGAGTTGAATGTGTGTAGAACTCGGAGGTGCCGTGCGTTCGGTACTTGATCGGTCGGATCGTGAAGATGTACGACTACATCAACCGCGTTGTGCTAACGCTTCCGCTTTTGGTCTACAAGGGTACATGGACAACACTCTCCCCTCTCGTTGCTATGCATCACCATGATCTTGCATGTGCGTAGGAATTTTTTTGAAATTACTACGTTCCCCAACAGAATATGCCAAGTTCCAAGGGGATTCTGACCATAACTGGCGACTACAAGAAGTCGTCCGCCTGCGCGGGAGAGAGCAGTCGATTGGCCGAGTCCCTCGTGATCGCAGCTGAGAAGCGGCTCCTTGACCAGGTTGTGGCGATGGCAAGCAAGCAGCCAGAGATGTCGCCCGATCCCAAGGAGTCAGAAGCTGAGGGCTCGTTCAAGCTGACCAAAGAAACAAAGAAGATACCCTTGGACCCGGAGCACCCGAAGAGGTACGTTGTCATAGGTACAAACCTCGAGAGCAAATAGGAAGACGAGCTCGTCGATTTCCTCCATGAGAATCGGGACATCTTCGCATGGTCCCCCAAAGACATGCCAGGTGTCCCGACGGATTTCGCCGAGCACAAATGACACGTCCGATCTAATGCCAAGCCAGTCAGGCAGCCCTTCCGCCGCCTGTCAGAAGAGAAGAGAAGAGTCGTCGGAGAAGAAATTGCCCGGCTGCTGGCAGCCGACTTCATCATGGAGGTGTTCTTTCCAGAGTGGTTGACCAACCCGGTCCTTGTGCTGAAGAAGAACAAGCAGTGGTGTATGTGTATTGATTACACCAGCCTCAACAAAGCATGCCCCAAGGACCCGTTTGCTTTACCAAGAATCGACCAAGTAATAGACTCCACAGCCGGATACGAGCTATTGAGTTTTTTGGATGCATATTTAGGATACCACCCGATCAAGTTGAACCTGGATGACAGACTGAAGACCGCCTTCATCACGCCATTTGGAGCCTTCTGCTACTTGACTATGATGTTCGGCTTGAGGAATGCCGACGCGACCTTTCAACGTTGCATGCAGAAGTGCCTCCTCAAGCAACTCGGTAGAAACTCCCACGTTTACATGGACGATGTGATGGTGAAGACGGAGACACGTGGAACGCTGCTAGAAGACCTCAAGGAGACCTTTGAGAATTTGCGCCGATTTCAAATCAAGCTCAACCCAGAGAAATACGTCTTCGGAGTACCAGCCGGCCAGCTTCTTGGCTTCCTGGTCTCCGAACGCGGCATAGAATGCAACCCTGTGAAGATCAAGGCCATTGAGAGGATGGAAGTACCCAGCCGACTGCTAAACGTACAGAAGTTCACCGGCTGTTTGGCATCCATCAGCCGATTCATCAGTCGGCTGGGCGAGAAGGCTCTCCCCTATACCAACTCATGAAGAAGACCACTTTTTTCGAGTGGAACCACAAGGCTGACGAAGCTTTTCTCCAGTTGAAGAAGATGTTGACCACTCCACCTGTCCTGGCGACTCCGACTCCTAAGGAGCCCATGCTCCTATACATCGCTGCCACCAGCCGAGTGGTCAGCACAGTCATCGTGGTAGAGCGCAAGGAGGAAGGCAAAGCCCTACCAGTCCAGAGACCGGTATATTATTTGAGTGAAGTACTGTCGACCTCTAAGCAAAACTACCCCCACTACCAGAAGATGTGCTACGGTGTGCACTTTGCCACCAGAAAATTGAAACCGTACTTTCAAGAGCATCCAATCACTGTGGTCTACACAGCTCCACTGGCCGAGATCATTGGAAGCCAAGATGCTTCGGGCCGAGTGGCCAAATGGGCCATAGATCTGGCCCCCTACACCATCTAGTACCAGCCTCGCACCGCCGTCAAGTCACAAGCGGTGGCCGACTTCCTCGTCGACTGGGCCGAGACCCAGTACTTGCCGCCAGCGCCTAACTCCACCCATTGCGGATGCATTTTGACGGCTCCAAAATGCGCACCGACTTGGGAGATGGCATCATCCTCACCTCTCCCAAAGGCGACAAGGTCAAATATGTGCTGCAAATCCACTTTGCCGCCTCCAACAACGTCGCCGAATACGAGGCACTCATTCACGGGCTCTAGCTTGCCAAAGAACTCGGCATTTGTCGGATCCTGTGCTATAGGGACTCCGACTTGGTGGTCCAGCAGTCGTCAGGCGACTGGGACGCCAAAGATGCAAACATGGCGAGCTACTGCTTCCTCGTACCGCAACTCAGTGGATATTTTGAGGGATGCGAGTTTCTCCATGTGCCAAGAAACGACAACGACCAAGCAGACGCCCTGGCACAAATCGGCTCCACCCGTTAAGCAATACCAACCGGCGTCGCCCTTCAACACCTTCTCAAACCGTCTGTCAAGCCATCACCAGAGTCAGATTCTATCTTCGTGCTGGCTCCTCCTAAAGCAGTCGGATCCGACTTGAGAGCTCAATCAGCCGGCACAGGAGTTCTGACGGACGGCTCGGGGGTCGCAGCAGTCGCACCCGGCCCGGGGACTACAGCGACTAGCCCGGGGACTTCAGAACTCGGCCCGAGGACTGCACCAATCGGCCTGGAGACTTCATCGACACAGCAAGCGGCTGCCGACTCCAACCCGCCGCCTCCCGGCCCAAACGCCCTTGTCCAAGTTGCAGTCCTAATAGTTGCAGAAATCGCAACACCTTCATGGGCCCAGCCCATCCTCAGTTTTTTGGTGAATAAAGAGCTACCAACTGATGAGATCTCGGCCTGGCAAGTGCAACGTCGGGCAGCAACCTACACCATTGTCAACAGAGAGCTCGTGAGGCGCAGTGTCACTGGTGTCTACCAGCGTGATGTGGAGCCGGAGCAAGGCCAAGCGATTCTCAAAGACATCCATCAAGGCGAGTGTGGCCACCACGCGGCTTCAAGAGCACTCGTCACGAAACCCTTCCGCCATGGCTTCTTCTGGTCGACTGCTCTTGAAGACACCAAGGAATTGGTCCAAAAATTCAAAGGGTGCCAGATGTTTTGTTCCAAGCCATATCAGCCAGCTTCTGCGCTCAAGACTACTCCCATCACCTGGCCCTTTGCTGTCTGGGCGTGGACATGGTGGGACCATTCAAAACAGCGCGAGGCGGCATGACCCATCTGCTTGTCGCGGTGGACAAGTTCACCAAGTGGATAGAGGCCAAACCAATCAAGAAGCTGAACGGTCCGACTGCTGTGACTTTTATCTCCGACATCACCATCAGATACGGCATACCGCATAGCATCGTCACCGACAATGGCACAAACTTTGCCAAAAGCGCCTTGGCCCGTTTCTACGCGACACAGGGGATTAGACTGGACTTAGCATCCGTTTCCCATCCGCAATCAAACGGACAAGTAGAGTGAGCAAACAGCCTCATCTTGTCCGGCATCAAGCCTCGACTGGTCGAGCCTCTTGAGCGTTCTGCCGGCTGTTGGCTCGACGAGCTGCCGGCCATCCTTTGGAGCCTGCGCACAACTCCAAACAAGTCAACCGGCTTCACGCCCTTCTTCCTCGTCTACGGTGCCGAAGCCGTCATCCCAATGGACATAGAGTTCGATTCCCCTCGAGTCACCATGTACACCGAAGAGGAGGTAGAAGAAGCACGTCAAGACGACGTTGATCTGCTGGAAGAGGGCCGACTGTTAGCACTCAGTCGGTCCAGCATGTACCAGTAGAGCCTGCACCGATATTATAACCGAAAGGTCAAGCCGAGATCTTTCCAAGAGGGAGACCTTGTGCTCCGGCTGATCCAGCGAACAACCGGTCAGCACAAGCTCTCAGCGCCTTGGGAAGGCCCCTTCGTCATCAGCAAAGTGCTAGGCAACGACTCCTACTACCTGATCGACGCCCAGAAGCCTCGAGCACGCATGAGGGACGACTCCAGCAAGGAGACGGAACGGCCGTGGAACGCAAACCTCCTCCGAAGATTTTATAGTTAAAGCAGTATGTACCATGCTACCTTTTGTATTAAGTACGAAGACTCCGGGTCCCCCGAGACGAGCTCGGGGACTGCCCTCTTTTATCTATATGATAAGAATCATGCCCATAAGTGTGTGATTTTTTATGCCGCTTGGCACCGGGTCCGACTAGGCGGCCCGGGGACTTGCCGCCTTGCACTACGAAATGCTTCCTGCAGCCGGACAAGTAATGTGTGGCACCTAAGCCGTCTCCTGCCAGAAGCCGCGGCTCGCAGAGCGACTGGACGGTGGGCAGGAGTAAGGTAGAAAGGGTGCCCATATGAAAAATGGCTAAGGACACAAGCATGGGCATAGTCTAAGCCAGCTTCCCGGCTCTTACGACTGACTTTTGAGAAGCCGGCTCGCCGTGTTCTACTTAACTTGCCAAAGAACTCTAAATGGCTAAGTACTTGCCTTCCCAAAAGAAGCTAAGTACTTGATCCAGAAACAGTCCGCAGAGTGGCTGTCGGACTGGCAAGACGGCAACCAAGGGAAGGCGGCAAAGGAAAAAAGCCAAAGAGCAACAGGCAAGAAGGGATAGAACTTGAAATATATTTACATAGCAAGGCCCTTGGCCAATCTTCAAACAACAGTTCAAGGTACACCCCGCGGGTGGAATTGTGCAAATTAACAAAGTTCATCGAGACACCGATAAGCAGGTATAAAAAAAAGAGAAAAGAGGTAAAGTGGCAGCCTAGGAAGCTGCAGGCGGGCTTGGTGGAACGCCGGAATCGGCGGCGCCAGCTAGTGAAGCGGCCGGCTGGGAAGTCTCCGCTTGGTCGCCTCCAGTGGTAGCCGGCTCGGTTGGGCGTGGCTCATTGTTAGAGGCGCGGTCGAGCTGAGGCTGGCCGTCCGCTCCGACTTCCGGCGCCTCCCCTTCGCCTTCCTCCTACGCCCCGCCTTCTTCCTCACCACTCGAGTCGATCACCTCCGCTGAATCCTCGCCGTCAGCTGGATTCATCCCAAACCATTCCGGCGGCGCCTTGTCGCCATTCTCAGCCCCCCCGGGACGAAAGACGCTGGTGTTAGTGTACTCGGCGATCGACGCCACATGCTTGACGAGGTCATCTTCCATGACCGCCAACTCCGCCTGAGCTTCTATCCGGAATGTGGCTAGCTGGGCTAGACTTAGCCGAGGATACCACGCCTTGACGAACTCTAAGGCCTGACGCGCTCCAGCCCAGGCCGAAGAGCCCTTCCAGGCTTCAAGGCGGCCAGACGCTACCTCCAGCCAGTCGGCAGTTCGACTTGGGGTGCGTGGTGCCGGCATGTCCGGCCACAGGGAGGCGATCGCCTGGGCGCCGACACATTGAAGCCGACGCAACATCCGGTGAGCCGGCCGAAGACGAGCCTCAATGCTAAGGATTTGCTTGTTGAGGGTTCGGGGGGAGTCAGCGGCGATCTTCGCACCATCCGCCCTCCGCCCTTCACGATCTGCCTTGATGGCTTGGTTGGCGGCGTCCGAGTGGCCAGGGAAGTAGTATGCCAGGACAGGAAGGCAAAGAGCCAAATTAGAAGATTAGAAGCCGGCTCAACCAACAGCCGGCAGCTCAAAGAAGAAAAGTGAGGAGAGGCTCACCGTCGACGAGATCCTGGATCTCATGGAAGCCGGAGGACAGCATCGCCTCCTTGTTCGTCCAGGAGGAGCGCTCGGACGCAAATTCGGCAAGGAGGGTGGTCTCCTTGTCCTCCGCCTCTTTCTGGGCCTTTCTGAGCAGCTCCTTCTGTTCTGCTAGCTGCGTGGCCAGCCGGTCGCACTCCTCAGCCAGCTGGCCGCACTCTTCCTCCTTGGTGTGTAGGGCGGTGTTGGCCTCGCCCAGCTGCTGCTGCAGGGCGACATTGGCCTCTACAAAAGAAATAAGAGAACAAGGTGTTAGTCACCAATAGAGCAAAGAATAGTCGCCGGGGAGATCCGGCCCGACTGCTCAGCAGTCGGCCTGAATCTCGGGGACTACAACCCGTGGGTGCACCAGCGCGCCCCCGTAGAGAAGGAAGAGGACTCACTCCGGCTTTCCGACAAGTCGGTGGTCTGCTTGGCCAGCTCCTCGACATTGGCGTTGAAGGTGGTCACGGGAAGATTGTGGTAGTCCTGTGACGAAATTTCAGACAAATATTAGTACTTGGAACTCACCGGTCAGAGTTCTGAGCCGCCTGCTCAGCAGCCGGCCCGAAACTCGGGGACTACACCTAGTGGGTGCGCTGGCGCGCCCCCACCGAGAAGAACAAGAAATAGAGACAAAGAAGAAGGGAACGTACCCGGACGGCTTCTGCTGATGCCAGATACGCCTTGGTGCAGTTCTTGATGGCATCACCCTCGGCTTGGAGCTTGGCTTGGACGTCCAGAAGCACTCGGTTCAATGGGCCTGTCCCGCCTCCCCGTGCCCACTGGTGGGTGCGGTGCTCATCGCTTCGGTGTCCGGGATCGTGGAGCTCGCGGCGCCGGTCTCCAGAGGGCGCGGCGCCGAAGCCGCCTTCGCGAGACAGCGACGCGTCGGCGTGCCAACCTAGAGAACTAGGCCTGCCCGCACCTCGTCTTCAGTCGGTGGCACCAGCGGGTCCGCCGGCTGCTCGCCTTGCGCACTCCCAGATGGCGGCGGTGGCGGCACGATCACGTCCGGCGTGGCGGTGTCGCCGCCATCCCTCTAGATCACCGGGTTCTCACCGCCGGCCTCCCCAGTCTGCGCCGTGAACTCCGGGGGTGGCAGCACGGTGCTCAGAGGAACAACAAAAACCGCTGACTGGCGGTGCGCGGCTTCTTCAGCTCGCTTCTTCACCGCATCGGCGGCCTCGGCCTCCGCCAGTCTCTTCTTGGCGGCGGCCTCCGCCTTCTCAGCCTCCGCCTTCTTCAGGCGGGTGACTTCCTGCTCTTCACGCACCTCTCGTGCATTCCGCTCTGTTGCCTCCCAGAGGTCGGCGGCAGGGTCAATCCGCCGAGTGGTGGTGGAAATCTCCGCCTACCCCACGATGGAGGCGACATCCACCTGGTCAAGAGAGAGGGGAGCCCTGGACCCATGGGCGGCAAGCAAGCAAACTCAGACAAGATCAACGAAAGAAAAAATGAAAGCGCAAGAAAGGTAGCACTTACGCGGAGACCAGCAGCGGCTTCCTCACTTCCTTGCGGAAGCGGTGGGCCATTGCGGCCGCCTCGTCCCGCTTGGTCGCCGCGGCCGAGCCCTTGGGCTTCTTCGGCCGGCTTCCGAACAGGCTCGGCGCGGCCCTGCGCTTCTTCGTGCCGCCTTGGGCGTCTGATGCGGCAGAAGAGCTCGCGTCGGGCTGGTGGCGTGGGGCGACCTCCTCCGCGTCATCGTCAGGCCTGTCCTCAAAATTGGCCCCGAGCCTCGGGCCGCCCACTTCGCCGCTTCCTCCCTCGGCGTCGTCCTCCAAGGCCGCCACCCCCAAGTCGGGGTCGTCGACGTCGCTCTCCGCCCGGTCGGGGAAAAAATTCGCGGGCTGGCCCCACGGTGCCATCTGCCGGATGAAGGAGGGGGTTCTAACCAAAGCCGATTGGTCAAATTGGACAAGACGGACTCGGCGACAAAGGAGTCAAAGAAAAAGGAAAAGAAACAACTCACCATGGGTGGAGGGTTGGCGCGTGAATACGGCTCCTTGCCGAGCTGCCACTCTCCCATGAGCTTGCAGTTTGGAAGGTAGTTCACCATGTGAGCTACCGCCGCGTGAGGCATCTCCTTGGTGCACAGATGACTCGGGTCCCGATGCCCGCTCATCTGGAAAATCATGTGGGGGCGAATTTGAAGTGGGAGCACTCGGCGCGCCATGAAGGCGGCCAACAAATCTGGCCCAGTCAGGACCTCCGACTATGTCAGCAGTCGAAGTCGCACGATGGCGCCGGCTCCAGCGGGTGTCAGCGTCCTGGCCCGATACAACCAGTTGGGCTGCCTCCCAGCCGGCGGGCCGACTACGTAGGCCGGCAGATTGACCCAGTCGCCCTCCGCGAAGACGCTCTTCTTGTAGAAGTACGACCGCTACCACATCTTCACCGACTTTATCAGCCGGATGGGGGGAAACGGGTTGTCGGCCCCCGACCTCCGCACGGTGATAAACGCGCCGCACTGAGCCGGCACGCCTGCGGCTTGGGTGCCGAGCTTGGAGTAGAAGAACTCACCCCAGAGCTCGATGGTGGGGAGAACACCGAGGAAACCTTCACACAAGGCGATGAAGGCGGACAGTAGCACCACCGTGTTGGGGGTGAGGTGGTGCGGCTGGAGACCGTAGAACTCGAGAAAGGCACAGAAGAAGCCGCTCACCGGAAGGCCAAGGCCGCGTAGGCAGTGCGAGCGGAAGACGACCCGCTTGCCCTCCTCCGGCGTCGGCAAGATTTCCTTCTTATGCGGGAGGCGGACCCTCATGAAGTCCTTGCCGGGCAGCCGCCATGTCATGCAGAGGAAATCTATGTGGTCATCGTGGACCTCCAAACCATCCCAGGTGCCGGAGTGCACCGCGGGGGGCGTGGCGGCGGAAGTAGAGCTCATCGGGAACGGGTCACTGCAGCGCTCGGCATGGCTTGGGGCGCGGCGGCGAGAGAAAGAAGAGGAGGAAGCAATGACGAGGAGGGGCGCGCGTGCTCTGCCGCTCCCCTCCTCCCCCTACATATAGATCGGTGGGCTGCGAAGCCGAGGGGGCGGGTGTGGGATTTACTGCGCCCACTACCCCACGCCCCCACGTTTATCACACAAAGTCACTGCGCGCAGTAACTCCGTGAGAATCTCAACCGTCCGCCCCGGCTGCAGCGGATCCGCTCACGTGCCATGGCGTGGTGGTGGGCCCCGCCTATAGGCGCGTCCCGTCGCGCGCGTGGGTGGGCAGACTAGCCCGACCACACGTCGCCACGTGACAGGCCCGAAACGGGCGGAGGACCGGAAGTTTAGCTAGCACGCCACTTGGATCCCGCCGAGGCGTTCGAAATTTTTGGACAAGTCCGATTGGGCGAGTCCGACTCTTGCCAGTCGGCCCGGCAGAAGCCGAACGAAGCTTCGCCTCAAGCACTCGAAGAAAGGAAACTGCTGAGGCTCCTCGACCAGTCGCCCGCGGCGCCTCACCAGCTTCGGGGACTACTGTCGGAGTAATGGGCCATGGGTAGGCTAACCCGACGCCCATAACCTTTCAAGACATTGGGGCTGACCGCGCCCCTCAGGATGCCAAGGAAAAGAGTCGCCTTCTGGAAGCCGGCTGGAGAAATAGCCGGCTGCCCATAGACGGCCGAGTCCAGAAGGCGAGGTCGAGACGAGCCGACTCCTGCCAGGCGGCTTCTAGAGAAGCCGGCTCCGAGGAGTCGGCCCGCGGCCCCTTCAAAGCCCGTACCCACATCAAGGGGGACGGGGCGGGGGATGGCTACAGTGCAGCCCATGCCCTCCCCTTCCTAAGGGATGGCGCGGCCACAGTGTGCTGTACCAATGAGGAGCCCCGCCCAGTGCGGCACTGTTGCCATGCCAGCCCTGACGTCACCACGGGCAGTCGGAGTCCTGCGCCCACGACGCCCTGTCTGTAGGGCCCAAGGACAACGGGCCCCACCAGTCAGCGAGAGTCCGGAAGACGGCGAAGAGCCCTACCAATCGGACCCGATGGGAGTCGGCCTGCTCTTCCCACGGGCCCCACGCGCCATTAACCAGACTAGACGGGGAGTGGCTACAGTAATCGCTAGCCATGACGGCGGTGCTGTAGCCATGATCCTTCGACCAAGCCCGCGTCATTAGAAGCGCAGCATAGTGATCTGCAGCCGGCAAGACCCCCAAGCGGCGGGTACGGCCTGTCGGCTCCATACCAGACCAGTCGGCGGGCCCCCCGATCGGCGGGCCCCAGCAGTCGGCGGAGAAGTCGGCGGTCGAAGAGACTGACGGCTGGGCCTACGCCCAGTCATATTACCCTTTTACCCCTGGGGGTAGGCCTATATAAACCCCCCAGGGCACCCATGCAAAGGGTTCGGACCCATTAGAACTAGACCAGAGATATAGGTAGGAGAAAGCTAGCCTTGCCTTCTTCTACCTCCAGCATACAGCTCGAGGAGCACCCTTGTACTCACTTTGCCTTAGTGATCATGCGGAGACCCCGTAGAGCAGGACTAGGGGTGTTATCTCCTAGGAGAGCCCCGAACCTGGGTAAAGTACATTGGCGTTCGTGTCTACGCCTAATCCCGCTTCCGGGCACCGGCGACGTTCTACTCGCTCCTACTATGATAAGCCATCCTTTGGCATATGTCGCACCCAACCCCCGACAACCACACTGGAGTAGTTTATTACACCACAACAGTGGCCCGAACCAGTATAAATCTTGTGTCTCGTGTGTTATGAGTTTGTGTGCCTAGCCTAGAAATCGCGAAGTGTGTGAGGGCGTGATCGGTGAGGGAGAGATCTTCGCGCGCACCCCAGTGTTCGAACCTTAAGGGTTTTGCCGGAACCCGAAATCCAAAATTTGGCACGCTAGGTAGGGGTGCGCCGGAGTTTTCCTTCCGTCGATTCTTGCTCCACCATCTTCACGCCCATTCTCCATGGCTGGCACCACCCTGTCGGCTGGATCTAGAGGTGCCCACAGTGACGCTCGGGGGCTCCGAGCCATTGCTCCCGCCCTGCGGCAGGTGCAGTGGCCACCCAAGTTCAAGCCGGAGATGCCGCCGCGCTACATCGGCATGGCGGACCTGTTGGCTTTCCTACTGGCGTATGAGGAGGCCGTCCTTATCGATCTTCGAGCTAGATCGGTTATCGATCTTCGAGTTCAGCGCCGCTGACTTTTTCCAGCACTGGCCTTTGGGTGACATGCTAAAATCTTTAAAGAATTTGTCCTTGGAGAAGGACTCACAACTGAAACATGTCCGGTTCGAGCTAGAGACGGATGATGAGGAATTTTGCTTCCCACCCGCCACCCACTTCATAGCCACCATCGATGACTTAACCGACGTGCTTGACTATGCTCCGAAGACATCGACGGTATGGAAGACGATGCCCATAAGGAGAAGGGCCAAGACCCGCCATTCACTGGATGTTGGACGGCTACCTCTTCGTACGATGTGTACATGGTCGATACACCTAAAGAATCTGGCGACGATAAAGAAGAGCCAGATGCGAATAAAACCTCCGACACACAGTCCAAGGGCCGGTGGCCCAAACGCCGCCCCAAGACCCGCCGCTCAAAGGTCGGCGACACTGGCACCAGAGAAAATAGTACACTAGGTAATGCCGAAAACAATGAAGACCCTGTCGGGGCTACATACGAACATGAACATGACAGCAGGAAAGACAACCCTGACGAACAGGCCATAAAAGATGAATCGGAGGACGATAGTTACCGTCCACCCTCCGAGGAGGAGACAAGCCTTGGCAACGAAGACTTCATCGTGCCTGAGGATCCTCTCGAGCAGGAGCGCTTTAAGCTTCAGCTCATAGCCACTACAAGGAGCCTGAAAAAGAAACAACAACAGCTTCAAGCCGAACAAGACCTGCTCGTCGACAGATGGACCGATGTCCTGACAGCCGAGGAATACGGCCTCAACCACCCATCCAAGAGCTACCCGAAACGCATATATCTCCCTCGATAAAGCGGCAACTCAGGCCGAACAACAAAACGCCCCACCACCCCGCCAAAATAGGGACGGAAGAGTCTGGAGTCATATGTACGACCTCCGACAGACCCTGGACAGTAGATCAAGACACACAAGATCTACATATGGATCGTGAGGACGCTTCCATACTCGGGACGACAGCCACCTATTCAGACATGACAAGCCTAATCACACCCGGGCCGATAACCACAGACGGATGTCGTCGGAGATACGCCGTGACACGGCACACTATCAAGGCGCCGCACACCCTGTCTGCTTCACAGACGAGGTTCTAGATCTTGAATTACCCGAGGGATTCAAGCCTGTCAATATTGAATCATACGACGGAACAACCGACCCCGCAGTGTGGATCGAAGACTTTATTCTTCACATACACATGGCCCGAGGAGATGACCTCCATGCCATCAAATACCTCTCATTAAAGCTCAAAGGACCAGCTCGACACTGCCTAAATAGTCTGCCTGAGAACTCCATGAGCGGTTGGGAGGACTTGGAAGAGGCCTTCCTCGACAACTTCCAGGGTACATATGTCCGGCCACCCGATGCCGATGACTTAAACCACATAGTCCAACAATCCAGAGAATTAGCCAGAAAATTCTGGACCATGTTCCTCACCAAAAAGAACCAGATCGCCGACTGTCTGGACGCCGAAGCCCTAGCGGCCTTTGAGCATAGCATCCGGGACAAATGGCTAGCCCGCCACCTCGGCCAGGAAAAGCCGAGATCCATGGCAGCCCCCATGGCACTCATGGTCCGCTTTTGCGCGGGAGAGGATAGTTGGCTGGCTCGCAGTACAAACACAGCCAACGAAACAGGCCCCTCCGAGGCCAAAAACAGCACCGGCAAGCTCCGGCGCAACAGACACAAACGCCGAAGCAATGGTGATAATGCCGATGACACTACAGTTCATGCCGGATTCAGTGGCTCCTAGTCCGGCCAGCGAAAGAAGCCCTATAAAAGGAGTAGCGGAGGACCATCCAGCTTGGACCGCATACTCAATCGTCCTTGCCAGATACATGGCACCCCAGACAAGCCAACCAACCATACTAACAGAGATTGCCGGGTCTTCAAACAAGCCAGCAAGGTCAACAGCAAAAACAAGGAAGGAGAATCACAGAGCGAGGACAATGATGAGGAGGCCCGGCAGCCAAACACTGGGGAGCAAAAGAAATTTCCCCCTCAAGCCAAAACGGTGAATATAATATACGCTGCACACATCCCCAAAAGGGAGCACAAGCGTGCACTTAGGGACGTCTATGTGTTAGAGCTAGTTGCCCCGAAATTCAATCCGTGGTCGTCATTTCCAATCACCTTTGACCGCCGAGATCATCCAACCAGCATTTGCCATGGAGGTTCAGCCGTGCTGGTCCTCGACCCAATCATCGATGGATTTCACCTGACACGAGTCCTAATGGACGGTGGTAGCAGCCTGAACCTGCTCTATCAGGATACAACACATAAAATGAGCATCGACCCCTCATGGGTCAAGCCCATGAAGACTACCTTTAAAGGAGTCATACCAGGCGTAGAGGCCCGTTGTACGGGCTCAATAACGCTGGAGGTAGTATTCGGCTCCTCGGATAACTTCCGAAGCGAAGAACTAATCTTTGATATCGTCCCATTTCACAGCGGCTATCACGCCTTGCTCGGATGAACCGCATTTGCTAGATTCAACGCGCTGCCACATTACACTCAAGCTCAAAATGCCCGGCCCATGGGGCATCATTACGGTAAATGGAAACACGGAACGCTCCCTCCGTATAGAGGAGCACACAGCTACCCTAGCAGCAGAAGTACAGAGCGGCCTTCTCAAGCAGCATTATAATCTTGCTGCCGAGAACCTGAACATCATCAAGAGGGTCTGGACCACACTGCAGCAGGACAGCTCGGCTCGTCAAGAGCTGAATTAGCAATCTGACCTCCGTCCCAGCCCCGATGAGGCAGTGGAACTACTCGTTCGCGATCCACTGTCTACGTGGACAACCAGCTTGCAGAACACACCAAGGAGGCAAGGAGCTCTGGCTTACAAGGTGTCGGTGTCAAAACCGGCGGATCTCGGGTAGGGTCCCGAACTGTGCATCTAAGGCGGATGGTAACATGAGGCAAGGGACACGATGTTTACGCAGGTTCGAGCCCTCTTGATGGAGGTAATACCCTACGTCCTGCTTGATTGATCTTGATGATATGAATATTACAAGAGTTGATCTACGACGAGATCATAGAGGCTAAACCCTAGAAGCTAGCCTATGGTATGATTGTATCTTGTCCTACGGACTAAACCCTCCGGTTTATATAGACACCGGAGGGGGCTAGGGTTACACAAAGTCGGTTACAAGGAAGGGGATCTACACATCCGTATCGCCAAGCTTGCCTTCCACGCTAAGGAGAGTCCCATCCGGACATGGGACGAAGTCTTCAATCTTTTATCTTCATAGTCCAACAGTCCGGCCAAAGGATATAGTCTGGCTATCTGGAGACCCCCTAATCCAGGACTCCCTCAGTAACCCCCGAACCAGGCTTCAATGACGATGAGTCCGGCTCGCAGATTGTCTTCGGCATTGCAAGGCGAGTTCTTCTCCAAATTCCAAATATCTGATGAGTAGTGTCCGGCTCCCCATAAATGTTGCACTTCTTGGCTTCTGCGCCCAATAAGGGCTATCTTCCACGTGTCGAGAGAATGCGAGGACCAGGGCATTTTTACATTCGACACCCTAGCCATGTAAGTAAACTGTCTATTAAAGGGGTAGGGATTCTTAGATCCGAACCACACCATCCTCCCACGGCGAGTATCCATCGGAGCGCGCTCGGAAAAATCCATTCCAACATGGCCGGCCATCGCAGCTCCTCCTCCCGCTCCCGTAGCCCTAAGCCCGGTGATTGGGAGAAGTGTTCCGTCCCGCACAGCCAATTAGTAGAGTTACAGACCCAGGGATTTCTCTCTCCAGCATATATGGTCCCCGTTCGAGCCGGGCTCGCCACTTATAATGGTGGGGAGCAAGCGGAGAGCTTCCCCAATCCCTCCAAGGGGGAGCGGATATGCCTTATCCCTTATTTACTAAGGGGACTTGGATTTCCAATCCATTCGTTCCTTCGCGGGCTCCTGGAGTTTTACGGCCTCTAGTTGCATAATTTCACCCCCGCTTCCATATTACACATCGCTGGTTATGTTGCCATTTGTGAGCTGTTTCTGGGCTGCGAAGCTCATTTCGATCTATGGAAGAAGCTATTCTGCCTTGTGCCCCGTACACAGGAGGGGTCAATATATCAAGTGGGCGGAGCCGAAATATGGCGCATCGCCGGGACCGGATACCTGTCCGGTACCCCGAAGAAGACGTCCGAAGACTGGCCTTCGGAGTGGTTTTACATGGAGGATGTCCCCCTTCCAGATCCTATTCAGAGGGGTTTTCCCGAGTTTGAAAATGCCCCTTTGAAGAAACGTTGAAGCTGGTGCCCACGGATCCCTCAGGAGGAAGATAACGGAGTAGTCCTTTACCTGATGGGCCAGATAAAAGCGCTGGCTCAATCAGGATTGACAATAATCAAGATTATGTCAATATGTATAATGCGGGGGGTGCAACCACTTCAATATCGAGGGCACCCCATGTGGGGCTTTAACGGGGAAGATGATGCCACCCGCTGCGGGCGTAAGGGATAGGACTCCGCTACTGCTCTAGCAAAAATTCTGTCCGAGTTGTTCAAGGGAGAGGAAGAGGAGTTCATCCGTATTAAACCACGAGATGGATCCTCCATGTACAACCCTCCAAGCTGGGTGAGCTGTCACTTTTTACTCCCAACCTTCCCGCATTCTTCGTCATAAATATTCACCTTGTCGTTTCATGGTAGGAACTGCGAAAAGCTGCAAGGGAGGTCAACAGCCCACCTCCACAACCGGAGGACCCTGACCGGGCCCTCGATCCCGGACTCAAAGAGGATCCGGACATATTTGTGGAGCTGATCGACAGGACATTCTATCAATTGAGCTGCGATGATGCCATGGTCGCCATCATAGCCGACTATCCTGGGCTACTCCCTGCATCGCAGGTAAGAAAAACTGGAATCCCAACTTCCAAGAAGGATCCCCTTTTATGCACTTCACCTACCGTACACATATGGTGTTTTACAAGGAAGGCCCTCGGGACGCCATGCCAAACCCACGGTGACTCGCCAACGAGGGACACCGAAGCCGGGTAGGCCAAAAAGGAAGGCGGTCAGGACTGAGACGCCGGCGCAAAGGTATGATACAGAACCTCGCTCCGTGGTTGTCGTCTTTCTTGAAATATAACGACGTCCATGTTTCCTGGTAGGAAAAACGCTCGCCGGACTATATCCGGAGAGGTTGCCGATCACGCCTCCACCAGTCGGGCTGCAGGGCCGAACATAGAGGCAGAAGCTAAAATGGGCCGAACATAGAGGCGGAAGCTAAAATGGGCCGAACGTCGGATGCTCCTCCTACAGAGAATGTGGACAGACTATCCGCTACAAATTCCAAAGTTGAGAGCACCATGAATCACAGGCGTCGCCGGGCCGTACTCCATGATGCTTGTTTCTCCCAAGGTGCTGCTCAAAATGGTCTTGCCAGAGCCACGGACAAGTATGTATGGGATATACGGGTAGGAAAATCTGACGATTATATGTATCAGTAGCCCTTGAGACTTGAAACAGTTGATACAACTGATTTAAGGATCAATATTTGTGCAGGTTCTTACAGAGAAGAATACCCAATTGTCTCAAGAGCTGGAAGAGTGCAAAGCCCAGCTGCGGGCCATGGTGGCCGCGTTAAAGGAGTCCGAGAAGGCCCCCTCTGGTAACACTTGTTTCCATTGCAAAGAGTGACAGATACCAGATAGTATGCGGCATGCATGCAAATCTAACCATAGATGTTGCAGATGACTCCGGAGTGAATCCGAAGACTGTGCCGGGGGATGCGCAACGTGCTAATCGACAACTAAATGCTGGCAAACGCGTGCTTACGTGGGTCAGGTAGGAGAAAAATAATCTCCAGGACGCCAATATTGGCTGGGCGTGGAGCTGAAAGATGTACGAGCCCAACTTGAGGACTCCGTGAAGGAGAACAAGCGGCTTCGACGCTGCATTTTCAGTAAGTGCTTGAATGAACTTTTGAAAGAGTTCTGTGAAGAAGGCGGATAACAGAATTATGTCTGCAGGTATGCTGACGGGTTGTCTCGTGGAGGAGATGCCCGGGTCTGCGGGTGATCTTCTACCAGAGCTCTCACAACTGCACGAACAAGTTCGGTAGGTGATGCAGGGTATTACCCAAGCCTTTTGGCCATCCACCTCCCCGCCTGGAGGCATGGGGGGAGCTTATAGAGAATCTCATGGGAGCGCGGCGGCGCTTCCGATTATGGAAGATATCAGCCTGCCGACAAGGTGCGAGGGAAGCCTGGGCCATGGTGAAGACGCAATATACCAAAGCTGACCCAAACAACATGGCCGACGTCGGACCTGTGGGGCCCGATGGGAAAGAGATCCCCGTCAGTTTGGTGTATGACCAAGTAGAATTAGCCGCAAAGTATTCCCAACAGGATTGTAGGCTAGACAGCCTGTTGGATGGTATAGAAGAAGAATTTAGTCAGTCTAAGTGACTGTGTACTTTAAGTGACATATATAATGTCCCTAGCCGGATTGTAAATCATTTGTCATGGCGGACCTTTTCGCTTCAACCTCTGGACCCGATAGTCCGGAGTGTATCCGAATACTCGCTCGCTTATGTAAAAACCGGAGTATGCGTGGAAACTAGGCGTAGGGGTCATAAGTGCTTGAACAGACAAGTACCAACTAGCTATGTTATATTACATGGATAGTAAGAAACATCTTCCAGGGAGAATAGTTCCGTTAAGGGTTCCTTTCCCTGGGTACGCATGCCCTAAGGTGCATGTCTGAACTGCGACAAGAGACGCAGGCTATAACATCTGGGGGCATGTATCAAAATAAATAAAGGTCATCTTTTGTTCACCGACCGAATATTCCCTTAAGAACGCTAGCTTTCGGCTTCACCCAGTCTGAGGTACACATCCGGCTGACCCGGAAGTAACAATCGCAGAGGTGCTCCCCTTATGCCCTAGTCGAATTAACGGGAACATAGGGCATAAATACAAGAGCCAGGCAACCCAACTTGGCCAAAACTTAAGTCATATCGATGCATATAATGGCGAAAAAAGGTACATGCGGAAGGGTAACACATGTGTGGGGCATAAAGCCCATAAAATAGTTGAATTAAGCTTTTGTATAAGAAGCCCCCAGGTATAATGAGCGCGGTTAGCGCGTCAAGATTGTGTAACCAAGACACAAGTTAGCCTTTTAAGGTCTTAAGGAGAAGAAAAAAGAAGAGAGAAAGAGAGAAAAGACAAATAATTGATACATAAAAAATTGAGGGGGGCAAGGAGAAAAACATAGAGTCCAGCACTAGGCATAGAATCTTCAGAGTCTGGCTGCGTTCCATGGTTATGGCTCGAGTCGATTGTCCGATGCATCCCGCAGACGGTACACGCCACCGGTCAAAACCTGGACAATAATGAAGGGACATTCCCATTTGGGCTTGAGCTTGTTCTTTTTCTTCTCCGGCAGGCGTAGAACTAGTTCGCCAACGTTATAGGTTTTGGCCCGTACTTCTCTGCTTTGATACCTTCGAGCCTGTTGCTGATAGAATGCGGAAGGGGCTTTTGCTACGTCGCACTCCTCCTCCAGGGCGTCCAAACTGTCCTGCCGATCGAGCTCGGCCTCCTTTCTTCGTACATGCGCACTCGAGGTGAGTCATGAATTATGTCACAGGGCAGGACCGCCTCTGCGCCATACACCATAAAGAATAGTGTGTATCCAGTAGTGCGATTCGGCGTGGTCCGCAGCCCCCATAGTACGGAGTCGAGCTCCTCTACCCAGTGTGTGTTTGGCTCTTTAAGGACCACACTAATCTGGGTTTGATGCCGCTCATGATAAGACCATTTGCTCGCTCGACTAGACCGTTGGTTTGCGGGTGATAGACGGAAGTGTTGGGGAACGTAGTATAAATTCAAAATTTTCCTACGTGTCACCAAGAACTATCTATGGAGTCATCTAGCAACGAGGGAGGAGTGGATCTACATACCCTTGTAGATCGCGTGCGGAAGCGTTCAAGAGAACGGGGTTGATGGAGTCGTACTCGTCGTGATCCAAATCACCGATGATCCTAGCGCCGAACGGACGGCACCTCCGCGTTCAACACACGTACGGTTAGCATAACGTCTCCTTCTTCTTGATCCAGCAAGGGGAAAGGAGAGGTTGAGGAAGATGGCTCCAATAGCAGCACGATGGCGTGGTGGTGGTGGAGCTGCAGTACTCTGGCAGGGCTTCGCCAAGCACTATGGAGGAGGAGGAGGTGTTGGAGAGGGAGAGGGAGGCACCAAAGGCTAGGTTGAGAGGTCCTCCCTTCCCCCCACTATATATAGGGGGCCTAGGGGGGGCGCCGGCCCTAGGAGATCCAATCTCCTAGGGGGGCGGCGGCCAAGGGAGGAATCCCTCCTCCCCAAGGCACCTAGGAGGTGCCTTCCCCTTCTAGGACTCTTCCTTTAGGGTTTCCCCCACCCTAGGCGCATGGGCCCTAGGGGGAAGTGGCGCCCCAGCCCACTTTGGGCTGGATCCCTACCCACTTCAGCCCATGGGGCCCTCCGGGATAGGTGGCCCCACCCGGTGGACCCTCGGGACCCTTCTGGTGGTCCCGGTACAATACCGGTGACCCCAAAACTTGTCCCGATGGCCGAAATAGCACTTCCTATATATAATTCTTTACCTCCGGACCATTCCGGAACTCCTCGTGACGTCCGGGATCTCATCCGGGACTCCGAACAACATTCGGGTTACTGCATATACATATCCCTACAACCCTAGCGTCACCGAACCTTAAGTGTGTAGACCCTACGGGTTCGGGAGACATGCAGACATGACAGAGATGACTCTCCGGTCAATAACCAACAGCGGGATCTGGATACCCATGTTGGCTCCCACATGTTCCACGATGATCTTATCGGATGAACCACGATGTCAAGGACTTAATCAATCCCGTATACAATTCCCTTTGTCTATCAGTACGATACTTGCCCGAGATTCGATCATCGGTATCCCGATACCTTGTTGAATCTCGTTACCGGAAAGTCTCTTTACTCGTTCCGTAACACATCATCCCGTGATCAACTCCTTGATCACATTGTGCACATTATGATGATGTCCTACTGAGTGGGCCCAGAGATACCTCTCCGTCACATGGAGTGACAAATCCCAGTCTCGTTCGTGCCAACCCAACAGACACTTTCGGAGATACCTGTAATGTACCTTTATAGCCACCCAGTTACGTTGTGACGTTTGGCACACCCAAAGCACTCGTACGATATCCGGGAGTTGCACAATCTCATGGTCTAAGGAAATGATACTTGACATTAGAAAAAGCTTTAGCATACGAACTACATGATCTTGTGCTAGGCTTAGGATTGGGTCTTGTACATCACATCATTCTCCTAATGATGTGATCCCGTTATCAACGTTCCGTAACACATCATCCCGTGATCAACTCCTTGATCACATTGTGCACATTATGATGATGTCCTACTGAGTGGGCCCAGAGATACCTCTCCGTCACATGGAGTGACAAATCCCAGTCTCGTTCGTGCCAACCCAACAGACACTTTCGGAGATACCTGTAATGTACCTTTATAGCCACCCAGTTATGTTGTGACGTTTGGCACACCCAAAGCACTCGTACGATATCCGGGAGTTGCACAATCTCATGGTCTAAGGAAATGATACTTGACATTAGAAAAAGCTTTAGCATACGAACTACATGATCTTGTGCTAGGCTTAGGATTGGGTCTTGTACATCACATCATTCTCCTAATGATGTGATCCCGTTATCAACGACATCCAATGTCCATGGTCAGGAAACCGTAACCATCTATTGATCAACGAGCTAGTCAACTAGAGCCTTACTAGGGACATGGTGTTGTCTATGTATCCACACATGTATCTGAGTTTCCTATCAATACAATTCTAGCATGGATAATAAACGATTATTATGAACAAGGAAATATAATAATAACCAATTTATTATTGCCTCTAGGGCATATTTCCAACAGTCTCCCACTTGCACTAGAGTCAATAATCCAGTTCACATCGATATGTGATTAACACTCAAGGTCACATCCCCATGTGACTAACACCCAAAGAGTTTACTAGAGTCAATAATCTAGTTCACATTACCATGTGATTAACACTCGATGAGTTCTGGGTTTGAACATGTTATGCCTGTGAGAGATGTTATAGTCAACGGGTCTGAATCTTTCAGATCCGTATGTACTTTGCAAATCTCTATGTCATCTTGTAGATGCAGCTACTACGCTACATTTGTAGCTATTCCAAATAACTGTTCTACTATACGAATCCAGTTTACTACTCAGAATAATCTGGATTAGTGTCAAAGTTTGCTTCGGCGTAACCCTTTACGACGAACTCTTTTACCACCTCCATAATCGCGAAAATTCATTAGTCCACTAGTTACTAAGGATAACTTTGACCGCTGTCTTGTGATCCATTCTTAGATCACTCTTGTACCCCTTGACTGACTCATGGCAAGGCACATTTCAGGTGCGGTACATAGCATAGCACACTGTAGGGCCTATGTCTTAAGCATAGGGGACGACCTTCGTCCTTTCTCTCTATTCTGCCGTGGTCGAGCTTTAAGTCTTAACTTCATACCTTACAATTCAGGCAAGAACTCATTCTTTGACTGGTCCATCTTGAACACCTTCAAGATCATGTCAAGGTATGTGTTCATTTGAAAGTACCATTAAGCGTTTTGATCTATCCTTATAGATCTTGATGCTCAATGTTCAAGTAGCTTAATCCAGGCTTTCCATTGAAAAATACTTTCCAAATAACCCTATATGCTTTCCAGAAATTCTACGTCATTTCTGATCAACAATATGTCAACAACATATATTCATCAGAAATTCTATAGTGCTCCCACTCACTTCTTTGGAAATACAAGTTTCTCATAAACTTTGTATAAACCCAAAATCTTTGATCATCTTATCAACGCGTACATTCCAACTCTGAGATGCTTACTCCAGTCCTTAGAAGGATTGCTGGAGCTTTGCATTCTTATTAGCATCTTTCAGGATTGACAAAACCTTCCGGTTGTATCACATACAACCTTTCCTCAAAAATCGTCGAGGAAACAATGGTTTTTGGCATCCTATCTGCAAGATTTCATAAATAATGCAGTAATCGCTAATATAATTCCAACAGACTCTTAGCATCGCTACGAGTGAGAAAGTCTCATCGTAGTCAACTCCTTGAACTTTTCGGAAAACATCTTAACGACAAGTCGAGCTTTCTTAATGGTGATACTTACCATCATTGTCTGTCTTCCTTTTAAAATCCATATGTACCTAACAGCCTTACGTCCATCAAGTAGTTCTTCCAAAGTCTACACTTTGTTTTCATATATGGATCCTCTCTCGGATTATATGGCCTCGAGCCATTTTGGAATCCAGGCCCACCATCGTTTCTCCATAGCTCGTAGGTTCATTGTTGTCTAGCAACATGACTTCCAAGACAGGATTACGTACCACTCTGAAGTAGTACGCATCCTTGTCATCCTACGAGGTTTGGTAGTGACTTGATCTGAAGTTTCATGATCACTATCAGAAGCTTCCACTTCAATTGGTGTAGGTGCCACAGGAACAACTCCTTGTGCCCTGTCACACACTAGTTGAAGAGACGGTTCAATAACCTCATCAAGTCTCCACCATCCTCCCACTCAATTCTTTCGAGAGAAACTTTTCCTCGAGAAAGGACCTGATTCTAGAAACAATCCCTTATTGCTTTCGAATCTGAGATAGGAGGTATACCCAACTGTTTTGGGTGTCCTATGAAGATGCATTTATCCTCTTTGGGTTCGAGCTTATCAGCCTGAAACTTTTCACATAAGCGTCGCAGCCCCAAACTTTTAAGAAATGACAGCTTAAGTTTCTCTAAACCATAGTTCATACGGTGTCATCTCATCGGAATTACGTGGTGCCCTATTTAAAGTGAATGTGGTTGTCTTTAATGCTTAACCCATAAACTATCGTGGTAATTCGATAACAGACATCATGGTATGCATCATATCCAATGGGGTGCAGTTATGATGTTCGGACACACCATCACACTATGGTGTTCCAGGCTGTATTAGTTGTGAAACAATTTCCACAATGTCTTAATTTTGTGCCAAACTCGTAATTCAGATATTCATCTCTATGATCATATCATAGATCTTTTATCCTCTTGTCACGACGATCTTTCAACTTCACCCTGAAATTACTTGAACCTTTCAATAATTCAGACTCGTGATTCATCAAGTAAATATACTCAACATCTACTCAAATCATCTGTGAAGTAAGAACATTACGATATCCACTACACGCCTCAGCACTCATTGGACTACATACATCAAGATGTATTACTTCCAACAAGTTGCTTTCTAGTTCCATTTTACTGAAAACGAGGCTTTCAGTCATCTTGCCCATGTGGTATGATTTGCATGTCTCAAGTGATTCAAAAATCAAGTGAGTCCAAACGGCCCATTTGCATGGAGTTTCTTCATGCATATACACCAATAGACATGGTTTGCATGTCTCAAATTTTTCAAAAACGAGTGAGCCCAAAGATCCATCAACATGGAGCTTCTTCATGCATTTTATACCGATATGACTTACGTGGCAGTGCCACAAGTAGGTGGTACTATCATTACTATCTTTTGGCATGAACATGTGTATCACTATGATCGAGATTCAATGAACCATTCATTTTAGGTGCAAGACCATTGAAGGTATTATTCAAATAAACAGAGTAACCGTTATTCTCCTTAAATGAATAACCGTATTGCGATAGGCATAATCCAATCATGTCTATGCTCAACGCAAACACCAATCTCGATGGTAGAGGGAGCGTGCGATGCTTGATCATATCAACATTGGAAACACTTCCAACACATATCGTCAGCTCACCTTTAGCTAGTCTCCGTTTATTCCGTAGCTTTTATTTCGAGTTACTAACACTTAGCAACCGAACCGGTATCTAATACCCTGGTGCTACTAGGAGTACTAGTAAAGTACACATCAACACAATTTATATCCAATATACTTCTATCGACCTTGCCAGCCTTCTCATCTACCAAGTATCTAGGGTAATTCTGCTCCAGTGGCTGTTCCCCTTATTACAGAAGCACTTAGTCTCGGGTTTGGGTTCAACCTTGGGTTTCTTCACTAGAGCAGCAGCTGATTTGCCGTTTCATGAAGCATCCCTTTTTGCCCTTGCCCGTCTTGAAACTAGTGGTTTCACAAACCATCAACAATTGATGCTCCTTCTTGATCTCTACTTTTGTGGTGTCAAACATCGCGAATATCTCAAGGATCGTCATATATGTCCTTGATATATTATAGTTCATCACGAAGCTCAAGCAGCTTGGTGGTAATGACTTCGGAGAACCATCACTATTTCATCTGGAAGATCAACTCCCACTCGATTCAAGCGATTGTTGTACTCAGACAATCTGAGCACAAGCTCAACAATTGAGCTTTTCTCCCTTAGTTTGCAGGCTAAGAAAATCGTCGGAGGTCTTATACCTCTTGACGTGGGCACGAGCCTGAAATCCCAATTTCAGCCCTCAAAACATCTCATATGTTTCGCGACGTTTCAAAACCGTCTTCGGTGCCTCAATTCTAAACCGTTTAACTGAACTATCACGCAGTTATCAAAATGTGTATGTCAGATGTTCGCAACATCCACAGACGATGTTCGAGGTTCAGCACACTGAGTGGTGCATTAAGGACATAAGCCTTCTATGAAGCAATGAGGACAATCCTCAGTTTACGGACCTAGTCCGCATAATTGCTACTATCAACTTTCAACTAAATTTTCTCTAGGAACATAACTAAACAGTAGAACTGAAGCACGAGCTACGACATAATTTGCGAAGATCTTTTGACTATGTTCAGGATAATTAAGTTCATCTTATGAACTCCCACTCAGATAGACATCCCTCTAGTCATCTAAGTGATTACATGATCCGAGTCAACTAGGCCGTGTTCGATCATCACGTGAGACGGACTAGTCATCATCGGTGAACATCTTCATGTTGATCATATCTACCATACGACTCATGCTCGACCTTTCGGTCTCTTGTGTTCCGAGGCCATGTCTGTACATGCTAGGCTTGTCAAGTCAACCCAAGTGTTTCGCATGTGTTCCGAGGCCATGTCTGTACATGCTAGGCTTGTCAACACCCGTTGTATTCGAACGTAAGAATCTATCACAGCTGATCATCACGTGGTGCTTCGAAACGACAAACTTTCGCAACGGTGCACAGTTAGGGGGAACACCTTCTTGAAATTTTAGTGAGGGATCATCTTATTTACTACCATTGTTCTAAGCAAATAAGATGTATAAACATGATAAACATCACATGTAATCAAATAGTGACATGATATGGCCAATATCATATTGCTCCTTTTGATCTCCATCTTCGGGGCTCCATGATCATCATCGTCACCGGCATGACACCGTGATCTCCATCATCATGATCTCCATCATCGTGTCTTCATGAAGTTGTCTCGACAACTATTACTTATACTTCTACAGCTAACGGTTAGCAATAAATTAAAGTAATTACATGACGTTTATGTTGACACGCAGGTCATAAATAAATTAAGACAACTCCTATGGCTCCTGCCGGTTGTCATACTCATCGACATGCAAGTCGTGATTCCTATTACAACAACATGATCAATCTCATACATCGCATATCATTCATCACATTCTTCTTGGCCATATCACATCACATAGCATACCCTGCAAAAACAAGTTAGACGTCCTCTAATTGTTGTTTGCATGTTTTACGTGGCTGCTATGGGTTTCTAGCAAGAACGTTTCTTACCTACGAAAAAACCACAACGTGATATGCCAATTGCTATTTACCCTTCATAAGGACCCTTTTCATCGAATCTGATCCGACTAAAGTGGGAGAGACAGACACCCGCTAGCCACCTTATGCAACTAGTGCATGTCAGTCGGTGGAACCTGTCTCACGTAAGAGTACGTGTAAGGTCGGTCCGGGCCGCTTCATCCCACAATGCCGCCGAATCAAGATTGGACTAGTAACGGTAAGCATATTGAACAAAATCAACGCCCACAACTAATTTGTGTTCTACTCGTGCATAGAAACTACCCATAGACCTAGCTCATGATGCCACTTTTGGGGAACATAGGATAAATTCAAAATTTTCCTACGTGTCACCAAGATGTATCTATGGAGTCATCTAGCAACGAGGGAGGAGTGGATCTACATAACCTTGTAGATCGCGCGCGGAAGCGTTCAAGAGAACGGGGTTGATGGAGTCGTACTCGTCGTGATCCAAATCACCGATGATCCTAGCGCCGAACGGACGTCACCTCCGCGTTCAACACACGTACGGTTAGCGTAACGTCTCCTTCTTCTTGATCCAGCAAGGGGAAAGGAGAGGTCGAGGAAGATGGCTCCAACAGCAGCACGACGGCGTGGTGGTGGTGGAGCTGCAGTACTCCGGCAGGGCTTCGCCAAGCACTATGGAGGAGGAGGAGGTGTTGGAGAGGGAGAGGGAGGCACCAAAGGCTAGGTTGAGAGGTCCTCCCTTCGCCCCACTATATATAGAGGGCCTAGGGAGGCACCGGCCCTAGGAGATCCAATCTCCTAGGGGGGCGGCGGCCAAGGGAGGAATCCCTCCTCCCCAAGGCACCTAGGAGGTGCCTTCCCCTTCTAGGACTCTTGCTGTAGGGTTTCCCCCACCCTAGGCGCATGGGCCCTAGGGGGAAGTGGCGCCCCAGCCCACTTTGGGCTGGATCCCTACCCACTTCAGCCCATGGGGCCCTCCGGGATAGGTGGCCCCACCTGGTGGACCCTCGGGACCCTTCTGGTGGTCCCGGTACAATACCGGTGACCCCAAAACTTGTCCCGATGGCCGAAATAGCACTTCCTATATATAATTCTTTACCTCCAGACCATTCCGGAACTCCTCGTGACGTCCGGGATCTCATTCGAGACTCCGAACAACATTCGGGTTACTGCATATACATATCCCTACAACCCTAGCGTCACCGAACCTTAAGTGTGTAGACCCTACGGGTTCGGGAGACATGCAGACATGACAGAGATGACTCTCCGGTCAATAACCAACAGCGGGATCTGGATACCCATGTTGGCTCCCACATGTTCCACGATGATCTTATCGGATGAACCACGATGTCAAGGACTTAATCAATCCCGTATACAATTCCCTTTGTCTATCAGTACGATACTTGCCCGAGATTCGATCATCGGTATCCCGATACCTTGTTGAATCTCGTTACCGGAAAGTCTCTTTACTCGTTCCGTAACACATCATCCCGTGATCAACTCCTTGATCACATTGTGCACATTATGATGATGTCCTACTGAGTGGGCCCAGAGATACCTCTCCGTCACATGGAGTGACAAATCCCAGTCTCGTTCGTGCCAACCCAACAGACACTTTCGGAGATACCTGTAATGTACCTTTATAGCCACCCAGTTACGTTGTGACGTTTGGCACACCCAAAGCACTCGTACGATATCCGGGAGTTGCACAATCTCATGGTCTAAGGAAATGATACTTGACATTAGAAAAAGCTTTAGCATACGAACTACATGATCTTGTGCTAGGCTTAGGATTGGGTCTTGTACATCACATCATTCTCCTAATGATGTGATCCCGTTATCAATGACATCCAATGTCCATGGTCAGGAAACCGTAACCATCTATTGATCAACGAGCTAGTCAACTAGAGGCTTACTAGGGACATGGTGTTGTCTATGTATCCACACATGTATCTGAGTTTCCTATCAATTCTAGCATGTTATGTCGAAAGGGAGGAGCTCGATAGCCCATTTGGCAATCCAGCCCGTGGCATCGCAGTTGTTTATTATGTCGTTGAGTGGTAATTCTGAGGCCACCATAATTGAACACTCTTGAAAGTAGTGTCGTAATTTCCGGGATGCCATGAATACCTCGTATGCTATCTTTTGATAATGTGGGTACCGTGATTTGCATGGAGTGAGGACAGTGGATATATAATATACCGGCTTTTGAAGTGGGAATTTATGTCCGTACATCTCTCGTTCGATGACGAGCACTGCACTTACAACTTGGTGAGTTGCCGCTATATATAACATCATTGGTTCGCCGACATTTGGCGCGGCCAAGATTGGGTTGGTGGCCAAGATGGCTTTTATTTCTTCCAATCCGGCTGTGGCTGGATCCGTCCAATCGAAGTGTTCGGTGCACCGAAGAAGGCGATAGAGGGGGAGTGCCTTTTCTCCTAATCGGGAGATAAAGCGGCTTAAGGCCGCAACACATCCAGTTAAATTCTGGATTTGCTTGAGGTCAGTTGGGATAGTGAACTGCGACAGAGCCCGTATCTTAGCCGGATCTGCTTCAATTCCTCTACTGGAGACGATAAAGCCCAGGAGCTTTCTGGCGGGTACGCCGAAAACGCATTTTTCCGGATTGAGCTTAATGTCGTATGTTCGGAGATTGTCGAACGTGAGCCTGAAGTCATCTATTAAGGAGTCGACGTGTCTAGTTTTAATGACCACATCATCGACGTATGCCTCCACTGTTTTGCCGATCTGCTTTTCCAGACATGTCTGAATCATGCGCTAATACGTTGCGCCGGCATTTTTGTGCCCGAAGGGCATTGTGTTAAAACAGAAGGGGCCGTATGGGGTGATAAATGCCGTTGCGGCTTGATCGGACTCCTCCATCTTAATTTGGTGGTAACCGGAGTATGCGTCGAGGAATCACAATGAGTCATGTCCTACAGTGGCGTCGATAATTTGATCTATGCGAGGGAGCGGGAAGGGATCCTTTGGGAAAGCCTTATTAAGGTCCTTGAAGTTGGTGCATAGGCGCCAGGATTTGTCCTTCTTTGGTACCATTACCAGGTTTGCTAGCCAGTCTGGATGTTTTATTTCTCTGATGAATCGGGCCTCCAGTAACTTGGCTAGCTCCTCTCCCATGGCTTGTCGCTTAGGTTCGGAGAAACATCGAAGAGTCTGCTTGACCGGCTTGAATCCCTTTAGAATGTTGAGGCTATGCTCGGCCAGCCTGCCTGGGATTCCTGGCATGTCTGAAGGATGCCAGGCGAATATGTCCCAATTCTCGCGTAGGAACTCCCGTAGTGCGGCATCTAGAGTGGGGTTTAACTGTGCCCCGATGGATGCTGTTTTTGTGGTGTCCGTTGGATGGACTTGGAATTTGACTATTTCATCCGCTGGTTTAAAAGAGGTGGACTTGCATCTTTTGTCGAGTATCACGTCGTTCCTGTCCACTGTGGAGCGCAACGCAGTTAATTCCTCCGCCACCAAGGCTTCGGATAATGCCTCGAGGGCTAGTGCGGCTGTCTTGTTTTTGGCGCGGAGTGCTATGTCTGGATCACTAGCTAGAGTGATGATTCCATTAGGCCCGGGCATTTTGAGCTTCATGTACCCGTAATGGGGTATGGCTTGGAAGATCGTGAATGCCTCCCGCCCTAGAAGGGTGTGGTATCGGCTACTAAAAGGGGCCACCTGGAATGTAATTTCTTCGGACCTGTAATTCTCCGGGGTGCCGAAAACCACATTTTTTGAAGGTTGTGCTGCTTTGCTCAATACGATTTCTGTCTATTTCCATTTTTTGAAGAGTTTCCTCATAAATGAGGTTTAAACCGCCGCCACCGTCCATGAGCACTTTAGTAAGCCGGAAGCCGTCCACAATTGGACTGAGGACCAGGGCGGCTGGTGCTCGGGCTGTTCAGAATTGAGGTTCGTTAGTGGCATTGAAGGTGATAGCCGTGTCGTGATACGTCCATTTTGCATCATGCTTTTATATCGATATTTATTGCATTATGGGCTGTTATTTCATATTATCTCACAATACTTATGGCTATTGTCTCTTATTTTATAAGGTTTACATAAGGAGGGAGAATGCCGGCAGCTAGAATTCTGGGCTGGAAAAGGAGCAAATATTAGAGACCTATTTTGCACAACTGCAAAAGTCATGAAACTCCACGGAATACCTTATAATAAATAATGAAAAATCCTCGCCAATGATGAAGACCAGGGGGGCCACACCCTGTCCACGAGGGTGGGGGATGCGCCCCCCTAGGGCGCGCCCCCTACCTCATGGGCCCCCTGGTGTCTCTCCGATGACCATCTTATGCTATATGAAGTCTTTCATCGAGAAAAAAACGAGAAGCAACGTTTCGGGACGAAACTCCGCCGCCACAAGGTGGAACCTTGGCAGAACTAATCTTGGGCTTTGGCAGAGCTGTTCTGCTGGGGAAACTTCCCTCCCGGAGGGGGAAATCATCACCATCGTCATCACCAACGCTCCTCTCATCGGGAGAGGGCAATCTCCATCAACATCTTCATCAGCACCATCTCATCTCAAAACCCTAGTTCATCTCTTGTATCCAATTCTTGTCTCCAAGTCCGGGATTGGTGCTAGTAGGTTGCTAGAAGTGTTAATTACTCCTTGTAGTTGATGCTAGTTGGTTTAATTGGTGGAACATCATATGTTCAGATCCTTTATGCATATTATTACCCCTCTGATTATGAACATGAATATGCTTTGTGAGTAGTTACGTTTGTTCCCAAGGACAAGGGAGAAGTCTTGCTATTAGTAGTCATGTGAATTTGGTATTCGTTCGATATTTTTATGACATGTATGTTGTCTAGCCTCTAGTGGTGTTATGTGAACGTCGACTACATCACACTTCACCATTATTTGGGCCTAGAGGAAGGTATTGGGAAGTAATAAGTAGATGATGGGTTGCTAGAGTGACAGAAGCTTAAACCCTAGTTTATGAGTTGCTTCATAAGGGGCTGATTTGGATCCATATGTTTCATGCTATGGTTAGGTTTACCTTAATACTTTTGTTGTAGTTGTGGATGCTTGCAATAGAGGTTAATCATAAGTGGGATGCTTGTTCAAGTAAGAACAACACCCAAGCACCGGTCCACCCACATGTCAAATTATGAAAGTACCGAATGCGAATCATGTGTACGTGATGAAAACTAGCTTGATGATATTCCCATGTGTCCTCGGGAGCGCTTTTCCTTATATAAGAGTTTTTCCAGGCTTGTCCTTTGCTACAAAAAGGATTGGGCTACCTTGCTGCACTTTTGTTACTTGTTGCTCGTTACAAATTATCTTATCACAAAACTATCTGTTACCACTTATTTCAGTACTTGCAGAGAATACCTTGCTGTAAACCACTTATCATTTCCTTCTGCTCCTCGTTTGGTTCGACACTCTTACTTGTCAAAAGGACTACGATAGATCCCCTATAATTGTGGGTCATCAAGACTCTGTTCAGGTGTCATTGCCGGGGAGTGAAGCGCCTTTGGTAGGTGGAATTTGGTAAGGAAAAATTTATATAGTGTGCTGAAATTTACTGTCATTTGTTACTATGGAAAGTAATCCTCTGAGGGGCTTGTTCGGGGTATCTTCACCCCGACCAGTAGAGAAAAGAGTTGCTCATCAACCTACCGAACCTATTGAAAATGAAATTCCTTATGAGTATCCTTCGGGTATGATAGAAAAACTGCTAGCTAATCCTTTTACAGGAGATGGAACAAAGCATCCTGATGAACACCTAATATATGTGGATGAAGTTTGTGGATTATTTAAGCTTGCAGGTATACCCGATGATGTTGCTAAGAAGAAGGTCTTCCCTTTATCTTTGAAGGGAGACGCATTGACATGGTATAGGCTATGTGATGATACGAGATCATGGAACTATAGAAGATTGAAATTGGAATTTCATCAAAAGTATTACCCTATGCATCTTGTTCATCGTGACCGCAATTATATATATAATTTTTGGTCTCGCAATGGAGAAAGCATCGCTCAAGCTTGGGGGAGGCTTAAATCAATATTATATTCATGCCCCAATCATGAACTCCCAAGAGAAACAATTCTTCAAAAATTTTATGCTCGGCTTTCTAAAAATAATCGCACCATGCTCGATATGTCTTGTGCTGGCTCTTTTATGATGAAGACTATTGGGTTTAGATGGGATTTATTGGATAGAATTAAATGCAACTCTGAAGATTGGGATCTTGACGAAGGTAAGGAGTCAGGTATGACACCTAAGTTTGATTGTGTTAAATCTTTTATGGATACCGATATTTTCCGCAAGTTTAGCACCAAATATGGACTTGATTCTGAGATAGTAGCTTCTTTCTGTGAATCCTTTGCTACTTATGTTGATCTCCCTAAGGATAAGTGCACTAGTAGAAAAGGGGGCAACGGTCCAGGCTGGGCCAGCCCATTAGTCCTGGTTCAGTCTAGAACCGGGACCCATGGAGGCATTGGACCCGGTTCGTGAGCCCAGGGGGCCGGCCGGGCCACGTGGGCCATTGGTCCCAGTTCGTGTGGATCTTTTGGTCCCGGTTGGTGGGACGAACCAGGACCAATGGCCTCGCTCCTAGACCACCACCATTGGTCCCGGTTGGTGGCATGAACCGGGTCCAAAGTCTCCCCTTTAGTCCCGGTTCATGCCACCAACCGGGACCAATGAGGTGCCTATATATACCCCCTCACGTAAGAGCAGAGCACACTGCTCTGTTTTTTTCTGGCCCAGGGGGAGAGGGCTTGGTGGTGCTCTAGCTCACCTCCTATGCACACAAGGTGTTCGATGGAATGCCCGAGCCACACTACTTAAGCTTTCTCCTCTCCAAGCTCGACCTTTAAGCTCCATTTTCCTCAATATTTGTCTAGGTTTAGCGGTCCGTCACGCGCCATCTCCATCTTCACCGCCGTCGATCACCCGCGCTGAGCTCATCTTTGATTGTTTGTGATGAGCTGTACTTGTTGTCCAGGGGACCATCTTTGACTGTATTGACTTACAAAGGATACGAGATAAACGGGAATACATTTTACACGATCTCCGAAGATCAAAAGAGCACCAACCAAAACAGCGGTGTCCGCTTTGATTTAGCAACCGAGAGAGGAAAGGACACATATTATGGTTACATAGTGTACATATGGGAACTTGACTACGGACATGATTTTAAGGTCCCTTTGTTTAAGTGCAAATGGGTCAATCTGTTAGGAGGCGGGGTACAGGTAGACCCACAGTACGGAATGACAACAGTGGATCTGAAAAATCTTGGGTACACTGACGAACCGTTCGTCCTAGCCAATGATGTGGCACATGTCATCTATGTGAAGGACATGTCTACCAAACCGAGAAAAAGAAAAGATAAGGAAGCGAATACATCATACGATGAGCCAAAGCGCCTCATAGTTCTTTCAGGAAAAAGGGATATCCTGGGAGTGGAGGGTAAGACAGGCATGTCTGAAGATTATGAAAAGTTTCATGAAATTCCTCCCTTCAATGTCAAGGCTGACCGAAGCATCCTGATAAACGATGAAGATTATCCATGGTTACGACACAATAAGCAAATGACACAAGCGAAGAAAAAGTGAAGACTTTCTACCGCAACTATTATGATGATACCATGCCAACTTTGTAACACACGAGTATGCTATGCCAACTTTTTCAGAGTTCATTTGAAAACTATGAATTTAGGTCGAATTTTCTCTATAGGTGCATCTATGTTCATTTTTTTAGTAAAGTTAATCACAAACTTGTGATTCACACAAATTTCAAAGAATCCAAATTTTAACTATTCAAATTTGATAACTAATGGCACTAATAGAAAGTTTATAATTTTTCTAAAACGAATGGCACTAACAGAAAGTTTATAATTTTGCTGACCTAAAAGCAAAAAGAATTAAAAAATAAAGCAAAAAACAAAAGAAAAATAAATAATACAGAAAACAAAACAAAAAAACTGAAAAAAATAAAAATAGCAACAATAAGTATTTTGTTTTAAGTAGAAACAAAATAAAATAAATAAAGCAACAAAGAAAACAAAAAAACTATAAAAGTGTTTTCAAATTTGAAAACTAATGGCACTAATAGAAAGTTTATAATTTTTCTAAAACTAAAAGCAAAAAGAATTAAAAAATAAGCAAAAAACAAAAGAAAATAAATAATGCAGAAAACAAAACAAAAAAAACTGGAAAAAATAGGCACTAAAAGCAAAAAAAACTAAAAAAGTGTTTTCAAATTTGAAAACTAATGGCACTAACAGAAAGTTCATAATTTTTGTGACCTAAAAGAAAAAAGAAATCACTAAAAAACTATAAGTATTTTGTTCTAAGTAGAATGAAAAAATAAATAGCAAAAAAGAAAAAGATGCCTATAATATTTGTTATGACTAACTAAAATTACCAAATTGAGTATAATGATAAAACACAGTAATATTAAATAGCAGGAAAAAGAATGACTCAAAAATCAATTTTTATAGTAAAGTTATTCATAAAGGAGTGATTCACACAAATTTTAAAAAATTCAAATTTAAACTATTCAAATTTTAAAACTAATGGCACTAACAGAAAGTTTATAATTTTTGTGACCTAAAAAAATCACTAAAAAACTATAAGTATTTAGTTCTAAGTAGAAATGAAAAAATAAGTAGTAAAAAAAATGCCACCTACTAGGCCACCACGGCCTGAATACGACTAGAAGCCCATCCATGGGCCAGGATTCAGGCCCGCAGAAGGCCTAGCAGGCCCACAGGCATAGCGGTGTGAGATTAGGCCCAGAGGCCTGCAGTTATGAGGAGTTCGATGGAGATGGCGGGGCAACGCTTATAAACAGGTGCGGCCGCTCCTCAGCTAGTGAGGTGGGACTAAACATCCCACCGCACCGCGGCTTTGGCAGGCGCAGGCCATTGGTCCCGGTTGGTGGCACCAACCGGTACTAAAGGGGGCATTGGTCACGGTTCGTGGCATAAACCGTGACCAATGCCCCCCTTTAGTCCTGGTTGGTGCCACCAACCGGGACCAAAGGCCGCCGCTTCCAAGAGGCCTTTGGTCCCGGTTGGTGGCACCAACCGGGACTAAAGGGGGCATTGGTCATGGTTTGTGCCACGAACCGTGACCAATGCCCCGTCTATATAAGCCACACTTGTGAAAAAATTGGTTCAGTTCGATCCCTCCCCGACGACGCCGCCAGGCTGCCCCTCTGCGCCTCGCCGTCGCTGTCGTCGCCCCTGCCTCCGATGCCGCCCAGACGCCGTCGCCACCCCACACCGCCCCGACTCCGTCGCCGCGCGCCACCCCGCGCCGTCGCGGTCACCTTCCCGCACCGGCCCAACGCCATCGCTACCCTGCGTCGCGCCCCGACGTCGTCGCCGCCCCGCGTCGCCACCTGTAGCCGTCGCCGCCCCGCCTCTGCCTCGCCGTCGCCGCCCCGCACCGCCGTCGCCTCTCGCTTTGGTCAGGGCCGGCACCGCCCCCCTCTCCCCCCTGTTTTTTTGCAAATATATATATGTTTTTTCCTGATTATATGTATATGTATATGTATAGTATATGTATGTGTGTATATGTATGCAAAAGATAGATTAATAGAAAAATAGTATTTTTTCTGTTCATAGATTTTTTTGAATGTATTGATTGTTGTAAATATGCAAATGTTGTTATATTCATATGAGCAATGAACACGAGGGGGGGGGTCGATATATATACCCCCTCCCCGATAATATTATTTTCCCGCATGTACGTATGTCGTGTCGATATAAACATCTGATAACTTCAACACGTGGGGTGGGGTCGATATACCCCCTTCTGATAACTTCATCACGTGGGGGGGTCAATATATCCCCTCCCGATAACTTCAACACGAGGGGGGGGGGTCGAACATGAGAGGAAGAAGAGGATAAAAAAAGAAGAGGAAAAAGAAAAAAAGAGGAGAAGAAAGAATAGAGGAGTTCTTCTCCTCTATTCTTTCTTCTCCTCTTTTTTTCTTCTTCTTCCTCTTTTTTTATCGGGAACGAGGGTCGAGAGGGGGTCTAGGGTCGCCGAGGGGTCGAGGGTCGAGAGGGGGTCGACGGTCGCCAAGGTGTCGAGGGTCGAGAGGGGGTCTAGGTGAAGGAAGTATGCCCTAGAGGCAATAATAAAGTTATTATTTATTTCCTTATTTCATGATAAATGTTTATTATTCATGCTAGAATTGTATTAACCGGAAACATAATACATGTGTGAATACATAGACAAACAAAGTGTCACTAGTATGCCTCTACTTGACTAGCTCATTAATCAAAGATGGTTATGTTTCCTAACCATAGAAAAAGAGTTGTTATTTGATTAACGGGATCATATCATTAGGAGAATGATGTGATTGACTTGACCCATTCCGTTAGCTTAGCACTCGATCGTTTAGTATGTTGCTATTGCTTTCTTCATGACTTATACATGTTCCTATGACTATGAGATTATGCAACTCCCGTTTGCCGGAGGAACACTTTGTGTGCTACCAAACGTCACAACGTAACTGGGTGATTATAAAGGAGCTCTACAGGTGTCTCCAAAGGTACATGTTGGGTTGGCGTATTTCGAGATTAGGATTTGTCACTCCGATTGTCGGAGAGGTATCTCTGGGCCCTCTTGGTAATGCACATCACATAAGCCTTGCAAGCATTGCAACTAATGAGTTAGTTGTCAGATAATGTATTACGGAACGAGTAAAGAGACTTGCCGGTAACGAGATTGAACTAGGTATTAAGATACCGACGATCGAATCTCAGGGAAGTAACATACCGATGACAAAGGGAACAACGTATGTTGTTATGCGGTCTGACCGATAAAGATCTTTGTAGAATATGTAGGAGCCAATTTGAGCATCCAGGTTCCGCTATTGGTTATTGACCGGAGACGTGTCTCGGTCATGTCTACATTGTTCTCGAACCCGTAGGGTCCGCACGCTTAAGGTTTCGATGATAGTTATATTATGAGTTTATGAGTTTTGATGTACCGGAGTTAGTTCGGAGTCCCGGATGTGATCACGGACATGACGAGGAGTCTCTAAATGGTCGAGACATAAAGATTGATATATTGGACGGCTATATTCGGACACCGGAAGTGTTCCGGGTGATTTCAGAGAAAACTGGAGAGCCAGAGGGTTACCGGAACCCCCTCGGGAGAAGTAATGGGCCATATGGGCCTTAGTGGAGAGAGAGAGGGGCAGCCAAAGGTGGGCCGCATGCCTCCTCCCCCCTGGTCCGAATTGGACTAGGAGAGGGGTGGCGGCGCCCCCCTTTCCTTGTCCCTCCCCACTTCTTTCCCCCTCCTAGTAGGAGTCCTACTCCTACTAGGAGGAGGACTCCTCCTTGGCGCGCCATAGGGGCCGGCCGGCCTCCTCCCCTTGATCCTTTATATACGGGGGCAGGGGGCACCCCTAGACACACAAGTTGATCCACGTGATCATATTCTTAGCCGTGTGCGGTGCCCCCTTCCACCATAATCCTGGATAATATTGTAGTGGTGCTCAGGCGAAGCCCTGCGATGGTAGTACATCAAGATCGTCACCACGCCGTCGTGCTGACTGAACTCTTCCCCGGCACATTTCTGGATCGGAGTCCGGGGATCGTCATCGAGCTGAACGTGTGCTAGAACTCAGAGGTGCCGTAGTTTCGGTGCTTGATCGGTCGGGCCGTGAAGACGTACGACTACATCAACCGCGTTGTGCTAACTCTTCCGCTGTCGGTCTACAAGGGTACGTATATCACACTCTCCCCTCGTTGCTATGCATCACCATGATCTTGCGTGTGCGTATGATTTTTTTTTTCAAATTACTACGTTCCCCAACAGTGGTATCAGAGCCTGGTTTTATGTGTTGATGTTATATGCACGAGTAGAACACAAGTGAGTTGTGGGCGATATAAGTCATACTGCTTACCAGCATGTCATACTTTGGTTCGGCTGTATTGTTGGACGAAGCGGCCCGGACCAACATTACGCGTACGCTTACGCGAGACCGGTTCTCCCGACGTGCTTTGCACAAAGGTGGCTAGCGGGTGACAGTTTCTCCAACTTTAGTTGAACCGAGTGTGGCTACGCCCGGTCCTTGCGAATGTTAAAACAACACCAACTTGACAAACTATCGTTGTGGTTTTGATGCGTAGGTAAGATTGGTTCTTGCTTAAGCCCGTAGCAGCCACGTAAAACTTGCAACAACAAAGTAGAGGACGTCTAACTTGTTTTTGTAGGGCATGTTGTGATGTGATATGGTCAAGACATGATGCTGAATTTTATTGTATGAGATGATCATGTTTTTTAACCAAGTTATCGGCAACTGGCAGGAGCCATATGGTTGTCGCTTTATTGTATGAAATGCAATTGCGTTGTAATGCTTTACTTTATCACTAAACGGTAGCGATAGTCGTGGAAGCATAAAATTGGCGAGACGACAACGATGCTACGATGGTGATCAAGGTGTCGCGCCGGTGACGATGGTGATCACGACGGTTGCCAGGGCTGCTGATCCACGGGCACCTATGGGACCGGCGGTCCGGGTCCCTTTTGGTTCGGCGGGGGGCGGAGGTCACGCAAAGAGCAGATCGAGGCGAAGCCCGCGGGCGGTTTGGTCGTGCGAGGAGTAAATCGAGGCGAAGCATGCGAGCGATTTACCCAGGTTCGGGTCGCACGGATGCGTAAAACCCTAATCCTGCTTTGAGGATTGGTATTGATTTCTAGCTCGGGAGCGAGATCGAGCGTGAGTGTGTGGAATCGCTGAACCGATCCCCCCTCTACGTTGGCCCGGTCCTCCTTTTATATGCTCAAGGGGTTACCGACATAGGGCAACGGAGGGAAAAAGTGGAAAAGGGTGCCGTGGGTAGGCATAGCTAGGTGCTGTAGTAGGCACAGCTAGCTGCTACAGTGTTATCATACCTAACCCTGACGGCAGGGGACAAGGGCATTAAATGCCCGTCTGTGTCGCCTAGACAGCACCGAAAGGGACCGCTAGGGACGCCACCGTCTTGCCACGATGGTTGTCTTGTCAGCGCCTGCGTGCCACCGCACGCCCCTAGCTGCACAGCCTCCTGCCACGTGCGCTTGGGAGGGGCCCCGGAGCGACACGTGGGTGGATGTGCTGGAGCGCGGGCGTGGAGTGGGGGCTTGCCGCGGCAAGCGCCTTGCCGCGACCGTCGACTTGTCGCTTCCGGGAGCTTGTTGCTCACCGGGCCTTGTCGGGGCGCGTAGCGCGCCGCGGCAAGTTCCTTGGAATGTCTTGGGTGGTCTTCCCGGCAAGCGCCTCTTGCCGGGGCCTTGGGATGCTTCTGATGGCCTTCCCGGCAAGATCCTCTTGCCGGGATCTTGCCTTCTTCCCGGCAAGCTCCTCTTGCCGGGGTCTTGTCTTGAGTACTTTGTTCTTGAATGGTCTTCAAAGGGACCACGGAGGATCTTGGCGGTGACCTGGCAGGCCTTGCCGCGGGACGCTGCGACTGCCCGTGCACAAGTTCGGGGTACTAAGGGTACCCCTACTTTAGTACACCGACAGGAGCCCCCGGGCCTGGGCCAGACACGGTGCCGAACGCTGTTGGGCTAGGCCCAAAACAGTGCACGGGCACGCGCGGCTTAGGTCACACTGTGCGTCCCTCCGCTTCCATCGCGCATGCCCGGAACGGCACGCGTTAAACGCGGCGTCGTGGGTGACGTGGGCGGCGCGGGCGCGCGGGGCTAAGCCCCGCGAGCGTGCGTCAAGCCATGATGAAGGGGAACGGCCCACGCCCTCTTCTCCAAGCGGAGATAGGCGTGGGGGCATGGCGCATTTACTGGACGGGGCCGGCGTGCGGTTTTCGAAGCGCCCACTCCCCGAGATTTCGGGCTAGGGCGAGGCCGCCCCATCCGTCGCCTCAGTTCTGCCTCTCCGCCACGCGGCTCTCATGCACTTGGGATCGCGGACGGCGGTAGCGGGAACCTGGGCCGTTGCGAGCAGAGGGGGCGGGTCGGCCCGCCTCCCTGCTCTTCCTGTGTCTTGATTCGCCGAGCGGGGCGGCTGGGCTCCCACTTCGCTCCTTTATATGGAGCGGGAAGGGAGCACCGAAGCCTGCACCCTCTCGTCTCCTCCTTTCTTCAGCTTCTGCTCCCCTTTCTCTCATTCGCCATGGAGAAAGGGAATCCTGGGCCTTCATCGGTGGCGGCGAGGGTCGCCGCCAGACAGCGCACCCTCCCCTCTTCCTCGCTCGTGGTGGCGGAGCCAGCCATAAGGGGAAGAGGGAGGGGGCGAGGTCGTTGACGAGGTCGAGGGCGAGGTCGAGGCGCTTGGGGGAGAGGCGGACGGGGCGACGCGCCAGCTTCGCCCCCGCCGGCGGCCCCTCCCCCCGCGGCGGTCCATATATGGGACAATCCTTGTGAGTTCTTCGTCAAGCTGCGTCGGGCGCCTCATCGTCGCCTCCGGCTTCCAGCTCCATTCGCGAGCGTGATGGAGTCGGACCCGCCCGAAACTCTGAGACTACACATGAGGGGCTGTGGGATCAGCGGCACGCGAGTCCGCGTGGTGTTCCCAGCCCCTAGTGTGATGTATCTCGAACGAGAGTGGAAGACGTTCGCCCGCATCCACAGCCTGATGGAGGGGTTCACCCTCCATTTTAAGCTGATGGAGGGTGATCTCCTCTCCGTCAAGGTCTTCGGGTGCTTTGGCACCCGGGCGAAGTGCTGCGTGGACAGCTCCTCCGATAGCGAAGGCTCCTCCTCGAGTGAGAGTGACGAGGAGGAGAGCGGCACTGATGGTGAGGGTGGCGGGCGGCAGGACGGCGGCTCCGACTAGGTGTCGGGCGCCGTCTCGTGCGGCACCGGCGACCCTATCATCCGCGGCGCCGGCTTCTTGAACTCCCCGGGGGCGTCTCCTTGGGCGGCTGGCGTAAGGAGGCCGCGGAAGGGGAAGAGGGCTGGCGACAAGGCCGTCAGGTCGGAGTACGAGGGCGTGGTGCCCTCGACAGCGTGCTGACGTCCTGCCGCCCCTCCTTCGCACCCTTCTCCCGGCGTCGCCATCACCGTCCGGCCCCCGGGATGTTCTCTTGGTGTCTTCTGGCACCTGTAGCTCACCTTGGCGCCCCTTTCCCCTTTTCGCCTCCTTGACCTACCTCCTGAAGAGAGGGACAGGAAAGGGATTACGGGCACCTTATCTTTTTAATTGTAAGCCTTCGGGCCTTAGCTGTATCTAAAACTTGTAATCCTCTCTTTCATGTTTTTCATCCTCTTTGGACTGTACCTGTATGGGATGTTTTTTAATGAAAAGGGGATGTTTGCCGGGTTATTTGCCTCGCGGGTTGAACCCACGCCAAGGAACAAATCCTTGGTATCTCTCGGACAGGCATTCCATGCCCCGACAACAAGCCCCGCCGCCTTCCCACGCCGCTTGACCGTTCTCACGCCTTTGACGGAGGCGGGAACGAGGTGGGCGCGGTCTCCTCGTTTCATCCCTTTGCTGTCGCGGCTACGACCAAACTTGGCCCCGGGAACGCTTTCCAGGGCCTATAGTCGGGGGAGCACGGCAGTTTACGGGAAGAAACGCGGTTTCACATTCCCCAGTCCATAAGAGGATGCATGAAGAGGGATGGAAAACTTATCTGATATCGCAGCCCCCGGCAACTCTGGCTTGCCGGGGGTGACATCTTGGCATTCACAGCCCTCGGCGTTCTTGTCGGGGCCCAGGTGCCGGCACGCCCTTCTTCTCCTTTTCGTCTCCAGATGGCCTGGCCAGGACGTGCAAGCCCTGCGAACGAAGGAAAAGCAAAGGGACGGACACTCGACCTCTAAGCTAGGGGTTAGCCGCTGTTAGGGACTATCGACCCTAACCAAGGACGAGACTCAGACTCAATCTAGCATGCATTCTATAGCCCCCGGGGTATGCAGCGCTTCATTTTCTGGTGCTCAGGGTCTGCGCCTGGCTCTGTACAGAGGTTTACATGCAACAGCGGCAAGACTCGTACAGAAAGGTGGTTGCCGGACGGTGTCCGACAACCGCGCCTTACGGGTAAAACTTACGAAGATGCTCGATGTTCCAGGAGTTGCTCACTGGAATGCCATCTTCGGTCTCAAGGCGGACAGCGCCAGGCCTTGTGACTCGTTTCACCCGGTAAGGGCCTTCCCACTTCGGCGTCAACTTGTTGGAATTCTTGGCCGACTAAACGCGCCGAAGAACAAGGTCGCCTTCCTCGAGACTCCTGGCATTGACTCTGCGGCTGTGGTAGCGGCGCAGAGCTTGCTGGTAGCGAGCAGCTCGCACAGCAGCCTGGAGACGATCTTCCTCAAGGAGCAGCGCGTCATCTTGCCGCAGCTGCTCTTGCTCAAGCTCATCGTAAGCAAGCACTCGAGGTGACCCGTATACGAGTTCCGTGGGGGTAACTGCCTCTGCTTCATAGACTAGAGCAAAGGGTGTCTGTCCAGTGGCTCGATTTGGCGTCGTTCTGATCGACCAAAGAACCACCGGTAGCTCCTCGATCCAGTTTCTTCCGCACTGGCGCAGCCTATCGAAAGTTCTGGTCTTGAGCCCGCGCAGCACCTCAGCATTTGCCCTCTCCGCTTTACCGTTGCTCCTTGGGTGAGCAACAGAAGCGAAGCAGACTATGGCGCCGAGATCTTGGATGTACTGCATGAAGGCGTGGCTCGTGAACTGTGTGCCGTTGTCGGTGATTATCCGGTTAGGGATCCCGAAGTGGCAAACAATCGACCTGAAGAACTTGACGGCTGACTGTGCGGTCACCTTCCTCACTGGTTCCACTTCCGGCCACTTTGTGAACTTGTCGATTGCGACGTACAAGTACTCAAAGCCCCCGACAGCTCGGGGGAAGGGGCCGAGGATGTCGAGCCCCCAGACCGAAAAGGGCCAGGATAAAGGGATCGTCTAGAGAGCTTGAGTTGGCTGGTGTATCTGCTTTGAATGGAACTGGCACGCTTCACACTTGGTTACTTGTGCAGTTGCATCCTGGAGGGCTGTTGGCCAGAAGAAACCTTGCCGGAATGCTTTACCGACGAGTGCTCTTGCGCCAATGTGGTGACCACATATGCCTCCATGTATCTCTGCCAACAGCTTCTGTCCGTCTTCCCGGGGAATGCACCTCAATTTCACACCGTTGAGTCTTCTTCTGTACAGCGTCTTGTCGACGAACTGGTACATACTTGACTGCCGGGCTACTCTTTCGGCTTCTTCTTGCTCTTCGGGAAGTTCTCCTGTCTGAAGGAAACGGACAATCTGCTGCGCCCATGTTGGAGCCTGTGGCTCGACAACAAGGGCTAAAGGCGACTCTGCTGCCGCGGGAACATCCGCTTCTACGGCGAGAAGCTGTGTCTCTGCCGGAGCTTGACGTTCCGCGACAAGCTTGCCGGGAGCTTCAGCTTCAACGGAACAAACCCTAGGGCTTGCCGGAGCATCTGGCTCCCCGGCGCTCTTGGCGTTGATCTTGGAGGTTGCTGCGGGAATATCTGCTTCTACGTCGAGAAGCAGTGTCTCTGCCGGAGCGTGACATTCCGCGACAAGCTTGCCGGGAGCTTTTGCTTCAACGGAACAAGCCCTAGGGCTTGCCGGAGCAGACTGCTCCTCAGCGCCTTCGGTGTTGATCTTGGGGACCTTCTTGGCGGCGGCTTCGGGAAGCTCTGCCGGCAGGTAGTCACCAGGAATCAACTTCCTCTTCTTGCTTTGTCCAGTTGATGGTGTCACGGACGGTTGAGTCAGCTTGAGCACAAAGGTCCCTGGTTCCACAGGTAACTTAAGTGCGGCGCACTTCGATAGGCCATCTGCAATGGCGTTCTGAGTTCTCGGAACGTGCTCCATTTGTAGGTTGTCAAAGCGCTCTTCTAGCTTTCTCACTTCGTCGACGTAAGCTTCCATCAACGGACTCTGATAATTCTTGTTTACCTGGCGGACGACAAGCTGTGAGTCACCCCTGACAATGAGCTTTTTAATCCCAAGGTCTGCCGCGATCCTGAGACCGGCAAGCAATCCCTCATTCTCTGCAGTATTGTTTGTTGCTTGCTCCTTGGGAAAGTGCATCTGGACTATGTACTTGAGGTGCTCTCCGGTGGGCGCGATAAGCAGCACACCAGCGCCGGCGCCTTGCAGCGAGAAGGCACCATCAAAGTACATCAGCCACTCTTTGCTCGCTTCTTTGTCGGGGATGCTCGTCTCCGGAGTTTCTTCGTCCGGAGTTGGCATCCATTCCGCTATGAATTCTGCCAATGCTCTGCTCTGGATAGTTGAAGTGCTTTCAAACTTGAGACCAAAGCTTGACAGTTCCAGTGCCCACTCAACAATCCTGCCTGTCGCTTCAGGATTCTGCAGTATCCTCTTCAGCGGAAAGCGAGTGACCACTGTGATCTCGTGTGCTTGGAAGTAATGGCGCAGCTTTCTCGAGGCCATGAGAAGGCCGGAAAGCAGTTTCTGCACACCAGAGTACCTTGACCTAGCCCCCTGCAACAGGGAACTGACAAAGTAAACTGGGCGCTGCACCGTTTTCTTCCGTATCTCCTCGTGTATCAGCGCGGGTTCATCTTTGTCGGGACCAGAGCTTGTCGGGGAAGCCCCCTGCTTGTCGCTGGATGCGCTTGCCGCGGTTGCTGGCTCATCATCCGCCTCCCTCTCTACCACTAACGCAGCACTAACCACTTGATTGGTTGCCGCTATGTACAACAGCAACTTCTCTTGTGGCTTAGGCGCGACAAGTATTGGAGGGGAGGACAGGTATCTCTTCAGGTCTTGCAGCGCAGCCTCCGCGTCCGGAGTCCATTTCATTGGACCTGCCTGTGTCAATAGTTTGAAAAACGGCAGGGCGCGCTCAGCAGACCGAGAGATAAACCTGCTGAGAGCAGCCACGCAACCGGCAAGTTTCTGAACATCTTTGACGCGCTTCGGGGCTTCAATCTGCTCAATGGCCCTAATCTTGTCGGGGTTGGCTTCAATTCCCCGCTGAGACACGAAGAACCCGAGAAGCTTGCCGGAGGGAACTCCGAACACGCACTTCTCTGGGTTGAGCTTGAGGCTGATCTTGCGCAGATTTGCAAAAGTCTCGTCCAAGTCTTGGATCAGGGTTGCTTTGTTCTTGCTCTTGACCACTATATCATCCATGTAGGCTTCCACATTTCTGTGTATTTGTGGCTCAAGAGCGATATGGACTACTCTTGCAAATGTTGAACCGGCATTTTTTAATCCGAAAGGCATCCGTACAAAGCAGTACGTGCCACATGGAGTAATAAATGCGGTCTTCTCTTCATCCTCCTCTGCCATGAAGATTTGATGATACCCGGAGTACGCATCAAGAAACGAAAGCAAGTCACATCCAGCTGTGGAGTCAACAATCTGGTCAATGCGCGGCAAAGGAAATGGGTCTTTGGGACAAGCTTTGTTAACATCGGTGAAATCGATGCAAAGCCTCCATTTCCCGTTTGCCTTGCGCACGACTACAGGATTGGCCAACCACGTGGGATGGAGCACTCCTCTGACGAGGCCTGGTGCTTCCAGTTTCTTGATTTCCTCCGCAATGAATTCTTGGCGCTCCACCGCCTGCTTCCGGACTTTCTGCTTGATGGGCCGCGCATGAGGACAGACGTTAAGGTGGTGCTCAATCACTTTCCTGGGAACACCGGTGATGTCAGACGGTTGCCATGCAAACACGTCGACGTTCGCCCGCAGGAAAGCAATGAGCGCGCTTTCCTATTTAGGATCAAGCGTGGCACTGATGGTGAAGGTACCACCAGCGCCATCCTCCTTGGCGGACACCTTCTTCATCTCTGGCGGAGCCGCCATTGTCTTCTTGTGCTTGCCGGTGAAGCTCGATGGTGCGTCCTCGACGGCAGCGCAACACTCCGAAGAGGCGCGCTTGCCGGAGTGGGCACCAGAGCTTTTGCCGGACTTGGTCTTCTTGCCGGTGGAGCTCGACGGTGCGTCCTCGATGGCAGCGCAGCACTCCGAAGAGGTGCGTTTGCCGGAGTGGGCATCGGAGCTCTTGCCGGACTTGGTCTTCCCGGAGCTCGATGGTGCGTCCTCAACGGTAGCGCAGCACTCCGAAGAGGTGCGCTTGCCGGAGGGGGCACCAGAACTCTTGCCGGACTTGGTCTTCTTGGTCCCGGGAGCTACAGCGGCAAGTGGATCGCGGTCTGCCGTGGCTGCTGCTTCCCGGTAGATCTTGTCGGCACAGATAAGAGCGTCCTTCTTGTCGCCAGGGACAGAAATGACGCTTATCGGGCCTGGCATCTTCAGCACATTATACGCGTAGTGAGAGGCCGCCATGAACTTGGCGAGTGCTGGATGGCCAAGTATCCCATTGTAAGGCAACGGGATATCGGCAACGTCAAACGTGACCCTCTCAGTCCTGAAGTTTAACTCGCTGCCGAATGTTACCGGCAGCGTGACCTTCCCCTTCGGCTTGCTCCTTCCCGGGTTGATTCCTTGGAATGTGCCGGTCTCTTCGAGCTCGCCGTCAGGGATCTGGAGTTTTCGGAGCACAGCGGAGGAGATCAGGTTTAAGCCGGCCCTGCCGTCGACTAGCATCTTGGTGACCTTGAGGTTGCGGATGGTTGGTGAAACCAACATCGGCAGACACCCGACCGCGGTTGTGCGATCAGGGTGGTCCTCAATGTCAAAGATGATAGGCGTGCTGGACCACTTCAGAAGCTTGCGCGATTCGATGGGCGGTTCCGCTGCATTGACTTCCCGCACCCACTGTTTGAGTTGGCGGTGCGAGGTATGCAGGGAAGCACCCCCGTCAACACACAAGACCTCTGTGGCTTTCTGAAACTCCTGCTCACTGGTCTCAATGTCATCCATGTCTTCATCCTCACCGTCGTCTTCATCGTTGTCGCGACCGCGGGGAGGTCTGTCTCCTTGCCGCTGCTTGGCCTTGCCGCGGCGTCCTTCCTGGCCGGTACGCTTCTGGCCAGGTTTCTCGGCACCCCCTTGGGCTCTCTCCTTGTCGCGCCGCTCGTACTCAGCCCTCTGTTGCTGGACGAGCTGCTCGACCTTCTTGCAGCTCTGGAGGTCATGGCCCTTGGTGCGGTGAATCTTACAGTATTGCTTGCCGGAGCCGTCCCGCTTGTCGGCGACCGCCACAGCCTGACAGTTGGTGCACGCGGCAACTTCCTTGCCGGATCTACCAACTGTAGCCTTCGTGGCGTCACCTTCATTGCCGGACTGCTCAACGACCAGCACCTCGTTGTTCTGCTTCTTCCTGTTGTTGCGCCGCCGGCTTCTCTTTGCCGGGGCGGCATCCTCACTGTCAGATCCTCCTGCTCCAGTGCTTTCTCTGGGGAATTTCCTCCCCTCCTCAGCGCGCGCACACCTGTCGGCCAGGGCATAAAGCTCGCTGACGTCCCGAATCTTGCACATCGCCAACTCCTCCCGCATCCTGCGGTTACGCACGTTCTGATGGAACACGCTGATTACCGCGGCAGGGTGGATATTTGGGATGTTGGGGTGAACACGGCTGAACCTCTGGATGTACTGGCGCAGGGGCTCTCCTTCCTTCTGGGCGAGCAGATGAAGATCGCTCTCTTGGCCATGAGGTTTGTGGCCGCCTGTGAAGGCGCCAACAAACTGATGGCACAGCTTGGCCCAGGAGGATATGGAGTTGTCCGGCAAGTGCATGAGCCAGGACCTGACGTTGGGCTTAAGCACCAGCGGGAAGTAGTTGGCAAGGATCTTGTCGTCTCGTCCCCCAGCAGCCTGCACCGCGATGGTGTAGATGCTGAGGAACTCCGACGGATGCAACTTGCCGTCGTACTTCTCTGGTACATCTGGCTTGAAGTTCTTCGTACTGGGCCACTTGACTTGCCGCAGCTCACGAGTGAACGCAGGGCAACCTACCAGGTACGGTAAGTTGCCTGGTTCCCCTGGCGCATGCATGTCAACAGAGGGCCCAGCGCGCTGGTCTGACTGATGTCGCGCTTCTCTCCGGCGCTCGATGCGAGTACGAGCGTCTTCCCGCTGTCGTTCTTGAAGAACTTGGCGCTGATCGCGACGAGCTCGGGGATCAGACGACGCGGTGGAGTCGCTGTCGAGGTGGATCCGAAGAGTCGGTGATCTTGGCCTTCGGGGTGGGGAGTGCACAGTAGTTGCACCCCCACCAGTCTTGTCTCCACCGGTTCGCGCCTGGCTGACTCGCTGCGGCTGCAACGTGCTCGGCTGCCGAGGAGTGTCGCCGTTGGCGAAGCCGATGAGACTCTGGATAGTGGCCCTCCAGTCGTCGATCTTGTCCGCCGCTGGAGGGTAGTCTAGGAGCAGCTGAGCTCGCGCCAGAGCTTCCGCTGCGGTGGCGGGCGGCGGTAGCGAACGGTGCGAGGAGCGGGATACGCTCGGACTCCTAACCACGTTAGAAGGAGCAGTATCCCGTCCAGGCGACCGCGTCTCGCTCGCGCCGGCTTGTTGACGCGCTTGGTGGTCCTGGGCGCTCCGGGATCCACCAGCTCGATCTTGATCCGTGAGTACCGTGAGTACCAGGACGCTGCCGGTCCCGTGAGTACCAGGACGCTGCCGGTCCCGCACCTCCTGAGATGGGCGCGGTGCATGCACGGACGCCGAGGTCTTGGAGGGCGCCCGGTCGTTGTGGGAGCCGGCCACGCCACCGATGGGCAGCGCCGCCTTGCCCTGGGACCTAGCAGCACCGAGAGTTCCCTCGTCGATGCATGCCCTTCCGCCGATGTCTGCCCCACCATCCGTTTGCTCCGGCGGTGGGTGGCTTGGCGCGGACGGAGCAGCTGCCTCTGAAACCTTCTTCTTCGGCGGCATGTTCACGAAGATGGCGAAGATCGATGAAGAAGATGAAGATCTAGCTCGCAAGAACGCCGGATCTGATTCACACAACTTCGACGCCCCCTACCTGGTGCGCCAGAGATGCCGGGGCTGCTGATCCACGGGCACCTATGGGACCGGCGGTCCGGGTCCCTTTTGGTTCGGCGGGGGGGCGGAGGTCGCGCAAAGAGCAGATCGAGGCGAAGCCCGCGGGCGGCTTGGTCGTGCGAGGAGTAAATCGAGGCGAAGCACGAGAGCGATTTACCCAGGTTCGGGCCGCACGGATGCGTAAAACCCTACTCCTGCTTTGTGGATTGGTATTGATTTCTAGCTCGGGAGCGAGATCGAGCGTGAGTGTGTGGAATCACTGAACCGACCCCCCTCTACGTTGCCCCGGGCCTCCTTTTATATGCTCAAGGGGTTACCGACATAGGGCAACGGAGGGATGAAGTGGAAAAGGGTGCCGTGGGTAGGCATAGCTAGGTGCTGTAGTAGGCACAGCTAGCTGCTACAGTGTTATCATACCTAACCCTGACGGCAGGGGACAAGGGCATTAAATGCCCGTCTGTGTCGCCTAGACAGCACCGAAAGGGACCGCTAGGGACGCCACCGTCTTGCCACGATGGTTGTCTTGTCAGCGCCTGCGTGCCACCGCACGCCCCTAGCTGCACAGCCTCCTGCCACGTGCGCTTGGGAGGGGCCCCGGAGCGACACGTGGGTGGATGTGCTGGAGCGCGGGCGTGGAGTGGGGGCTTGCCGCGGCAAGCGCCTTGCCGCGGCCGTCGACTTGTCGCTTCCGGGAGCTTGTCGCTCACCGGGCCTTGTCGGGGCGTGTAGCGCGCCGCGGCAAGTTCCTTGGAATGCCTTGGATGGCCTTCCCGGCAAGCGCCTCTTGCCGGGGCCTTGGGACGCTTCTGATGGCCTTCCCGGCAAGCTCCTCTTGCCGGGGTCTTGACTTCTTCCCGGCAAGCTCCTCTTGCCGGGGTCTTGTCTTGAGTACTTTGTTCTTGAATGGTCTTCAAAGGGACCATGGGAAATCTTGGCGGTGACCTGGCAGGCCTTGCCGCGTGACTCTGCGACTGCCCGTGCACAAGTTCGGGGTACTAAGGGTACCCCTACTTTAGTACACGGACAACGGTGCTTCGAAGATGGAGATCACAAGCACAAGATGATGATGGCCATATCATATCACTTATATTGATTGCATGTGATGTTTATCTTTTATGCATCTTATCTTGCTTTGATTGACGGTAGCATTTTAAGATGATCTCTCACTAATTATCAAGAAGTGTTCTCCCTGAGTATGCACCGTTGCGAAAGTTCTTCGTGCTGAGACACCACGTGATGATCGGGTGTGATAGGCTCTATGTTCGAATACAACGGGTGCAAAACAGTTGCACACGCAGAATACTTAGGTTATACTTGACGAGCCAAGCATATACAGATATGGCCTCGGAACACAGAGACCGAAAGGTCGAACGTGAATCATATAGTAGATATGATCAACATAGGGATGTTCACCATTGAAAACTACTCCATCTCATGTGATGATCGGACATGGTTTAGTTGATTTGGATCACGTGATCACTTAGAGGATTAGAGGGATGTCTATCTAAGTGGGAGTTCTTAAGTAATATGATTAATTGAACTTTAATTTATCATGAACTTAGTCCTGGTAGTACTAGCATATCTATGTTGTAGATCAATAGCTCGCGTTGTTGCTTTCATATGTTTATTTTGATATGTTCCTAGAGAAAATTGTGTTGAAAGATGTTAGTAGCAATGATGCGGATTGGATCCGTGATCTGAGGTTTATCCTCATTTCCGCACAGAAGAATTATGTCCTTGATGCACCGCTAGGTGACAGACCTATTGCAGGAGCAGATGTAGACGTTATGAACGTTTGGCTAGCTCAATCTGATGACTACTTGATAGTTTAGTGCACCATGCTTAACGGCTTAGAATCGGGACTTCAAAGACGTTTTGAATGTCATGGACCATATGAGATGTTCCAGGAGTTGAAGTTAATATTTCAAGCAAATACCTGAGTTGAGAGATATAAAGTCTGCAACAAGTTCTATAGCTAAAAGATGGAGGAGAATCGCTCAACTAGTGAGCATGTGCTCAGATTGTCTGGGTACTACAATTGCTTGAATCAAGTGGGAGTTAATCTTCCAGATAAAATAGTGATTGACAAAATTCTCTAGTCACCATCACCAAGTTAGTAGAACTTCGTGATGAACTATGATATGCAAGGGATAACGGAAACGATTCACAAGCTCTTCATAATGCTGAAATTGACGAAGGTAGAAATCGAGAAAAACATCAAGTGTTGATGGTTAACAAGATCACTATTTTCAAGAAAAGGGCAAAGGGAAGAAAGGGGAACTTCAAGAAGAATGGCAAGCAAGTTGCTGCTCAAGTGAAAAACCCAAGTCTGGACCTAAGCCTGAAACTGAGTACTTCTACTGCAAAGGGACTGGTCACTGGAAGCAGAACTATCCCAAGTGATTGGCGGATAAGAAGGATGACAAAGTGAACATTAGTATATTTGATATACATGTTATTGATGTGTACTTTACTAGTTTTTATAGAAACCCCTCAGTATTTGATACTAGTTTAGTTGCTAAGATTAGTAACTCGAAACGGGAGTTGCAGAATAAACAGAGACTAGTTAAGGGTGAAGTGACGATGTGTGTTGGAAGTAGTTCCAAGATTGATATGATCATCATCGCACACTCCCTATACTTTTGGGATTAGTGTTGAAACTAAATAAGTATTATTTGGTGTTTGCGTTGAGCATGAATATGATTTGATCATGTTTATTGCAATACGGTTATTCATTTAAGTAAGAGAATAAATTGTTGTTCTGTTTACATGAATAAAACCTTATATGGTTACACACCCAATGAAAATGGTTTGTTGGATCTCGATCATAGTGATACACATATTCATAATATTGAAACCAAAAGATGCAAAGTTAATAATGATGGTGCAATTTATTTGTGGCACTGCCTTTTAGGTCATATTGGTGTAAAGCGCATGAAGAAAATCCATACTGATGGGCTTTTGGAATCGCTTGATTATGAATCAGTTGATGCTTGCGAACCATGCCTCGTGGGAAAGATGACTAAGACTCCGTCCTCCAGAACAATCGAGCGAGCAACTTAATTATTGGAAATAATACATACTGATGTATGCGATCCGATGAGTGTTGAGGCTCGCAGCGGGTATCGTTATTTTCTAACCTTCACAGATGATTTGAGCAGATATGGGTATACCTACTGGATGAAATACAAGTATGAAACATTTGAAAAGTATGAAACATTTCAGAATGAAGTGGAGAATCATCGTAACAAGAAAATAAAAGTTTCTGCGATATGATCGCAGAAATAAAATATTTGAGTTAACGAGTTTGGCCTTCAGTTAAAACAATGTGGAATAGTTTCACAAACTCATGCCACCTGGAACACCACAGCATAATGGTGTGTCCGAATGTCATAACCGTACTTTATTGGATATATACTGCAATCTATGATGTCTCTTGCCGACTACCAATATCGTTTTGGGGTTATGCATTAGGACAACTGCATTCACATTTAAAAGGGCACCATCTAAGTTACCATCTAAGTCCGTTGAGACGACACAATCTGAACTGTGGTTTGGCAAGAAACCAAAGTTGTCGTTTCTTAAAGTTTGAGGTTGCAATGCTTATGTGAAAATGTTTCAACCTGATAAGCTCAAACCCAAATTGGAGAAGTGCGTCTTCATAGGATACCCAAAAGAAATTGTTGGGTACACCTTCTATCACAGATCCGAAGGCAAGTTATTCTTTGCTGAGAATGGATCCTTTCTAGAGAAGGAGTTTCTCTCGAAAGAAGTGAGTGGGAGGAAAATAGAACTTGATGAGGTAACTGTACCTGCTCCCTTATTGGAAAGTAGTTCATCACAGAAATCTGTTCCTGTGAATACTAGACCGATTAGTGAGGAAGATAATGATGATGATCATGTAACTTCAGATCAAGTTACTACCGAACCTCGTAGGTAAACCAGAGTGAGATCCGCACCAGAGTGGTACGGTAATCTAGTTCTGGAGGTCATGTTACTTGACCATGACGAGCCTACGAATTATGAGGAAGCGATGATGAGCCCAGATTCCGTGAAATGGCTTGAGGCCATGAAATCTAAGATGAGATCCATGTATGAGAACAAAGTATGGACTTTGATTGACTTGCCCAATGACCGGCGAGCCATTGAGATTAAATGGATCTTCAAGAGGAAGACGGACGCTAATAGTAGTGTTACTATCTACAAAGCTAGAATTGTCATAAAAGGTTTTCGACAAGTTCAAGGTGTTGACTACGATGAGAGTTTCTCACTCGTATCTATGCTTAAGTCTGTCCAAATCATGTTAGCAATTGCCGCATTTTAAGAAATCTAGAAAATGGATAACAAAACTGCAATCCTTAATGGATTTATTTAAAAAGAGTTGTATATCATGCAACCAAAAGGTTTTGTCGATCCCAAAGGAGCTAACAAAGTGTGCAAGCTCCAGCGATCCATTTATGGACTGGTGCAAGCCTCTCGGAGTTGGAATAAATGCTTTGATAGTTTGATCAAATCATTTGGGTTTGTACAGACTTTTGGAGAAGCCTGTATTTACAAGAAAGTGAGTGGGAGCTCTGTAGCATTTCTGATATTATATGTGGATGACATATTACTAATTGGAAATGATATATGATTTCTAGATAGCATAAAGGGATACTTGAATAAGAGTTTTTCAATGAAAGACCTCGGTGAAGCTGCTTACATATTGGGCATTAAGATCTATAGAGATAGATCAAGACGCTTAATTGGACTTTCACAAAGCACATACCTTGACAAAGTTTTGAAGAAGTTCAAAATGGATCAAGCAAAGAAAGGATTCTTGCCTGTGTTACAAGGTGTGAAGTTGAGCAAGACTCAGAACCCGACCACGGCAAAAGATACAAAGAGAATGAAAGTCATTCCCTATGCCTCAGCCATATGTTCTATAAAGTATGCTATGCTGTGTACTAGATCTATTGTATACCTTACACTGTTTTTGGTAAGGGAGTACAATAGTGATCTAGGAGTAGATCACTGGACAGCCGTCAAAATTATCCTTAGTGGAATAAGGATATGTTTCTCGATTATGGACATGACAAAAAGGTTCGTCGTAAAGGGTTACGTCGATGCAAATTTTAACACTGATCTAGATGACTCAAAGTCTCAATCTGGATACATATTGAAAGTGGGAGCAATTAGCTATAGTAGCTCCGTGCAGAGCATTGTTGACATAGAACTTTGCAAAATACATACGGATCTGAATATGGCAGACCCGTTGACTAAACTTCTCTCACAGGCAAAACATGATCACACCTTAATACTCTTTGGGTGTTAATAACATAGCAATGTGAACTAGATTATTGACTCTAGTAAACCCTTTGAGTGTTGGTCAAATAATGATGTGAACTATTGGTGTTAAATCACATGGCAATGTGAACTAGATTATTGACTCTAGTGCAAGCGGGAGACTAAAGGAAATATGCCCTAGAGGCAATAATAAAGTTATTATTTATTTCCTTATTTCATGATAAATGTTTATTATTCATGCTAGAATTGTATTAACCGGAAACATAATACATGTGTGAATACATAGACAAACAGAGTGTCACTAGTATGCCTCTACTTGACTAGCTCGTTAATCAAAGATGGTTATGTTTCCTAACCATAGACAAAGAGTTGTTATTTGATTAACGGGATCATATCATTAGGAGAATGATGTGATTCACTTGACCCATTCCGTTAGCTTAGCACTTGATCGTTTAGTATGTTGCTATTGCTTTCTTCATGACTTATACATGTTCCTATGACTATGAGATTATGCAACTCCTGTTTGCCGGAGGAACACTTTGTGTGCTACCAAACGTCACAACGTAACTGGGTGATTATAAAGGAGCTCTACAGGTGTCTCCAAAGGTACATGTTGGGTTGGCGTATTTCAAGATTAGGATTTGTCACTCCGATTGTCGGAGAGGTATCTCTGGGCCCTCTCGGTAATGCACATCACATAAGCCTTGCAAGCATTGCAACTAATGAGTTAGTTGTGAGATGATGTATTACGGAACGAATAAAGAGACTTGCCGGTAATGAGATTGAACTAGGTATTAAGATACCGACGATCGAATCTCGGGCAAGTAACATACCGATGACAAAGATCTTCGTAGAATATGTAGGAGCCAATATGAGCATCCAGGTTTCGCTATAGGTTATTGACCGAAGATGTGTCTCGGTCGTGTCTACATTGTTCTCGAACCCGTAGGGTCCGTACGCTTAAGGTTTCGATGACAGTTATATTATGAGTTTATGAGTTTTGATGTACAGAAGTTAGTTCGGAGTCCCGGATGTGATCACGGAAATGACGAGGAGTCTCGAAATGGTCGAGACATAAAGATTGATATATTGGACGGCTATATTTGGACACCGGAAGTGTTCCGGGTGATTTCGGAGAAAACCGGAGAGCCAGAGGGTTACCGGAACCCCCCGGGAGAAGTAATGGGCCATATGGGCCTTAGTGGAGAGAGAGGGGCAGCCAAAGGTGGTCCGCACGCCTCCTCCCCCTGGTCCGAATTGGACTTGGAGAGGGGGGCGGCGCCCCCCTTTCCTTCTCCCTCCCCACTTCTTTCCCCCTCCTAGTAGGAGTCCTACTCCTACTAGGAGGAGGACTCCTCCTTGGCGCGCCATAGGGACCGGCCGGCCTCCTCCCCTTGATCCTTTATATACGGGGGCAGGGGGCACCCCTAGACACACAAGTTGATCCACGTGATCATATTCTTAGCTGTGTGCGATGCCCCCTTCCACCATAATCCTCGATAATATTGTAGCGGTGCTTAGGCGAAGCCCTGCGACGGTAGTACATCAAGATCGTCACCACGCCGTCATGCTGATGGAACTCTTCCCCGACACTTTGCTGGATCGGAGTCCGGGGATTGTCATCGAGCTGAACATGTGCTAGAACTCGGAGGTGCCGTAGTTTCGGTGCCTGATCGGTTGGGCCGTGAAGACGTACGACTACATCAACCGCGTTGTGCTAACGCTTCCGCTGTCGGTCTACAAGGGTACGTAGATCACACTCTCCCCTCGTTGCTATGCATCACGATGATCTTGCGTGTGCGCAGGATTTTTTTTTTAAATTACTACGTTCCCCAACACTAGGGTCACCGAGGGGTCGAGGGTCGTCGAACATGAGAGGAAGAAGAGGATAAAGAAAGAAGAGGAAGAAGAAAAAAAGAGAGGAGAATAAAGAATAGAGGAGTTCTTCTCCTCTATTCTTTCTTCTCCTCTTTTTTTCTTCTTATTCCTCTTTTTTTATCGGGATGAGGGTCGTCCAGGGTCGCCGAGCGGTAGAGGAAACCTTAAGTAGCAAGTATCGTGGGTGTGAGATACATGTGGCCATCGGTGTTGGACACTACATCCATGTCTCACAAGTGACACGGGCGTTCTTTCTTCTCCTCATTTTTTTCTTCTTCCTCTTCTTTTTTTATCCTTGAAGCGTTGTCGAGGCCACCCCAAACCCTAGAGAAGCAGCATCGAGGCCACCCCAAACCCCAGAGAAGCAGCGTCGAGGCCACTAATTAATATTTGTTCTACGTTTGCCACTAATATATCCATCTGTCATGTTTGAATAATAATTGCCATGTTGTAAATATTTGTAGAAACTATGGACACCGCCCGAGACGAAGTACAAGAAGAGTTGTTGGGGGACATAATCGCACGGGGAAGTGATGCCGTCTGCTCATTGTTTCTCAATGACACCGATGGTCTGGAAGCAGCTGACTATGATTATGATGGCTCCGGTGACCTAATGCCGGTGCAAGAAGGAGACCGTGAGGACGGATCCGGTGACCCAATGCTGGTGCAAGAAGGAGATCGTGATGACGTCTCCGGTAACCGAATCGAGTCCGGCCAGGTATATATATTAGTTAAGCTTCTGCTGACTAGCTAATTGATGCATTCATTGTTTTGGTATGTACACATATTAATTAAGTCTTTGTTCTTTTTTCTAGCCCTCCGGATCGAGCACAACTTCGGTAAAGAGACGAGGCCCGAAGAAAAAGTTGAGCTCGGATGAAAAGTTTGAGATCATAGCAATTGTGCCCGACGGCCAACCGATTGAACCCCTCCGGACAAAGAGCGCATTTGTTGCTTAGTGCGGGGTTTTGGTTAGGGACAAGATCCCGATCAGCATCCAGCAATGGTTAAAGCCGGCTACAGAAGACCCTGAGGTGTCTTATGTCAATGATATGCAGAAAAATGATCTTTGGACTAAGCTGAAGTCAAATTTCACCCTACCGCCAGAGGATGATCCGGAGAAGCCAGTTAAAGAGCAATTAATCAAGTCTTTTGCTCATAAGAGGATGGCAGAACTATTCAGGAGGTGGAAGAAAGAGCTGAATAAGCTTGTCGAAAATAAAGAGACACCAGAATTCAAGGGCAGATATGAGAAGATCAGAGATTACTGGCCCACATTTGTGGCCCAGAAGACATCGGAAAAGAGTAAGAAGATGTCGGCGACAAACAAGCAAAATGCTGCAAAGAAGAAGCATCACCATCGCACGGGGTCAGGTGGCTACCTCGTAGCCCGGCCTAAGTGGGCCAAGACTGAGAATGATCTGGTTGATAAAGGGATCGAACCAGAGACAATTAACTGGCCAGACCGTTGCCGGACTTGGTTCTTCGGGGCTGGCGGAACGTTGGACCCTGTATCAGGGAAGCGCATTTGGACGAACGATCAAATGGACATACCAGTCAAGAAGCTTTAGCAGTATATCAAAGCAGCGCAGCAAGGGATGTTCGTTCCAGACAGAGAGAATGACGAGCTCACAATGGCCCTCGGGAATCCTGAGCACCCTGGACGGACACGAGGCACACCAGGCTCCATTCCGTGGAAGGCTGGGTTTCCGGACACAGGCGGTTACAAATGCCACGAGAGGAGGAAGAAAGTGGAGCAGACCCAACTGCAGGCGCTGCACGCTAGGGTACAAGCGATAGAGGAACAAGAAGCAAATCGCAGCAAACGAACTGCCGAAGCTTCCCCCGAAGCTACCCCGCCATCTCAGCGGAGAAGCAGCGTGGCTTCCACCGAGCTGCTTCAGCCGGAGCATGTCTTGACGGCTCCTGCCAACTATCCCATGGATGCTATCACCGAGTCTCAAAATTGCCACCTTATGACACTATGGATTAATATGAAGGTCAAGGCGGCTGTTGGCTCTGTTTTTCCTACTGAACCCGGCGCATCTTTTCATTGCCGGCCGATTCTAGAAGGATATGCTAGGGTGATGGTGGATGAAATAACGGAGGGATTTGAGGACCTCCAGCTTGACCACCCTACCGGTGAAGGGGAGACTCGGCTGGGTTCTGCTCTGAAGACTCCATGCCTATGGCGGAAGGAGCTCATCAACCTTCCGAACTGGACGCCTCCGCCTCCTCCTCCTCTGGCGAGTCAGGGCACTCTGCCTCCTCCACCGCCTCCTCCTCCGGCGAGTGACAATCAGGGCACTCGGCCAGCTCCTTCTCCGGCGGGTGGTGGCACTCCGCTTCCTTCTCCGCCTGTGTTGGCGCGCCCGAGCAGCCAGCCTCCTCCTTCTCCGCCTCGTCAGCAAGGGCGAAAGAGACCTGCCGCCGCTCCGGCTGCTCCGGCGTGTCGTAGTCCTTCTCCTCCACCTCGTAAGCAAGTAAAGAAGACAACCGCTCCGTCTGCTCTGCCGGCGTCTAGCAGTACAACCAGAGGCGGGAGGACATATAGATTCGGTCCTTCTCTGAAGACTCCAGAGAAGTTACCATACGAGAGGACCCCGGAGGAGAAAGCCGAGATTGCGCGAGAAGAAGCGAGGAACTTCTTTGAAGGGGTGAAAGCAAAGAAACATCCACCTCCGGAGGAGAAGGTTGATCCGGTGAAAGCGAAGCGCACTCTGGCTGCTTTGACAAAACCACCCAAGTCTCCGCCGAAAGGAAACTATGAGCGCATTATTGGAAAGGAATTTGCCGAAGCGGAGCGGTCGGGAAGTACTGTCAGTGATCAAAGGCTGAAAGCACGACGAGCTGGGAAACAAATTGCCCAGCTCGGAGAACAAGCGAAGCAATCGTGCCCCCCCCCGCTCAAGGTGCCTAGCGACATCGTCGCTAATGATCCGAGGATGGTGCCCGGTTATAGCAATCTTGGATATTACCTGCTCGACGATGTACATTATGATTTCATGGAGGTGCGGGAAGCCTCTCGTCAAAGATGAAAGATCTCTATCAACGATGATGCAAAGATTGCATGATTGGTACTTGAAAATCTGCAGAGAGTCTGGGGGGAGGAGTACTTTGTATGTGAGAGTTAAAAAGGAGCATGACCTCGTTGGAATTGAACTGTTGCCTGTTCCATTTGAGGAGTTATTTTAGTTTTTCAATCAATGGGCCGTCGATAAAGCAACGGTCACCTGCTACTGTCTGTAAGTAGTACTACTTCTGTCATTAAGTCTCTCTATATAGCTCAGCTCTTTCATTGCATGTATTTATAATTATCCTCACTATATTATGCAGATTGAAGGTCGTCGAATTGAAGAAAAGACAAATCGGTGATATTGGGTTCATTAACACAAATCTCATAGATGCAACTCAGGTTAAATTTCATGCCGCAGATACCGAGGCCAACTTGCTACGATCGTTGGTAATAAATGAAAACAAAGATATAATACTCTTTCCTTACAACTTCAAGTGAGTGTTACTGTCTTGTGCACTTCGGTTTCCCTTATATATTAGTCAAGGTTATAGTAATGTAATTGGTGAGTTATGCATGCGGGTGCAGTTTCCACTATATTCTCCTAGAGATTAAGCTTGAGAAGGGACTAGTAACCGTCTTAGACTCAAGACGAAAAGATCCCCAGGACTATGCGGACATGACTCAAATGCTCAAGAAGTAAGTTAAATTGATCATTATCCACCATATCAGCAACTTTGTTCATTTCCTGATATATCAAGTAATTGTTTTCTTTGTCTGACAGGGTTTGGAAAAAATTCACCAAAAAAACTCCAGGACTCCCGAAGAAGCTGCAATTTAGACACCCGAAAGTAAGTACTATAGTAGCATGTTCCGCGCATCTCCTATTGATTCAAGCGCTAGTTTCATCAATACCATTTGGCATTCTTGCTTATCAGTTTGATTGACCTCTATTTCTTGTAAAGTGGTTGTGGCAGGAACAAGGGAATGATTTATGTGGATACTACGTTTGCGAGTCCATCCGCCACACGATCTGTGAGCGGGGCTACTCTGACGAACAATATGAAGTGCGTAAATAATAACATTCACAATTTTATTATATTACCATCATTTGTGTTGAGTTTCATTCATTCATATATATATGTATTGACCCCCTTCTTCAAATGAGATGTTTCGGAAGCGGGATGAACTCCTAGCACCAGCTGGCATGCGAGCAATTCAAGAGGAATTGGCGGCATTCTTTCTTGACCACGTGATCGCTGAAGACGGAGAATACTATGTGGACCATGAGTCCGTATGTTAGGAGATTATATTTGTAAGAGATAATTATTGTATATATGTAGCCGGTAGTGTCGGATAGATATACGAGAACTTGTTGTTCGACCAATCTCTCGGAGAAGGAGAAGTGGTCGATATCACTTCTCTCTGTATGCATATATGTTCATGACGATCTTCTGTTTCCTTTGTTTGCTTACTAGCTAGCTAGCGTGTCTAGTGCTCTCTATACGTATGTATAGTACGTAGCGTCGACCAAGCACGGACATAAGAGAGGACACTTCTCTCTATTAATTATAGCTAGCTAACACAATATATGAAACACCTAAATAAACCCCCCAAAACCCCCCAAACCCCCCCCTTTAAAAAAACAAAAACCCCAGCCACAGAAATGCTGACGCGTGGATGCCTATTGGTCTCGGTTGGTGCCACCAACCGGTATCAAAGGCCCTCCTGCCTGGGCTCTGCGCACAGGCCACATGGAGGCCCATCTATCCCAGTTCTGGATTGAACCGGGACTAAAGGGACAGGGCATTAGTACCGACCCTTTAGTCCCTGTTCAGGAACTGGGACAATAGGCCCTTTTTCTACTAGTGGTGGTTTAAATATCATCGTCCCATAGAAGTAAAAGTAACTGCACCTATTAAAGTTGAAGAAAAGACTGTCACTTATAATGATCCTATTGTTCCTACTTGTTATGTTGAGAAACCACCTTTCCCTATTAGGATAAAGGATCATGCTAAAGCTTCAACTGTGGTTCGTAAAAGCAATATTAAAACATATACACCTCCTGAGCAAGTTAAAGTAGAACCTAATATTGCTATTGTTAAATATCTCTTGTCTGATAATATTGATGGGCATGTTATTCAGTTCTGCGGTGAAACTGCTAGAATTGCTAAACCTTGTGCTAAAGATAAAAATAGACCTGTGGTAGGCGTGCCTGTTATTTCTGTTAAAATAGGAGAACATTTTTATCATGGCTTAAGTGATATGGGTGCTAGTGCTAGTGCAATACCTATTGACTTATACAAAGAAATTATGTATGACATTTCACTTGTTGAGTTAGAAGAAATTGATGTCACTATTAAACTTGCTAATAGATATATTATTTCACCAATGGGAATTGTTAGAGATGTTGATGTCTTGTGTGGGAAAACTAAATATCCTGCTGATTTTCATGTTCTTAGTTCCCCACAAGATAGCTTTTGTCCCATTATATTTGGTAGACCCTTCTTAAATACTGTTAATGCTACCATAGATTGCACAAGGGATGTGGTTACTGTCGGCTTAGATGATATGACTCATGAATTTAATTTCTATAAATTTAATAAACAACACCGTGAAGAAGAATTGTCTAGTAAGGATGAAATTATTGGTCTTGCTTCTATTGCCGTACCTCCTAGTGATCCTTTAGAACAATATTTGCTAGACCATGAGGATGATATGTTTATGAATGAAAGAAGGGAAATAGATGAGGTATTCTTTAAACAGGAACCTATTCTGAAACACAATTTGCCTGTTGAAATCCTAGGGGACCCCCCTCCACCTAAGGGCGATCCCGTGTTTGAGCTTAAACCGTTGCCTGATAAACTTAAATATGCTTATCTTGTTGAAAAGAAGATATATCCTGTTATTATTAGTGCTAACCTTTCAGAGCATGAAGAAGAAAGATTATTGAAAACTCTGAAGAAGCACCGTGCTGCTATTGGAAATACTCTTGATGATCTTAAGGGAATTAGTCCCACTCTATGTCAACATAAAATAAATTTGGAAGCAGATGCCAAACCAGTTTGTGATCGTCAACGACGTCTGAATCCTAAAATGAAAGAAGTGGTAAGAAAAGAAATACTAAAGCTTCTGGAGGCAAGTATAATTTATCCTGTTGCTGATAGTCAGTGGGTAAGTCCTGTTCATTGTGTCCCTAAGAAGGGAGGTATTACTGTTGTTCCTAATTATAAAGATGAATTGAATCCACAAAGAATTATTACAGGTTATAGGATGGTAATTGATTTCCGCAAATTAAATAAGGATACTAAGAAAGATCATTACCCCATACCTTTTGTCGATCAAATGCTAGAAATATTATGCAAACATACACACTACTGCTTTCTAGATGGTTATTCTAGTTTCTCTCAAATACCTGTGTTGGCTAAAGATCAATCAAAGACTACTTTTACATGCCCTTTTGGTACTTTTGCTTATAGACGTATGCCTTTTGGTTTATGTAATGCACCTGCTACCTTTCAAAGATGCATGATGGCTATATTCTCTGACTTTTGTGAAAAGATTTGTGAGGTTTTCATGGATGACTTTTCCGTCTATGGATCTTCTTTTGATGTCATAAGTACTTCTCGTAGTACTCCTTGGTATGCTGATTATGATAATTACATTGTTGCTAAATTCATACCACCTAGCTTCACATACCAACAAAAGAGAAAGTTCTTCTATGATTTGAGACATTACTTTTGGGATGACCCACATCTTTATAAAGAAGGAGTAGATGGTGTTATTAGACGTTGTGTACCTGAGCATGAACAGGAACAGATCCTACGCAAGTGCCACTCCGAAACTTATGGAGGACACCACGCGTGAGATAGAACTGCACATAAGGTGTTGCAATCCGGTTTTTATTGGCCTACTCTCTTCAAGGATGCCCGTAAGTTTGTCCTATCTTGTGATGAATGTCAAAGAATTGGTAATATTAGTAGACGTCAAGAAATGCCTATGAATTATTCACTTGTTATTGAACCGTTTGATGTTTGGGGCTTTGATTATATGGGACCTTTTCCTGCCTCTAATGGATATACACATATTTTAGATGCCGTTGATTACGTTACTAAGTGGGTAGAAGCTATTCCAACTAGTAGTGCTGATCATAACACTTCTATTAAAATGCTTAAAGAAGTTATTTTTCCGAGGTTTGGAGTCCCTAGATATTTAATGACTAATGGTGGTTCACATTTTATTCATGGTGCTTTTCGTAAAATGCTTGCTAAATATGACGTCAATCATAAAATTGCATCTCCGTATCACCCACAGTCTAGTGGTCAAGTAGAATTGAGTAATAGAGAACTCAAATTAATTTTGCAAAAGACTGTCAATAGGTCTAGAAAGAATTGGTCCAAGAAACTAGATGATGCATTATGGGCCTATAGAACTGCATATAAAAATCCTATGGGTATGTCTCCGTATAAAATGGTATATGGAAAAGCATGTCACTTACCTCTCGAACTAGAACATAAGGAATATTGGGCTATTAAAGAGCTCAATTATGATTTCAAACTTGTCGGTGAAAGGAGGTTATTTGATATTAGCTCTCTTGATGAATGGAGAACCCAAGCTTATGAAAATGCCAAGTTGTTTAAAGAAAAGGTTAAAAGATGGCATGACAAAAGGATACAAAAGCGTGAGTTTAATGTAGGTGATTATGTATTGCTATACAACTCTCGTTTAAGATTTTTTCCAGGGAAACTTCTCTCTAAATGGGAAGGCCCCAATGTTATCGAGGAGGTCTATCATTTCGGTGCCATAAAAATCAACAACTTCGGAGGCACAAATCCGAAGGTGGTAAACGGTTAAAGAATCAAACATTATATCTCAGGTAATCCCATAAATGTTGAAACCAATATTATTGAAACCGTAACCCCGGAGGAATACATAAGGGACACTTTCCAGAACGTTTCAGACTCCGAAAAGGAATAGGTATGTGGTACGGTAAGTAAACCGATTCCAAAACAGTTTTTAAGGCAATATTTCTCTGTTTTGGAATATTTAGAAAAATATAAAATTAAGTAGCAGTCCGGGAAGGACACGAGGGCCCCACGAGGGTGGAGGGCGTGCCCTACCCCCTGGGCATGCCCCCTACCTCGTGAGAACCTCGTGTGCCTTCCGGACTCCGTTTTCTTGCACGATACGTATTTTGGTCGGTAAAAATTCACTATATATTCTCCCGAAGATTTGACTCCCGTATCACGCAATTATCCTATTTTTTTGTTTTGAGCTATCCCGCTGCAGATTAGATCAACATGTCTTCCCAGGATTCGGAAGGAGAAAGCTATGTGGATGATTACTTAGCTAATCCTAAGGTCTATGGAGATGTGGAGCACGATGGTTGGACCAAGGAGGAAGAAGAGGACTATGAACCCAATGGGAAGGAGGAGACGAGCTCAGATGAAGATGAAGCCCCATTACCTCAACCTGGGGATATGCACGTGGAGTTCAAAAAGTCAAGTCTCCCTGATAGGGTAAAGAAACGAAAATTCGAGTTTATCCCTTTTCGTCTCTTGCAGGAAAATAAGCAGGACCTATGCAAAAAGATATTAACCCTGGAGTGGGAGATTGATGATCCGAGGGATCAAAATGCCGTCCTCAAGCATAAATTAAGGGAGAAGTATATGCCATCAACTAAGTCAACAACACCTCCACCTTCTTCACCAACCAAGGAGATATAATCACATGGGTATGGGCACTCCCCTTGGCAACTGGCAAGTTTGGGGGATGTGCCCCGGTATCATATCACAATCAGAACTCCTATCTTTACCGTTTTCCTTAGTTCGATCATATTAGTAGTATTTTGATCTAGTAGAATAAAGTTTATGGCATGATCTAGTTTTGAGTTTTGCCTTATGATCTCTCTTTGTAATCGAGTCCCTGAGCTATATAATAAAGATTAGTGTTGAGTCAAGGGGTTAATTTTCTTGCTATGATCTTGGGCGAATAAAAGAAAAGAGAAAAAGAATAAGAAGTAACAAAATTTCATATTGATCTTATTGATAGTAATGACTTCACATAGAAAGAGTGTGACGATTAAAAGTTGTTGGGAGTTGGCAGACATAGCTTTGGTCATCATTGCAATTAATAGGAAGTAATAAGGAAAGAGAGGTTTCACATATAAATATACTATTATTGACATCTTTTATGATTGGGAGCACTCATCAAAATATGACATGCTAAATAGTTGATGTTGGACAAGGAAGACAACTTAATGGGTTATGTTTTCTTATATTTGAGATAAAACTATGTTGTCATGGATCATCCAACATGTTGAGCTTGCCTTTCCCCCTCATGCTAGCCAAATTCTCAGCACCAAGTAGAGATACTACTTGTGCTTCCAAATACCCTTAAACCAGTTTTGCCATGAGAGTCCACCATATCTACCTATGGCTTGAGTAAGATCCTTCAAGTAAGTTGTCATCGGTGCAAAGCAATAAAAATTGCTCTAAATATGTATGATTAGTGTGGGAGAAATAAGATCTATACGATCTTGTGATGTGGAAGTAATAAAAGGGACGGACTGCATAATAAAGGTTCATATCACAAGGGGCAATATAAAGTGACGTTCTTTCGCATTAAGATTTTGTGCATCCAACCATAAAAGCGCATGGCAACCTCTGCTTCCCTCTGCGAAGGGCCTATCTTTTATTATTATCTTCTACCTTATGCAAGTGTCATGGTGATCTTCACCTTTCCTTTTTCATTTTATCCTTTGGCAAGCCCAGCATGTTGGAAAGAACCTGATATATATATATCTAATATATATATATACTATTCATCACCATGCAGAAGTTATTCTTCCGAGGTAATCCGAGGTAATCTTATGATCATTTCATAATTAAATTACGTTTGGAATTCAAATAGTTACATTCCTATTGATTCACTACGTAAAATTTGACATAAGAAAATAAAAATATAGGTCATAAGACAAGAAAATTTCTAGTTTATGTGTATTTTAGACTATGTTTTTACGTTTGTAATTTTACATGACATAAAATATTTTTTACGGCGATTATATATTTTCTTACGGTCTCTTTTTGCATCGGAAATAAGACAAAACTTACGGAACATAAAATTATGGTGCATTGATGGTAAAATAGAGGGGGGTGAAGAATAACTATTCCTCACCCAGGGTGTCGAATAGCGCGACCCTATATATAGTGTTACTATTCATATATATATATATATATATATATATATATATATATATATATATATATCTAATTGGATGTAGGGGGCATGAGTTATTATTGTTGACATTACCCTCGAGGTAAAAGGTTGTGGGGCGAAACTATAAACCCCTATCTTTCTCTGTGTCCGATTAAAACTCCGTAACCACTAGTATTGCGTGAGTGTTAGCAATTATGAAGGACTAGATGATAGTTGAGTACGTGGACTTGCTTTTTAGCTCTGACATAGACTCTTTCTGATGTTATGATAAATTGCAATTGTTTCATTGACTAAGGTTATAGTTTGTTGGTTCTCAATAAGGTTTCTGATTCATACTTTTGCATTGTGAATAGATCATCACTTGAACATAAGTAATCATATGACAATATCTATATATGTTGCTGTTATGAGAATAATCATGATGCCTCCATGTCCATATTTTATTTTTATCGATGCCTATACCTCTAAACATGGGGACATATTTATTGTTATCGGCTTTCGCTTGAGGACAAGCGAGGTCTAAACTTGGGGGAGTTGATACGTCCATTTTGCATCATGCTTTTATATCGATATTTATTGCATTATGGGCTGTTATTTCACATTATGTCACAATACTTATGGCTATTCTCTCTTATTTTATAAGGTTTACATAAGGAGGGAGAATGCCGGCAGCTGGAATTCTGGGCTGGAAAAGGAGCAAATATTAGAGACCTATTCTGCACAACTCCAAAATTCCTGAAACTCCACGGAATACCTTATAATAAATAATGAAAAATCCTCGCCAATGATGAAGACCAGGGGCCCACACCCAGTACACGAGGGTGGGGGGCGCCCCCCTAGGGCGCGCCCCCTACCTCGTGGCCCCCCTGGTGGCTCTCCGATGACCATCTTCTGCTATATGAAGTCTTTCGTCGAGAAAAAAACGAGAAGCAACCTTTCAGGATGAAACTCCACCGCCACGAGGCGGAACCTTGGTGCAACCAATCTAGGGCTCTGGCAGAGCTGTTCTGCCGGGGAAACTTCCCTCCCGGAGGGGGAAATCATCGCCATCGTCATCACCAACGCTCCTCTCATTGGGAGAGGGCAATCTCCATCAACATCTTCATCAGCGCCATCTCATCTCAAAACCCTAGTTCATCTCTTGTATCCAATTGTTGTCTCCAAGTCCGGGATTGGTGCTAGTAGGTTGCTAGTACTGTTAATTACGCCTTGTAGTTGATGCTAGTTGGTTTAATTGGTGGAAGATCATATGTTCAGATCCTTTATGCATATTATTACCCCTCTAATTATGAACATGAGTATGCTTTTTGAGTAGTTACGTTTGTTCCTGAGGACAAGGGAGAAGTCTTGCTATTAGTAGTCATGTGAATTTGGTATTCGTTCGAGATTTTGATGAGATGTATGTTGTCTAGCCTCTAGTGGTGTTATGTGAACGTCGACTACATAACACTTCACCATTATTTGGGCCTAGAGGAAGGCATTGAGAAGTAATAAGTAGATGATGGGTTGCTAGGGTGATAGAAGCTTAAACCCTAGTTTATGCGTTGCTTCGTAAGGGGCTGATTTGGATCCATATGTTTCATGCTATGGTTAGGTTTACCTTAATACTTTTGTTGTAGTTGCGGATGCTTGCAATAGAGGTTAATCATAAGTGGGATGCTTGTTCAAGTAAGAACAGCACCCAAGCATCGGTCCACCCACATGTCAAATTATCAAAGTACCGAACGCGAATCATATGAACGTGATGAAAACTAGCTTGACGATATTCCCATGTGTCCTCGGGAGCGATTTTCCTTATATAAGAGTGTATCCAGGCTTGTCCTTTGCTACAAAAAGGATTGGGCCACCTTGCTGCACTTTATTTAATTTTGTTACTTGTTGCTTGTTACAAATTATCTTATCACAAAACTATCTGTTACCACTTATTTCAGTACTTGCATAGAATACCTTGCTGTAAACCTCTTATCATTTCCTTCTGCTCCTCGTTGGGTTCGACACTCTTACTTATAGAAAGGAATACGATAAATCCCCTATACTTGTGGGTCATCATGTCGCTCCATGGATTTATTGCTGCCACGTGGCAGACTTCGGCAAGGCCGCAGAGTGTTTGCTTACGCCTATTATTTGAGGCGAAGGTCTCGAAGACTATCAATACTGTATTGTTATCCACGGGATGGTGCTCTGCGATGTTTTGGATGAGGAGATCCTCACCGCTCTTGGCCACCTGTCGGAGTACCCAACATGCTCTAAGGCTGTGTGTTGGTATGGTATCTTTTGTACTATGAATTTTGCAGGGCCCGTTAAGCCATCCCTCCAATACGGTCCACGCCCTGTAGTGGGCTTTTGCTTCTTTGTGATTGAGTCGGGCGACTTATGAGAGTGCATCGTTTTAGTTCGGACTAGGGGTTTTGTCAGAGCCGGATTATCCCAAAATTTTGTTTGGGTTTTCCAGGCGCTTTCCATCGCACAGTACTTCCGAACTGTGGCCGCCAAGTCAGCAAAGTGTGCTATGTCACGGCGACTTATGGCGTTGAGGATTCCCTTGTCCGTGCAATTGTTGCAAAAGAATGAAATTGCGTCTTCCTCATGACAGTCCTTGACCTTGTTCATTGCAAGGAGGAATCTGGCCCAATAGTGATGTACTGTCTCTTGGGGTTCTTGCTGAACGTGGGAAAGATCATTTATATCTGGGTGGGTGGGTGGATTTATGTCCAGACCTTGACCCAATCTAAGATCCAGGGGCGGAGGAGTTTCTGATCTTGGAAGTTCGGGCTTCGGGATGTTGCCCCGCAGGTTTGGCATGCAGCCTGATTCTGGGTTCAGGTTTAGGGCGATGTCCGCCCATGGACGGGTATCCGGCTCGGAGAGTTCGGGAATCCATACATAGTTCGTCCTCAGGATAGAGGAAGATTCGCCGCATTGCTCCTCCACCACCGCTATCTGATGGGTGACCGGCGGAGAGTTAATCTCCCTCTGGTCGGGTTTAAGCCGAATCCGATCATAGTCCGTAGCGACTCCCAGAGCGGCGATGCGATCCAAGAGTTCGTTCAAAGAGGAGAGCTCCATTGGATCCTTCTGCTCGGTGAATTTCGAGCCGATGTGGAGGCTATTTTCGATGACCCAAGAAGTCATCGTCGGCGCAACGGCCGAGCGGGCAGTCAGGACGAAGCCGCCTAGTCGGAGAGTTTGTCCTACAGCCAGGGCTCCTCCAGAGGTGATGTTGTTCTTGACAACGAGACGAGCCATCCCTCCTTGTGATGACGACACAGTGGAACTCTCAATGAAAGCACCAATGTCGGTGTCAAAACCGGCGGATCTTAGGGAGGGGGTCCCGAACTATGCGTCTAAGGCGGATGGTAACATGAGGCAGGGGACACGATGTTTACCCAGGTTCGGGCCGTCTTGATGGAGGTAATACCCTACGCCCTGCTTGATTGATTTTGATGATATGAATATTACAAGAGTTAATCTACCGCGATATCTTAGAGGCTAAACCCTAGAAGCTAGCCTATGGTATGATTGTATCTTGTCCTACGGACTAAACCCTCCGGTTTATATAGACACAGGAGGAGGCTAGGGTTACACAAAGTCGGTTACAAGGAAGGAGATATACACATCCGTATCGCCAAGCTTGCCTTCCACGCCAAGGAGAGTCCCATCTGGACACGGGACAAAGTCTTCAATCTTGTATCTTCATAGTCCAACAGTCCGGCCAAAGGATATAGTCCGGCTATCTGGAGACCCCCTAATCCAGGACTCCCTCACAAGGGAATCCCCAGGTGGTCTCTACTTAACGATTGCCACACTTCTTTTACATACCCGCACGCCGCTCGCCCTTGGTTACGGCATGTTAAATAGCTTTACTTGCTGATCGCCTTATTTGAACAAAGTATGCCTCGACGTACTAATTACATCACAATGGTGAATGAATTGTGGCGTCACCTTATTACTTAAATTTCCTATTTTTCTCACCTTTGTGTATACTACTTATTGAACACGTACACCATGGTACATATTACTGCGCCAGGGGCTTCATTACACCCCGCGTTACGGCAATAAAACTCCAATTACTTTTACAGTATAGTTCGGCACCCCGAACTTATAGCATTATATGCATCAGCTCCGCATCATGTGTTTGGTCAATAGTTGGGTTGCCCGGCTCCTGTGCTTACTACCTTATGTTCCGCTATATCGGCTAGGATAGTAAAGGGAGAACTACTACGATTGTGTCCCGGTTCTTCTGGACGAGCACCTCAGTAGAGAAAGCCGAAAACTGACTGTCATGATGCGGCGAGAGCTGGTCAGCTGTTCGAGAGGTCACAAATCGTTAGAGATTTTTTCCGCTTCTTGTGAAGAATCGGTCCCTCCGATTAGGCGTATACAACGCCCCTAGTTCGGCCTTCCGAATACCAGGGGCTTCGCCAACTTTCTTAATTGTCAAACTCCTATGGCTAGGTGAGGGCAGTAAAGGCCATATAGTCTGATTGCCTTGTTCATTGCACTAAGCACCTCCTTTAAGGACCAGAATTTGGAGTAAAGAGTGTTTAGATTTATCCCGAACACCCCCGTACTATCTACGTGGGGGCAGAAGCCGACGACTGGTCAACCCTCAACTTTCATAAAACAGCCGCACTGGAGGTAAAATTTAAATCACAAGCATTATAATACATAACATCATTGCTCCATATTACAGGACATGATAATACAAATGTTCTCATGGGAATATAACATCCTTTGAACATTGCTCCGCCACAAGGTGGGACCCCTCCAGGACGCCATCAAAATAGTGCTCAGGTCGACGATGCTCCTTGCCCTCTGGCGGCCCTTCGGTCATCAGCTTCTTGGCATCCAGCTTTTCCCAATGAGTCTTGACGCGGGCAAAGGCCATACGCGCACCTTCAATACAGACCGACCTCTTCTTGGCTTCGAGCCGCGGACAGGCACTGACAAGCCGCTTAACAAGTCTGAAATAGCTTCTAGGTATAGGCTCGGCAGTCTACAGCCGGACTATCAAGTCCTTCATGGCTAGCTCTACCGACTTGTGCAGCTCGACCAACTGCTTCAGCTGGTCGCTGAAGGACAACGGATATTCGGGTCCAAGATATTGGGACCAGAATAGCTTCTCCGTAGAAATCCCTTCTTCGGCTCTATAATGCTCGGCAGCATCAGATATACTGCGTGGCAGATCCGTAAACGCCCCTGGAAAACCCAAATTCGGATAAGTACAAGGAACATTTCTTCTACATATTTGCTTTGCACGGTGGAAAAACTACCCACCGTAGTCTCCTTGGCCGCCTGAATCTCCTGGAGGGTGTTCTGGGCTTCGGCTCGTGCATCCTGTGCACTCCGTCTGGCCTATGCCAGTTCAGACTCTTGTGCCTTACAATCGCGCTCCAAGGACTCAAATCTCTCGATCGTGCCCTGGAGCTTTTGCCGCGCCTCACCAAACCGGGCCTCGTGCTTCTTGTGCGCGGCATGTTCCTTGGCCGCTTTGTCCTCGGCCTCAGCCAACACTTTCTTGAGGGCTGCCACGTCGGTCGTGGCCCCTAATGAAGTTCATGACAACTCAGTCCGGATGGACTATTCATTTTTTCTTAAAAGATACCAACAGGTCACTACATACCTTGCCTATCCTCCAGTTGCTTCTTTACGAGGCCGAGCTCTTCCTCGGCCCGCTCCAGTTTCTGATTCAGTCCGGAGATCTCTGCAGCATGAGCGGTGGCAGCCTGGAGCGATACCTGCTTATCCAAACGGACAACTTATATGTTAGACTCCTGCAATTTTTCTTCCCGATCCTCTGTCTGGCTTTTTCTTTCCGAACACCAAACAGAGCATCAGGGGCTAATATCTATACGGTGGTATTTCTTACAATTACAGTACTCACCTCAAAGCCTGTTAGAAGGCTGGTGCAGGCTTCGGTCAGTCCGCTTTTGACAAACTGAACCTTCTCTATTACCATGTCCATAAGGACACGATGCTCATCCACGATAGAGGCGCCTCGTGGCGCCTCCAGCAGATTATCCGGTGCCTCCAGTTGGACAGAGGTCACCGGTGGAACAGGCACATCCCACCTTGGGGGGAATGCCATTCGCTGGACCCCGGAGCCATCTAGATGAAGGAAATATGCCCTAGAGGCAATAATAATGTTATTATTTTATTTCCTTATATCATGATAAATGTTTATTATTCATCCTAGAATTGTATTATCCGGAAACATAATACTTGTGTGAATACATAGACAAACTAAACGTCACTAGTATGCCTCTACTTGACTAGCTCATTAATCAAAGATGGTTATGTTTCCTAACCATAGACATGTGTTGTCATTTGATTAACGGGATCACATTATTAGGAGAATTATGTGATTGACATGACCCATTCCATTAGCTTAGCACCCGATCATTTAGTATGTTGCTATTGCTTTCTTCATGACTTATACAGGATCCTACGACTATGAGATTATGCAACTCCCGTTTGCCGGAGGAACACTTTGTGTGCTACCAAACATCACAACGTAACTGGGTTATTATAAAGGAGCTCTACAAGTGTCTCCAAAGGTAAATGTTGGGTTGGCGTATTTCGAGATTAGGATTTCTCACTCCGATTGTCGAAGAGGTATCTCTGGGCCCTCTCGGTAATGCACATCACATAAGCCTTGCAAGCATTGCAACTAATGAGTTAGTTGCGAGATGATGTATTACGAAACGAGTAAAGAGACTTGCTGGTAATGAGATTGAACTAGGTATTGAGATACCGACGATCGAATCTCGAGCAAGTAACATACCGATGACAAAGGGAACAACGTATGTTGTTATGCGGTCTGACCAATAAAGATCTTTGCAGAATATGTAGGAGCCAATATGAGCATCCAGGTTCCGCTATTGGTCATGTCTACATTGTTCTCGAACCCGTAGGGTCCGCACACTTAAGGTTTCGATGACAGTTATATTATGAGTTTATGAGTTTTGATGTACCAAAGTTAGTTCAGAGTCCTGGATGTGATCACGGACATAACGAGGAGTCTCGAAATGGTCGAGACATAAATATTGATATATTGGACGGCTATATTCGGACACCGGAAGTGTTCCGGGTGATTTCGGAGAAAACCGGAGTACCGGAGGGTTACCGGAACCCCCAGGAGAAGTAATGGGCCATATGGGACTTAGTGGAGAAAGAGAAGGGCAGCCAGGGTGGGCCGCGCGCCTCCTCCCCCCTGGTCCGAATTGGACTAGGGGAGGGGGGCGGCGCCCCCCTTTCCTTCTCCCTTCCCACTTCCTTCCCCCTCCTAGTAGGAGTCCTACTCCTACTCCTACTAGGAGGAGGACTCCTCCTTGGCGCACCTATAGGGTCGGCCGGCCTCCTCCCCTTGCTCCTTTATATACGGGGGCAGGGGGTACCCCTAGACACACAAGTTGATCCACGTGATCGTTTTCTTAGCCGTGTGCGGTGCCCCTTTCCACCATAATCCTCGATAATATTGTAGCGGTGCTTAGGCGAAGCCCTGGGACGATAGAACATCAAGATCGTCACCACACCGTCGTGCTGACGGAACTATTCCCCGACACTTTGCTGGATCGGAGTCCGGGGATCGTCATCGAGCTGAACGTGTGCTAAACCTCGGATGTGCCGAAGTTTCGGTGCTTGATCGGTCGGGCCGTGGAGACGTACGACTACATCAACCGCATTGTGCTAACGCTTCCGCTGTCGGTCTACAAGGGTACGTAGATCACACTCTCCCATCTCGTTGCTATGCATCACCATGATCTTGCGTGTGCGTAGGATTTTTTTGAAATTACTACGTTCCCCAACAGTGGCATCCGAGCCTAGGTTTTATGTGTTGATGTTATATGCACGAGCAGAACACAAGTGAGTTGTGGGCGATATAAGTCATACTGCTTACCAGCATGTCATACTTTGGTTCGGCGGTATTGTTGGACGAAGCGGCCTGGACCGACATTACGCGTACGCTTACGCGAGACCGGTTCTCCCGACGTGCTTTGCACAAAGGTGGCTAGCGGGTATCAGTTTCTTCAACTTTAGTTGAACCAAGTGTGGCTACGCCCGGTCCTTGCGAAGGTTAAAAGAGCACCAACTTGAAAAACTATCATTGTGGTTTTGATGCGTAGGTAAGATTGGTTCTTGCTTAAGCCCGTAGCAGCCACGTAAAACTTGCAACAAGAAAGTAGAGGACGTCTAACTTGTTTTTGCAGGGCATGTTGTGATGTGATATGGTCAACGCATGATGCTAAATTTTATTGTATGAGATGATCATGTTTTGTAACCAAGTTATCGGCAACTGGCAGGAGCCATATGGTTGTTGCTTTATTGTATGCAATGCAATTGCGCTGTAATGCTTTGCTTTATCACTAAGCGGTAGCGATAGTCGTGGAAGCATAAGATTGGCAAGACGACAACGATGCTACGATGCTGATCAAGGTGTCGCGCTGGTGACGATGGTGCTCACGACGGTGCTTCGAAGATTAAGATCACAAGCACAAGATGATGATGGCCATATCATATCACTTATATTGATTGCATGTGATGTTTATCTTTTATGCATCTTATCTTGCTTTGATTGACGGTAGCATTTTAAGATGATCTCTCACTAATTATCAAGAAGTGTTCTCCCTGAGTATGCACCGTTGCGAAAGTTCTTCGTGCTGAGACACCACATGATGATCGGGTGTGATAGGCTCTACGTTCAAATACAACGGGTGCAAAATAGTTGCACACACGGAATACTCAGGTTATACTTGACAAGCCAAGCATATACAGATATGGCCTCGGATCATGGAGACCGAAAGGTCGAGCGTGAATCATATAGTAGATATGATCAACATAGTGATGTTCACCAATGAAACTACTCCATCTCACGTGATGATCGGACATGGTTTAGTTGATTTGGATCACGTAATCACTTAGAGGATTAGAGGGATGTCTATCTAAGTGGGAGTTCTTTAGTAATATGAATAATTGAACCTAAATTTATCATGAACTTAGTACCTGATAGTATCTTGCTTGTTTATGTTTGATTGTAGATAGATGGCCCGTGTTGTTGTTCCGTTGAATTTTAATGCGTTCCTTGAGAAAGCAAAGTTGAAAGATGATGGTAGCAATTACACGGACTGGGTCCGTAACTCGAGGATTATCCTCATTGCTGCATAAAAGAATTACATCCTGGAAGCACCGCTGGGTGCCAGGCCTGCTGCTAGAGCAATACCAGATGTTATGAATGTCTGGCAGAGCAAAGCTGATGACTACTCGATAGTTCAGTGTGCCATGCTTTACGGCTTAGAATCGGTACTTCAACGACGTTTTGAACGTCATGGAGCATATGAGATGTTCCAGTAGTTGAAGTTAATATTTCAAGCAAATGCCCGGATTGATAGATATGAAGTCTCCAATAAGTTCTATAGCTGCAAGATGGAGGAGAACAGTTCTGTCAGTGAGCATATACTCAAAATGTCTGGGTATAATAATCACTTGATTCAATTGGGAGTTAATCTTCTAGATGATTGCGTCATTGACAGAATTCTCCAATGACTGCCACCAAGCTACAAGAGCTTCGTGATTTACTATAATATGCAAGGGATGAATAAGACTATTCCCGAGCTATTCGCAATGTTGAAAGCTGCGGAGGTAGAAATCAAGAAGGAGCATCAAGTGTTGATGGTCAATAAGACCACTAGTTTCAAGAAAAAGGGGAAAGGAAAGAAGAAGGGGAACTTCAAAAAGAACAGCAAGCAAGTTGCTACTCAAGAGAAGAAACCCATACCTGGACCTAAGCCTGAAACTGAGTGCTTCTACTGCAAGCAGACTGGTCACTGGAAGCGGAACTGCCCCAAGTATTTGGCGGATAAGAAGGATGGCAAGGTGAACAAAGGTATATGTGATATACATGTTATTGATGTGTACCTTACTAATGCTCGCAGTAGCACCTGGGTATCTGATACTGGTTCTGTTGCTAATATTTGCAACTCGAAACAGGGACTACGGATTAAGCGAAGATTGGCTAAGGACGAGGTGACGATGCGCGTGGGAAATGGTTCCAAAGTCGATGTGATCGCGGTCGGCACGCTACCTCTACATCTACCTTCACGATTAGTATTAGACCTAAATAATTGTTATTTGGTGCCAGCGTTAAGCATGAACATTATATCTGGGTCTTATTTGATGCGAGACGGTTATTCATTTAAATCAGAGAATAATGGTTGTTCTATTTATATGAGTAATATCTTTTATGGTCATGCACCCTTAAAGAGTGGTCTATTCTTATTAAATCTTGATAGTAGTGACACACATATTCATAATGTTGAAGCCAAAAGATGCAGAGTTGATAATGATAGTGCAACTTATTTGTGGCACTGCCATTTGGGTCATATCGGTGTAAAGCGCATGAAGAAACTCCATACTGATGGACTTTTGGAACCACTTGATTATGAATCACTTGGTACTTGCGAACCGTGCCTTATGGGTAAGATGAAAAAAACACCGTTCTCCGGTACTATGGAGAGAGCAACAGATTTTTTGGAAATTACATACAGATGTATGTGGTCCGATGAATGTTGAGGCTCATGGCGGATGTCGTTATTTTCTCACCTTCACAGATGACTTAAGAGGATATGGGTATATCTACTTAATGAAACATAAGTCTGAAACGTTTGAAAAGTTCAATGAATTTCAGAGTGAAGTTGAAAATCATCGTAAGAAGAAAATAAAATTCCTACGATCTGATCGTGGAGGAGAATATTTGAGTTACGAGTTTGGTGTACATTTGAAACAATGCGGAATAGTTTCGCAACTCACGCCACCCGGAACACCACAGCGTAATGGTGTGTCCGAACATCGTAATCGTACTTTACTAGATATGGTGCGATCTATGATGTCTCTTACTGATTTACCGCTATCGTTTTGGGGATATGCTCTAGAGACGGCCACATTCACGTTAAATAGGGCACCATTAAAATCCGTTGAGACGACGCCTTATGAACTGTGGTTTAGCAAGAAACTAAAGTTGTCGTTTTTGAAAGTTTGGGGCTGCAATGCTTACGTGAAAAAGCTTCAACCTGATAATCTTGAACCCAAATCGGAGAAACGTGTCTTCATAGGATATCCAAAGGAAACTATTGGATACACCTTCTATCACAGATCCGAAGGCAAGACTTTTGTTGCTAAATTCGGAAACTTTCTAGAGAAGGAGTTTCTCTCGAAAGAAGTGAGTGGGAGGAAAGTAGAACTTGACGAGGTAACTGTACCTGCTCCCTTATTGGAAAGTAGTACATCACAGAAACCAGTTTCTGTGACACCTACACCAATTAGTGAGGAAGCTAATGATGATGATATGAAACTTCAGAACAAGATACTACTGAACCTCGTAGATCAACCAGAGTAAGATCCACACCAGAGTGGTACGGTAATCCTATTCTGGAAGTCATGCTACTAGATCATGATGAACCTACGAACTATGAAGAAGCGATGGTGAGCCCAGATTCCGCAAAATGGCTTGAAGCCATGAAATCTGAGATGGGATTCATGTATGAGAACAAAGTATGGACTTCGGTTGACTTGCCCAATGATCGGCAAGCAATTGAGAATAAATGGATCTTCAAGAAAAAGACTGACACTGACGTTAATATTACTGTCTACAAAGCTCGACTTGTCGCAAAAGGTTTTCGACAAGTTCAAGGGATTGACTACGATGAGACCTTCTCACCCGTAACGATGCTTAAGTCTGTCCGAATCATGTTAGCAATTGCCGCATTTTATGATTATGAAATTTGGCAGATGGATGTCAAAACTGCATTCCTGAATGGATTTCTGGAAGAAGATTTGTATATGATGCAACCGGAAGGTTTTGTCGATCCAAAGGGAGCTAACAAAGTATGCAAGCTCCAGCGATCCAGTTATGGACTGGTGCAAGCTTCTTGGAGTTGGAATAAACGCTTTGATAGTGTGATCAAAGCATTTGGTTTTGTACAGACTTTTGGAGAAGCCTGTATTTACAAGAAAGTGAGTGGGAGCTCTGTAGCATTTCTGATATTATATGTAGATGACATATTACTAATCGGAAATGATATAGAATTTCAGAATGGCATAAAGGGCTACTTGAATAAAAGTTTTTCAATGAAAGACCTCGGTGAAGCTTCTTACATATTGGGCATTAAGATCTATAGAGATAGATCAAGAAGCTTAATTGGACTTTCACAAAGCACATACCTTGACAAAATTTTGAAGAATTTCAAAATGGATCAAGCAAAGAAAGGATTCTTGCCTGTGTTACAAGGTGTGAAATTGAGTAAGACTCAATGCCCGACCAATGCAGAAGATAGAGAGAAAATGAAAGATGTTCCCTATGTTGGGTTTCGTAGTAATTTCAAAAAATTTCCTACGCACACGCAAGATCATGTGATGCATAGCAACGAGAGGGGAGAGTGTTGTCTACGTACCCAACGCAGACCGACTGCGGAAGCGCTGACACAACGTAGAGGAAGTAGTCGTACGTCTTCACGATCCAACCGACCAAGCACCGAAACTATGGCACCTCCGAGTTCGAGCACACGTTCAGCTCGATGACGATCCCCGGACTCCGATCCAGCAAAGTGTCGGGGAAGAGTTCTGTCAGCACGACGGCGTGGTGACGATCTTGATGCACTACAGCAGCAGGGCTTCGCCTAAACTCCGCTACAGTATTATCGAGGACTATGGTGGCAGGGGGCACCGCACATGGCTAAGGAATAGATCACGTGGATCAACTTGTGTGTTCTAGGGTGCCTCTGCCTCAGTATATAAAGGACTAGAGGGGGGAGGCTGGCCGGCCAAGGTGTGGCGCGCCAGGAGAGTCCTACTCCCTCTGGGAGTAGGATTCCCCCCCCCCCCCAATCCTAGTTGGAATAGGATTCGCGGAGGGGGAAAAGAGGGAGAAGGGGCCGGCCACCTCTCCTAGTCCTAATAGGACTAGGGGAAGGGGGAGGCACATAGCCCATGTAGGGCCGCCTCTTCTCTTTTCCACTAAGGCCCATCATGGCCCATTTAGCTCCCGGGGGGTTCCGATAACCTTCCCGGTACTCTGGTAAAATCCCGATTTCACCCGGAACACTTCCGATATCCAAACATAGGCTTCCAATATATCAATCTTTATGTCTCGACCATTTCGAGACTCCTCGTCATGTCCATGATCACATCCGGGACTCCGAACAACCTTCGGTACATCAAAATGCATAAACTCATAATATAACTGTCATCGTAACCTTAAGCGTGCGGACCCTACGGGTTCGAGAATAATGTAGACATGACCGAGACACGTCTTTGGTCAATAACCAATAGCGGGACCTGGATGCCCATATTGGCTCCTACATATTCTACGAAGATCTTTATCGGTCAGACCGCATAACAACATACATTGTTCCCTTTGTCATAGGTATGTTCCTTGCCCGAGATTCGATCGTCGGTATTCCTGTACCTAGTTCAATCTCGTTACCGGCAAGTCTCTTTACTCGTTCTGTAATACATCATCCCGCAACTAACTCATTTAGTTGCAATGCTTGCAAGGCTTAAGTGATGTGCATTACCGAGAGGGCCCAGAGATACCTCTCCGACAATCGGAGTGACAAAACCTAATCTCGAAATACGCCAACCCAACATCTACCTTTGGAGACACCTGTAATGCTCCTTTATAATCACCCAGTTACGTTGTGACGTTTGGTAGCACCCAAAGTGTTCCTCCGGCAAACGGGAGTTGCATAATCTCATAGTTATAGGAACATGTATAAGTCATGAAGAAAGCAATAGCAACATACTAAACGATCGGGTGCTAAGCTAATGGAATGGGTCATGTCAATCAGATCAAATAACAACTCATTGTTCATGGTTAGGAAACATAACCATCTTCGATTAACGAGCTAGTGAAGTAGAGGCCTACTAGTGACACTTTGTTTGTCTATGTATTCACACATGTATTATGTTTCCGGTTAATAGAATTCTAGCATGAATAATAAACATTTATCATGATTATAAGGAAATAAATAATAACTTTATTATTGCCTCTAGGGCATATTTCCTTCAGTCTCCCACTTGCACTAGAGTCAATAATCTAGATTACACTGTAATGATTCTAACACCCATGGAGCCTTGGTGCTGATCATGTTTTGCTCGTGGAAGAGGCTTAGTCAATGGGTCTGCAACATTCAGATCCGTATGTATCTTGCAAATCTCTATGTCTCCCACCTGGACTAGATCCCGGATGGAATTGAAGCGTCTCTTGATGTGCTTGGTCCTCTTGTGAAATCTGGATTCCTTTGCCAAGGCAATTGCACCAGTATTGTCACAAAAGATTTTCATTGGACCCGATGCACTAGGTATGACACCTAGATCGGATATGAACTCCTTCATCCAGACTCCTTCGTTTGCTGCTTCCGAAGCAGCTATGTACTCCGCTTCACATGTAGATCCCGCTACGACGCTTTGTTTAGAACTGCACCAACTGACAGCTCCACCGTTTAATGTCCGGATCAGTGTCAAAGCTTGCATCAACGTAACCTTTTACGACGAGCTCTTTGTAACCTCCATATATGAGAAGCATATCCTTAGTCCTTTTCAGGTATTTCAGGATGTTCTTGACCGCTGTCCAGTGATCCACTCCTGGATTACTTTGGTACCTCCCTGCTAGACTTATAGCAAGGCACACATCAGGTCTGGTACACAGCATTGCATACATGATAGATCCTATTGCTGATGCATAGGGAACATCTTTCATATTCTCTCTATCTTCTGTAGTGGTCGGGCATTGAGTCTTACTCAATTTCACACCTTGTAACACAGGCAAGAATCCTTTCTTTGCTTGATCCATTTTGAACTTCTACAAAATTTTGTCAAGGTATGTTGTTTGTGAAAGTCCAATTAAGCGTCTTGATCTATCTCTATAGATCTTAATGCCTAATATGTAAGCAGCTTCACCGAGGTCTTTCATTGAAAAACTCTTATTCAAGTATCCCTCTATGCTATCCAGAAATTCTATATCATTTCCAATTAACAATATGTCATCCACATATAATATCAGAAATGCTACAGAGCTCCCACTCACTTTCTTGTAAATACAGGCTTCTCCAAAAGTCTGTATAAAACCAAATGCTTTAATCACACTATCAAAACATTTATTCCAACTCCGAGAGGCTTGCACCAGTCCAAAAATGGATCACTGGAGCTTGCACACTTTGTTAGCTCCCTTTGGATCGACAAAACCTTCTGGTTGCATCATATACAACTCTTCTTCTAGAAATCCATTCAGGAATGCAGTTTTGACATCCATCTGCCAAAATTCATAATCATAAAATGCGGCAATTGCTAACATGATTCGGACAGACTTAAGCATCGCTACGGGTGAGAAGGTCTCATCGTAGTCAATCCCTTGAACTTGCCGAAAACCTTTTGCGACAAGTCGAGCTTTGTAGACAGTAATATTACCGTCAGCGTCAGTCTTCTTCTTGAAGATCCATTTATTCTCAATTGCTTGCCGATCATCGGGCAAGTCAACCAAAGTCCACACTATGTTCTCATACATGGATCCCATCTCAGATTTCATGGCTTCAAGCCACTTTGCGGAATCTGGGCTCACCATCGCTTCTTCATAGTTCGTAGGTTCATCATGATCTAATAACATGACTTCCAGAATAGGATTACCGTACCACTCTGGTGCGGATCTTACTCTGGTTGATATACGAGATTCAGTAGTATCTTGTCCTGAAGTTTCATGATCAACATCATTAGCTTCTTCACTGACTGGTTTAGGTGTCGCAGAAACAGTTTTCTGTGATGTACTACTTTCCAATAAGGGAGCAGGTACAGTTACCTCGTCAAGTTGTACTTTCCTCCCACTCACTTCTTTCGAGAGAAACTCCTTCTCCAGAAAGTTTCCGAATTTAGCAACAGAAGTCTTGCCTTCGGATCTGTGATAGAAGGTGTATCCAATAGTTTCCTTTGGATATCCTATGAAGACACATTTCTACGATTTGGGTTCGAGCTTATCAGGTTGAAGCTTTTTCACATACGCATCGCAGCCCCAAACTTTTAGAAACGACAACTTTGGTTTCTTGCCAAACCACAGTTCATAAGGCGTCGTCTCAACGGATTTTGATGGTGCCCTATTTAACGTGAATGCGGCCGTCTCTAGAGCGTATCCCCAAAACGATAGCGGTAAATCAGTAAGAGACATCATAGATCGCACCATATCCAGTAAAGTACGATTACGACGTTCGGACACACCATTACGCTGAGGTGTTCCGGGTGGCGTGAGTTGCGAAACTATTCCATAATTTTTCAAATGTACACCGAACTCGTAACTCAAATATTCTCCTCCATGATCAAATCATAGAAACTTTATTTTCTTGTTACGATGATTTTCAACTTCACTCTGAAATTATTTGAACTTTTCAAATGTTTCAGACTTATGTTTCATTAAGTAGATATACCCATATCTGCTTAAATCATCTGTGAAGGTGAGAAAATAATGATATCCGCCACGAGCCTCAATATTCATCGGACCACATACATCTGTATGTATGATTTCCAACAAATCTGTTGCTCTCTCCATAGTACCGGAGAATGGCGTTTTGGTCATCTTGCCTATGAGGCACGGTTCGCAAGTACCAAGTGATTCATAATCAAGTGGTTCCAAAAGTCCATCAGAATGGAGTTTCTTCATGCGCTTTACACCGATATGACCTAAACGGCAGTGCCACAAATAAGTTGCACTATCATTATCAACTCTGCATCTTTTGGCTTCGACATTATGAATATGTGTGTTACTACTATCGAGATCCAACTAGAATAGACCACTCTTCAAGGGTGCATGACCATAAAAGATATTACTCATATAAATAGAACAACCATTATTCTCTGATTTAAATGAATAACCGTCTCGCATCAAACAAGATCCAGATATAATGTTCATGCTTAACGCTGGCACCAAATAACAATTATTTAGGTCTAATACTAATCCCGAAGGTAGATGTAGAGGTAGCGTGCCGACTGCGATCACATCGACTTTGGAACCGTTTCCCACGCGCATCGTCACCTCGTCCTTAACCAATCTTCGCTTGATCCGTAGTCCCTGTTTCGAGTTGCAAATATTAGCAACAGAACAGTATCAAATACCCAGGTGCTACTGCGAGCATTAGTAAGGTACACATCAATAACATGTATATCACATATACCTTTGTTCACCTTGCCATCCTTCTTATCCGCCAAATACTTGGGGCAGTTCCGCTTCCAGTGACCAGTCTGCTTGCAATAGAAGCACTCAGTTTCAGGCTTAGGTCCAGGTTTGGGTTTCTTCTCTTGAGTAGCAACTTGCTTGCCGCTCTTTTTGAAGTTCCCCTTCTTCTTCCCTTTGCCCTTTTTCTTGAAACCGGTGGTCTTGTTGACCATCAACACTTGATGTTCCTTCTTGATTTCTACCTCCGCAGCTTTCAGCATCGCGAAGAGCTCGGGAATAGTCTTGTTCATCCCTTGCATATTATAGTTCATCACGAAGCTCTTGTAGCTTGGTGGCAGTGATTGAAGAATTCTGTCAATGACGCTATCATCTGGAAGATTAACTCCCAATTGAATCAAGTGATTATTATACCCAGACATTTTGAGTATATGTTCACTGACAAAACTGTTCTCCTCCATCTTGTAGCTATAGAACTTATTGGAGACTTCATATCTCTCAATCCGGGCATTTGCTTGAAATATTAACTTCAACTCCTGAAACATCTCATATGCTCCATGACGTTCAAAACATCGTTGAAGTCCCGATTCTAAGCCGTAAAGCATGGCACACTGAACTATCGAGTAGTCATCAGCTTTGCTCTGCCAGACGTTCGTAACATCCGGTGTTGCTCCTGCAGCAGGCCTGGCACCTAGCGGTGCTTCCAGGACGTAATTCTTCTGTGCACCAATGAGGATAATCCTCAAGTTACGGACCAAGTCCGTGTAATAGCTACCATCATCTTTCAACTTTGCTTTCTCAAGGAACGCATTAAAATTCAATGGAACAACAGCATGAGCCATCTATCTACAATCAAACATAAACAAGCAAGATACTAATCAGGTAATAAGTATCATGATAAATTTAAGTTTAGTTAATCAAGTTAATTAAAGAACTCCCACTTAGATAGACATCCCTCTAATCCTCTAAGTGATTACGTGATCCAAATCAACTAAACCATAACCGATCATCACGTGAGATGGAGTAGTTTTCAATGGTGAACATCGTTATGTTGATCATATCTACTATATGATTCACAATCGACCTTTCGGTCTCCGTGTTCCAAGGCCATATCTGTATATGCTTGGCTCGTCAAGTATAACCTGAGTATTCCGCGTGTGCAACTGTTTTGCACCCGTTGTATTTGAACGTAGAACCTATCACACCCGATCATCACGTGGTGTCTCAGCACGAAGAACTTTCGCAACGGTGCATACTCAGGGAGAACACTTCTTGATAATTTAGTGAGAGATCATCTTATAATGCTACCGTCAATCAAAGCAAGATAAGATGCATAAAAGGATAAACATCACATGCAATCAATATAAGTGATATGATATGGCCATCATCAACTTGTGCTTGTGATCTCCATCTCCGAAGCACCGTCGTGATCACCATCGTCATTGGCGTGACACCTTGATTTCCATCGTAGCATCGTTGTCGTCTCGCCAAGCTTGTGCTTCCACGACTATCACTACCGCTTAGCAATAAAGTAAAGCATTACATCGCAATTTCATTGCATACAATAAAACAACAACCATAAGGCTCCTGCCAGTTGCCGATAACTCGGTTACAAAACATGATCATCTCATACAATAAAATTCAGCATCATGTCTTGACCATATCACATCACAACATGCCCTGCAAAAACAAGTTAGACGTCCTCTACTTTGTTGTTGCAAGTTTTACGTGGCTGCTACGGGCTTAAGCAAGAACCAATCTCACCTACGCATCAAAACCACAACGATAGTTTGTCAAATAGACTCCGTTTTAACCTTCGCAAGGACCGGGCGTAGCCATACTTGGTTCAACTAAAGTTGGAGAGACAATCTCCCGCAAGCCACCTATGTGCAAAGCACGTCGGGGAAACCGGTCTCGCGTAAGCGTACGCGTAATGTTGGTCCGGGTCGTCTCGTCCAACAATGCCGCCAAACCAAAGTATGACATGCTGGTAGAAAGTATGACTTATATCGCCCACAACTCACTTGTGTTCTACTCGTGCATATAACATCAACATAAATAACCTAGGCTCGGATGCCACTGTTGGGTTTCGTAGTAATTTCAAAAAATTTCCTACGCACATGCAAGATCATATGATGCATAGCAACGAAAGGGGAGAGTTTTGTCTACGTACCCAACGCAGACCGACTGCGGAAGCGCTGACACAACGTAGAGGAAGTAGTCGTACGTCTTCACGATCCAACCGATCAAGCACCGAAACTACGGCACCTCCGAGTTCGAGAACACGTTCAGCTCGATGACGATCCCCGGACTCCGATCCAGCAAAGTGTCGGGGAAGAGTTCCGTCAGCATGACGGCGTGGTGACGATCTTGATGCACTACAGCAGCAGGGCTTCGCCTAAACTCCGCTACAGTATTATCGAGGACTATGGTGGCAGGGGGCACCGCACACGGCTAAGGAATAGATCACGTGGATCAACTTGTGTGTTCTAGGGTGCCTTTGCCTCAGTATATAAAGGACTAGAGGGGGGGAGGCTGGCCGGCCAAGGTGTGGCGCGCCAGGAGAGTCCTACTCCCTCTGGGAGTAGGATTCCCCCTCCAAACCTAGTTGGAATAGGATTCGTGGAGGGGGAAAAGAGGGAGAGGGAGCCGGCCACCTCTCCTAGTCCTAATAGGACTAGGGGAAGGGGGAGGCGCACAGCCCAAGTAGGGCTGCCTCTTCTCTTTTCCACTAAGGCCCATCATGGCCCATTTAGCTCCTGGGGGGTTCCGGTAACCTTCCCGGTACTCCGGTAAAATCCCGATTTCACCCGGAACACTTCCGATATCCAAACATAGGCTTCCAATATATCAATCTTTATGTCTCGACCATTTCGAGACTCCTCGTCATGTCCATGATCACATCCAGGACTCCGAACAACCTTCGGTACATCAAAATGCATAAACTCATGATATAACTGTCATCGTATCCTTAAGCGTGCGGACCCTACGGGTTCGAGAATAATGTAGACATGACCGAGACACGTCTTCAGTCAATAACCAATAGCGGGACCTGGATGCCCATATTGGCTCCTACATATTCTACGAAGATCTTTATCGGTCAGACCGCATAACAACATACGTTGTTCCCTTTGTCATAGGTATGTTACTTGCCCGAGATTCGATCGTCGGTATTCCAGTACATAGTTCAATCTCATTACCGGCAAGTCTCTTTGCTCGTTCTGTAATACATCATCCCGCAACTAACTCATTTAGTTGCAATGCTTGCAAGGCTTAAGTGATGTGCATTACCGAGAGGGCCCAGAGATACCTCTCCGACAATCGGAGTGACAAAACCTAATCTCGAAATACGCCAACCCAACATCTACCTTTGGAGACACTTGTAATGCTCCTTTATAATCACCCAGTTACGTTGTGACGTTTGGTAGCACCCAAAGTGTTCCTCCGGCAAACAGGAGTTGCATAATCTCATAGTTATAGGAACATGTATAAGTCATGAAGAAAGAAATAGCAACATACTAAACGATCGGGTGCTAAGCTAATGGAATGGGTCATGTCAATCAGATCATTCAACTCTGACCTCGTTAATCAAATAACAACTCATTGGTCATGGTTAGGAAACATAACCATCTTTGATTAACGAGCCAGTCAAGTAGAGGCATACTAGTGACACTTTGTTTGTCTATGTATTCGCACATGTATTATGTTTCTGGTTAATACAATTCTAGCATTAATAATAAACATTTATCATGATTATAAGGAAATAAATAATAACTTTATTACTGCCTCTAGGGCATATTTCCTTCACCCTATGCTTCAGCCATAGGCTCTATCATGTATGCAATGCTGTGTACCAGACCTGATGTGTGTCTTTCTATAAGTCTAGCAGGGAGGTACCAAAGTAATCCAGGAGTGGATCACTGGACAGCGGTCAAGAACATCCTGAAATACCTGAAAAGGACTAGGGATATGTTTCTCATATATGGAGGTGACAAAGAGCTCTAGTAAATGGTTACGTTGATGCAAGCTTTGACACTGATCCGGACGATTGTAAATCGCAAACCGGATATGTGTTTACATTAAACGGTGGAGCTGTCAGATGGTGCAATTCTAAACAAAGCGTTGTGGCGGGATCTACATGTGAAGTGGAGTACATAGCTGCTTCGGAAGCAGCAAACGAAGGAGTCTGGATGAAGGAGTTCATATCCGATCTAGGTGTCATACCTAGTGCATCGGGTCCAATGAAAATCTTTTGTGACAATACTGGTGCAATTGCCTTGGCAAAGGAATCCAGATTTCACAAAAGAAGCAAGCACATCAAGAGACGCTTCAATTTCATCCGGGATCTAGTCCAGGTGGGAGACATAGAGATTAGCAAGATACATACGGATCTGAATGTTGCAGACCCGTTGACTAAGCCTCTTCCACGAGCAAAACATAATCAGCACAAAAGCTCCTTGGGTGTTAGAATCATTACTGTGTAATCTAGATTATTGACTCTAGTGCAAGTGGGAGACTGAAGGAAATATGCCCTAGAGGCAATAATAATGTTATTATTTTATTTCCTTATATCATGATAAATGTTTATTATTCATGCTAGAATTGTATTATCCGGAAACATAATACTTGTGTGAATACATAGACAAACTAAACGTCACTAGTATGCCTCTACTTGACTAGCTCATTAATCAAAGATGGTTATGTTTCCTAACCATAGACATGTGTTGTCATTTGATTAACGGGATCACATTATTAGTAGAATGATGTGATTGACATGACCCATTCCATTAGCTTAGCACCCGATCGTTTAGTATGTTGCTATTGCTTTCTTCATGACTTATACATGTTCCTATGACTATGAGATTATGCAACTCCCGTTTGCCGGAGGAACACTTTGTGTGCTACCAAATGTCACAATGTAACTGGGTAATTAGAAAGGAGCTCTACAGGTGTCTCCAAAGGTAAATGTTGGGTTGGCGTATTTCGAGATTAGGATTTGTCACTCCGATTATCGAAGAGGTATCTCTGGGCCCTCTCGGTAATGCACATCACATAAGCCTTGCAAGCATTGCAACTAATGAGTTAGTTGCAAGATGATGTATTACGAAAGGAGTAAAGAGACTTCCCGGTAACGAGATTGAATTAGGTATTGAGATACCGACGATCGAATCTCGAGCAAGTAACATACCGATGACAAAGGGAACAACGTATGTTGTTATGCGGTCTGACCGATAAAGATCTTCGTAGAATATGTAGGAGCCAATATGAGCATCCAGGTTCCGCTATTGGTTATTGACCGGAGACATGTCTTGGTCATGTCTACATTGTTCTCGAACCCGTAGGGTCCACACGCTTAAGGTTTCGATGGCAGTTATATTATGAGTTTATGAGTTTTGATGTACCGAAGTTAGTTCGTAGTCCCGGATGTGATCACGGACATAACAAGGAGTCTCGAAATGGTCGAGACATAAAGATTGATATATTGGACGGCTATATTCGGACATCAGAAGTGTTCCGGGGGATTTCGAAGAAAACCGGAGTACCGGAGGGTTACCGGAACCCCCCCGGGAGAAGTAATGGGCCATATGGGCCTTAGTGGAGAAAGAGAAGGCCAGCCAGGGTGGTCCGCGCGCCTCCTTCCCCCCTGGTCCGAATTGGACTAGGAGAGGGGGGGGCCCTTTGAAGGAAATATGCCCTAGAGGCAATAATAAATTTATTATTTATTTCCTTATATCATGATAAATGTTTATTATTCATGCTAGAATTGTATTAACCGGAAACATAATACATGTGTGAATACATAGACAAACAGAGTGTCACTACTATGCCTCTACTTGACTACCTCGTTAATCGAGGATGGTTATGTTTCCTAACCATAAACAAAAGAGTTGTTATTTGATTAACGGGATCACATCATTAGGAGAATGATGTGATTGACATGACCCATTCCATTAGCTTAGCACCCGTTCGTTTAGTATGTTGCTATTGCTTTCTTCATGACTTATACATGTTCCTATGACTATGAGATTATGCAACTCCCGTTTGCCGGAGGAACACTTTGTGTGCTACCAAATGTCACAATGTAACTGGGTGATTAGAAAGGAGCTCTACAGGTGTCTCCAAAGGTACATGTTGGGTTGGCGTATTTCGAGATTAGGATTTGTCACTCCGATTGTCGGAGAGGTATCTCTGGGCCCTCTCGGTAATGCACATCACATAAGCCTTGCAAGCATTGCAACTAATGAGTTAGTTGTGAGATGATGTATTACAGAACGAGTAAAGAGACTTGTCGGTAACAAGATTGAACTAGGTATTAAGATACCAACGATCGAATCTCGGGCAAGTAACATACCGATGACAAAGGGAACAATGTATGTTGTTATGCGGTCTGACCGATAAAGATCTTCGTAGAATATGTGGGAGCCAATATGAGCATCCAGGTTCCGCTATTGGTTATTGACTGGAGACGTGTCTCGGTCATGTCTACATTGTTCTCGAACCCGTAGGGTCCGCACGCTTAAGGTTTCAATGACAGTTATATTATGAGTTTATGAGTTTTGATGTACCGAAGGAGTTCGGAGTCCCGGATATGATCACAGACATAACGAGGAGTCTCGAAATGGTCGAGACATAAAGATTGATATATTGGACGGCTATATTCGAACACCGGAAGTGTTCCGGGGAAGTTTCGGATAAAACCGGAGCACCGGGGGGTTACCAGAACCCCCCGGGGGGTTAATGGGCCTCATGGGCCTAAAGTGGAGAAGAGGAGGGGCTGCCAGGGCAGGCCGCGTGCCCCCTCTCCCCCTAGTCCGAATTGGACAAGGAGGGAGGGGCGGCGCCCCCCTCTCCTCTCTCCCTTCCTTCCCCCTATCCTACTTGGACAAGGAAAGGGAGGGGAGTCCTACTCCTGGTAGGAGCAGGACTCCTCCTGCGCGCCTCCTACTAGGGCCGGCCGCACCCCCCCTTGGATCCTTTATATACGGAGGCAAGAGGCACCCCATAGATACAAGTCGATCCACATGATCTTATTCTTAGCCGTGTGCGGTGCCCCCTTCCATCATAATCCTCGATAATATTGTAGCGGTGCTTAGGCGAAGCTCTGCGATGGTAGAACATCAAGATCGTCACCACGCCGTCGTGCTGACGAAACTCTTCCCCGACACTTTGCTGGATCGGAGTCCGGGGATCGTCATCGAGCTGAACGTGTGCTAAAACTCGGAGGTGCCATAGTTTCGGTGCTTGATCGGTCGGGCCGTGAAGACGTACGACTACATCAACCGCGTTGTGCTAACGCTTCCGCTGTCGGTCTACAATGGTACGTAGATCACACTCTCCCCTCTCGTTGCTATGCATCACCATGATCTTGCGTCTGCGTAGGAATTTTTTTGACATTACTACGTTACCCAACACCAATAAGGCTGGATGTTTTTGATTCTGGTACTCATGAGGCGGCCCGAGGCTTGGTACGACGAGGTCGCTTCGGACTGCTGTCAACATCCCACGCAGAGTTATCCGCGAAGGAGCCTCTCCCCCTCTTGGGCGCCTCCGCCTCCAAACTCGTGGAGGCCTCCCTTTTCTCCCTTCCTCTCGCAGGAGGGGAGTCACCTCCCCCCTCGTCGTCATCGTTGGCGGCTAAGGGGTCTGTCTCGTCGTCAGACGAGATGACCAAGGTGCTCCTTCGGCGAAGCCCATGCCTGGTCCCCTTGACCATGGTCTTGACCTTCTTCTCCGGCACATCGTAAGGCGCCGGAAATAGCATCTTGGTAAGAAGTGGGGTTTCTTCGTCTTCGGGTAGCGGAGCCGGACTATTAATTCGTCCCGCTAGATCGACCCAAGCCTGAAAAAGAAAATGACAAGAAGGCTTAGTATCCTTCCTTGAAGTGTGTCCTTAAAGACTACACCTTGACGGCTTACCGAATTGGCCTGACGCTTAAAGTTGAGCCCGCGATCTTTTTTCAAGGGTGGTGGCGTCTCGTTGCCCTTGAAGAGCACCTTCCAGATATCTTCATGCGTCGTGCCAAGGAGCCTTAGCAGTTTCTGGTGCTCGACCGGATCGAACTCCCACAAATAACAAGTCGGGCGCTGACATGGAAGGATCCGGCGTACAACCATGACCTGGATCACATCAACGAGCTTGATCTTCCGGGTTATCATATTCTGGAGACACGTTTGGAGCCCCGTGATCTCTTCCAGAGATCCCCAGGTCAGGCCCTTCTCCTGCCAGGAGGTAAGCCGCATCGGACCTCTGGATCGGAATTTGGGAGCTGCCGCCTAGTTGGCGTCGCGCGGCTTGGTGACATAGAACCACCCCGATTGCCATCCCTTCACCATCTCTATGAAGGAGCCTTCGAGCCAGGTGGTATTGGGAATCCTGCCCACCATGGCGCCTCCGCATTCGGCCTGTTGGCCGCGCACCACCTTTGGCTTTACATTAAAAGTCTTCAGCCATAGGCCAAAGTGAGGTGGGATGCGGAGAAAGGCTTCGCACACAACAATGAATGCGGAGATACTGAGGATAAAGTTGGGGGCCAGATCGTGGAAGTCCAACCCATAGTAAAACATCAATCCACGGACAAATGGATGAAGAGGGAATCCCAGCCCACGGGCGAAGTCTGTGAGAAACACAACCCTCTCATGGGGATCAGGGGTAGGGACGATCTGCCCTTTTTCCGGGAGTCGGTAAGCAATCTCCTTGGCTAGATAGCCGGCCTCCCGGAGGTCCGTGATGTTCTTCTCTTTAATGGAGGAGGCCATCCACTTGCCTCCAGCTCCGGATCCGGACATGATTGGAGTGCCTTCTCGAACAAGGAAAAGCGAAAAGCTTGGGCGCTAGAGCTCAAGGAGGGAAGGACTGGAGATGAAGAAGGGTGTGGGTAAAGGAAGAGTGTCCTTATCCCCTTATAAAGGCCGCTGTCGGTGTCAAAACCGGCGGATCTTGGGTAGGGGGTCCCGAACTGTGCGTCTAGGACGGATGGTAACAGGAGGCAAGGGACACGAAGCTTTACCCAGGTTCGGGCCCTCTTGATGGAGGTAAAACCCTACGTCCTTCTTGATTAATATTGATGATATGGGTAGTACAAGAGTAGATCTACCACGAGATCGAAGAGGCTAAACCCTAGAAGCTAGCCTATGGTATGATTGTTGTTCTGTATGTTGTCCTACGGACTAAAACCCTCCGGTTTATATAGACACCAAAGAGGGTTAGGGTTACACAAAGTCAGTTACAATGGTAGGAGATCTATATATCCGTATCGCCAAGCTTGCCTTCCACGCCAAGGAAAGTCCCTTCCGGACACGGGACGAAGTCTTCAATCTTGTATCTTCATAGTCTAGGAGTCCGGCTGAAGGTATAGCCCGGCCATCCGGACACCCCCTAATCCAGGACTCCCTCAGCCGCGAATATCAGGCGCCTCCCCACTCACCTGTTCCCGAGAGCCATGCAAAACAGCACGATTGGGTTACCCACGCCCGTATTGATGAGAATCCCGTAATAAGGGGGGCACGATCTCTGCTTCGACAAGACGTGCCAATGACAACCGCGTCTCGCAGCATGGAGCGGCGGACGAAAAACAGTTCAAAATTATGACTGGACAAACGCGATGTCATGTTGTAAAAGCTGTCAGCGGATTAGACTCGTGTAAGAATATATATTCTCTCTGCGGTTATATATGGTCTGTGTGACAGGTCCGGATACTATCATCGCATCCGAAGACTATCTTAAAGTTCGGATAGAAGGGAACCCGCCTTGCAATGCCGAAGACAAATCTGCACGCCGGACTCCTCATCATTGAAGCCAGGTTCAGGGGCTACTGAGGGAGTCCTGGACTAAGGGGTCCTCGGGCGTCCGGCCTATTATCCATGGGCCAGACTGATGGGCTGTGAAGACATGAAGACCGAAGAATGCACCATGTCCGGATTGGACTCTACTTGGCGTGGAAGGAAAGCTTGGTGACCAAAGATTCTTTCTTATGTAACGACTCCATGTAAACCCTCGATCCCCTCGGTGTCTATATAACCGAAGGGGATAGTCCGGAAACAAGAACATATATACTCATTACCATACCTACATAGTCTAGGCTTCTAGGGTTTAGCCATTACGATCTCGTGGTAGATCAACTCTTGTAACACCCATATTCATCAATATCAATCAAGCAGGACATAGGGTATTACCTCCATACAGAGGGTCCGAACCTGGGTAAACATTGTGTGCACTGTCTCCTGTTACCATCGATCCTAGATGCACAGTTCGGGACCCCCTACCCGAGATCCGCCGGTTTTGACACCGACACCGGGGTGACGACAAGGTCATGGCCAACTGGCTTTCCATGGCCCTCACTAGCGCACCGCGCGCCTGGCTACTCAACCTCCCAGGATCCACGGTGGCTTCCCGGGAGGAGTTGCGCGGCCTCTTCGTTGCGCGCTACGTGGCACCGATGCACCACGCGGTTACAGCCCTCCTCGGCGGCTCACAAGCACCACCCTTGGATCGTCACGTCAAGCCGTTCTTTCGCCAGATCGGCGCCACTTCCAAGTTCCCGGGGGCTCCGCCGGGCTGGGCCGCGCCCGAGGCCGACCTCACCTTCGACTCAGGAGACCATCCCGCCTCCACTGTCGACTCGGGTGCGCTCCCAATGCTTTGCACGCCCACCATCTGCCACATGTCCATCACCAAGACACTCATCGACAGCGGCGCCGGCCTCAACGTGCTCTCCGTCGAGGCCTTCAGCCTTCTTCACGTACCGCTCGAGTGGATCCACCCTAGCAAGAATTTCTCAGGGGTTGGTGCACTACAAGAAAAAGACACATCCGTGACATTTTGGGCCGAACGATTTTTTTCTGTCACACATATGACACTTCTATGACGATAATTGTGACAAAACCCGGTATCATATTAGATGTGGTGGGATCCTACTTCTATGACAAAAAATCATGACAGAAAATGGGCTTTTCGTCCTGGGCGGGCCGGAGAAGCAGCTGCATGACATTCTTTGGGCCGTCCATGAAGGAAAAAACCATGGTAGAAGCAAGGTGGAGGAAAATTTCGGGGAGTTCCCGGTTACGGTGGGAGGTCGGGGGCCGAGCGATGCGCGTTTCTCTCGTACATGTACGCACATGTGTGCGAGGCGTTGGCTCTAACTGAACCCGAGCGAGGCATTGGGCTTTAACTGAACCCGAGCGATTGCACTGCAGGCTACGCATTACTGAACCCAAGCGATCGATCGATGGCTGTTAACTGAACCTGATCGAGCGATTCCTTCGCTACTGCTGCTAACTGAAGCCAATCGATGGGATGAACAGTGAGCGTTGCGGCGGGGGGGGGGGGGGGGGGGTTGGATGAACAGTGAGCGGTGGCGTTGCCTTTGGATGAACAGGACCCCGTGGTGTGGTGGAGGGCTGGATGAACAGTAGACGGTGGAGGGGTGCCAGTGGAGGGGTGGATGAACAGGACCCCGTGGTGTGGAGGGCTGGATGAACATTAGACAGTAGAGGGGTGGTTGAACAGGACCCGTGGTGTGGAGGGCTGGATGAACAGTAGATGGTGGAGGGGTGGTTGAACAGTAGCCGGTGGAGTAGCGTGCGGTGGAGGCTGGATGAACAGGAGCCCGTGGAGGCTGGATGAACAGGAGCTCGTGGAGGCTGGAGGAGGTCGACGGTGGAGATGAACAGTATCTCGTGGAGTCCTGTTTTGTGGTACTCCACACCCCTCCCGATGAACATGACCCCCGTTTCGACCGTAGCGCTCCAACACAAGTCCGTTTCCTCCGTTTTGTGGTACGCCACACCCCTCCCGATCAACAGGACCCCCATTTCGATCGTAGGAGGTCCGTTTCCTCCGTTTTGCGGTACGCCAGACCCCTCCCGATGAACAGGATCCTGTTTCGAACATGGCCGTTCGAACACAAGGCCGTTTCCTCCGTTCTGCGGTACGCCATGCCTCGTTTCCATCACCTGTTCCGTCCAAGCCCTCCCGATGAGCACGACGCATTCCGTTGCCTCCCCATGAACACGACCCGTTCCATTGCCTCCCCATGAACAAGGCGATGACGCTGTTTCTCTGTTCCGACCCAGCCATGTACACGAGCCCTGGCCGTACGTATGCGCGAATAGGCGTTCGAGACCCTGCCCGTATGTACACATACGTGGCCGTATTTTCTTTCTTGCACCCTGGCCACTGTACGTACGTGTAAATGCTATGTGCACACCTCTGCTATGACACGTGCGCACCTCTACATCGACCAGTATGTACCTACACGTTCGCGACCAGAATGACAACGCTACGTACGCTTCGACTAGGTGGGTCCCGACTGTCAGGCACTTCCTTGCCTGCGAAGATGTAGCTGGTCGGTCCCAGCAGTCAGGGGGCGAATCGTTTTTTGTTGCTTGGATGCACTTCCTTGCATGCGAAGATGTAGCCGGTGGGTCCCAACAGTCAGGGGGAAACGTTTTTTCGTGAAATACGGTGTCCCGTCTGGTGGGTCCCGCTCTCAGGTGGAGGAATAATTATTTTGCACGTAATAAGGAGGCACTTCCTTGCTGTGGCCGTGGACCTAGCTGTCAGCCTCTCCACGTACAGTCCACGTCCGATGGAAGCCGTTCCATGACCATGTTGACCACGCCGCGCCGAGAGCACCAGGGCGGTGGACGATGGCGAGGCCTAGGAAGGGGACGACGCGGAGCCGGGGAAGACGCGGCAGTGGATGCCGACGCATAGAGGAGTACGAGGGTTCACTGGTTCGCTGCGGTGTGAGGCTGCCGTCGCCGCAGAATAATAGGGGGTGTGGGTGAGTAGAGGGATGGCCTGACCAGCGGTGGGAGTAGTAGGGGGCGGTGAGTCCTCCGCCGCATCGCAGTCAGCCACGGGAGGCAGGAGCACAAGGCACGACCAGCGCTGGTTTGGGCGGCTGGAGCAAGAAGACCAAAGGTTGAAGAAGCACTACGGCCGTTGGATGGATATCGTACGGTCACTGGAGCTAGAATCGTGCATATTGACTAAGTTGACAAAGCCCTCCGTCCCCGTCAACTTAGTAGGCCCACAAGTTAGCCTCCCACCAAGGTGGGTCCCAGCTAGCAAGGGGGTATTCATTTTTTTGAGCGTAATAAGGAGGCACTTCCTTGCATGCGAAGATATAGCTGGTGGGTCCGACCTGTCAGCGGCGGTAACGTTTTTTTTCACGAAATACAGAGGCCCTTTCGGTGGGTCCCTGATGTTAGGTGGAGGAATCATTATTTTGCGTGTAATAAGGAGGCATTTCCTTGCGTGCGGCCATGGACCCGGCTGTCGGCCTCTCCACATACAGTCCACTTCAGAAGCATGTTGGTCATTGACCATGTTGACCAGGCCGCGCAGAGAGCACCAGGGCGGTGGACAATGGCGAGGCCTAGGAAGGGAACGACACGGAGGCAGGGAAGACTCGGCAGTTGTTTCCTACACGGAGGGGAGTACGACTGTACGAGGGTTTACTGGTTCGTCTGCCTTCGCCGGAGAATAACAACAGGTGTGGGTGAGTAGAGGGATGACTAGGCCAGCGATGGGAGTACGGTGGGGTGGTGAGGCCTGCGCGGCAGCAGAGCCGGCCGCGGGGAGGAGGGAGCAGGCAGTCCCGCCGGCGCCTGTTTGAGCGGCTGAAGCAGGAAGAGCAGAGATTGAAGAAGCACGACGGCCGTTGGATGGCCATCCAACAGTCACTGCTTGTGCGTCAACCTTTTTTTAGGAAAGCCTCAAATCTGTGGAAAACAGCATACAACCCATCTGCCATTATTTCTAATAATTTATAGCCCATTTGCTAATTATTAATGTTTTTTGGATCCCATATTCTTTTTGTTAGCATTACAACCCATATTGTGGCCACGGCTAAAAAATTATACGAAAATTTGCATATTTCCGTGCGGTCCGAACTGTTTTAATCCCGAAATTTCGACTCACATTCAAACTGATTTTAAAAATATATGTATATCAGTATAAAATCAAACAAATTCTCCATGCATAAAAATTAATGTAATTTCAAATCTCGAAATGAAGAAAAGATATTTGAAACTAATTGCCGCTTTGATGTGTTTTAAAAATGTACAGCCCATTTCTCATTACTGATGGGCCATTTTCTCAGCCAGCCGAATGAAAGCTCTCCTCGTCTTGAAAGAATTGCAGCCCAACAGGCCTGACAAAGCGACTTACTTGGAAAATCACAAAAAACTGGGCTGTGGCCGTGGACCCAGCTGTCAGCCTCTCCACGTATAGTACTCTTCCGATGGAATGTCGTTGACCACGCCGCGCCGAGAGCACCAAGGCGGTGGACGACCGCAAGGCCTAGGAAGGGGACGACACGGAGCCGGGGAACACGCGGGAGTGGATGCCCATGCGGAGAGGAGTACGAGGGTTCACTGGTTCGGCTGTGGTGTGAGGTTGCCATCGCCACAGGGCCTGGCTAGCGGTGGGAGTAGTAGGCGGCGATGATGCCTCATCGGCAGCACCGCCGGCCACTGGAGGCAGGAGCAGGCGGTCTCCCCGGCGCTGGTTTGGGCGGCTGGTGCAAGAAGAGCAGCGATTGAAGAAGCAGCAGGACCGTTCGATTCAAATCCAATGGTTACTGCTGCTAGAATCGTTTGTTGACTAAGTTGAAAAGCCCTGCGTACGCGTCAACTTAGTAGGCCGACAGGTCAGCCTCCCAGCCGGTGCGCCCCAGATGTCAGTGAGAGGAATCATTTTTTTCGCATAATAAGGAGGCAGTTGATTGCGTGCGGCCAGGCCAGCGGAGGGAGTAGGGTGGGCCGGGGAAGCCTGCGCGGCATCACAGCGAGCCACAAGAGGAGGGAGCAGGCAGTCCTGCCGGCGCTAGTTGGATGGACATCCAACACTAACTGCTGCTAGAATCGTGTGTTCACTGACAAAGCCTTGCGTAAACAAGTCAGCCTCAAAATCTGTGGCGTGTACAACCCATTTGCTATTATTTTTATAATTTTTACTCATTTTCTAATTCACATGGAATTTATTGCAGCCCGTTTTCCATTTTTAGAATTGCTGGCCATTTTTTGGTCAGTACCAGGGTCAAAAAATTAACTAAATATGTGGGAAATTTTGAAAATTCGCAATTTTTTGCTGGGGAACGAAATATTCTTAATCCAAAAATTAATAGCCATACTAATACAAATTTAAAAATAAATTAGTACTATGTCATGTTAAATCCAATGAAATACGTATAAGATATCAGTGAAGAACAAAAACAAAAAAAGAAACTTATATCCCATTTGCTATATATTTTTTGGAATTTTCAACCCCTTTTGATATTACTTTTAACAGACATTGACCATACTCTTAAGCCAGGCCGGAATGCATCCCTCCTCGTCTTGAAATATTTTCAGCCCAGTAATTCGGAGAAAACAAATAGGCCTAGCTTGGGTATTCTTCAAAAAGAAATACCGGGCTACCTATTTTCCCAAAGAACTGGTCCATGAGCATTTAGCTTTATTTATTTACTTATTTATGTTTAGGGGACCATGAGCATGTACCTGGGCCGGATTCATGTGAGAGCCTCCCTTCCAGTTAATTATGGGCTTCTCTACTGGGCCTTCATCAGTGGGCTGCATGTTATCAACAAGTGGAAAATGTGTTCCGAGTTTCAAAAAAAATGTGTTCTGTACGATAAATAGTATGCGCTACGTACGGTACGGGGCACTAAAGGATCGAACCGTGCAACGAATTCCAAAACATTGTGTTTGTCGTTCTAACAACACATTTATTCAACCAATAGACGAAATATACTACTGATTGTACATTGAAAACAGTAGCAGCAGCAACCAGGGCTGGGGGTGCAACAGAAGCAGTAAGCAGGCCAGAAGAGTGAAGACGTAGCTCTCTCTTCCAAACCAAACATCAGCCATCATTACAAAAGGGCTACCAAAAAAGAACAAGTGTATGCATCAAACTAAATAAAGATCCTACTACACCAAGTGTACGCATCTAACTAACTGGCTCAGTTAGATGTTACTATTTATTAAGCTGTGGAGATTGACTGACGGCTTGAACCAAATGGGTGCCTGACGGGGCAAACTCCAGCCAGCAGTTCGAAGTCTGATACTTGCGAACCTCTCTCCTACTTTGGGCTGCAGAGCGTGGCGGCACATATCAGGGTATGGTGCATGCAGAGACGCATGGTACGCTGTGTACACACAGTTTTGCCTGATGAACGAAACCGCGCTGCCATCATGATCCTTGCCGTCGGTTATCTCCTGGTTAATCAGATAATTCAGTCTGACAACCAGAGAGCGTGTACCAAGGCTACTTACCAGCCTTGAGTCAAAAATTCCTGAAGGCCCAAAGAAGCTGGGATCCTGCTCAAAGACCTTGAAGTGAGTGTGATTGTATTCCGCGAAACAACACGTCAGGTACGTGCGAACGATCATCAATCTTTCGCCATCATCTGATCGAGCCAGGAACCACCTGCAACTGCCATGCCGCTTTTCTTTGAAAGGTTTTGGGATTAGGAAGGGTAGGGACACCAGGCAGCCTACAACATCATATCAAGTTGGAGTCAAATAAAAAAGGGCTCTTGGTTTAGTCAATCTTAAGAACAGCATGTTATGAGCATGAATATTTTTTCAGCAAATGTTGACAGTAATATAAGCAAGCCATCATGATATCATAGGAAAGTAACATACTGCTGTAACAACCATTTGTAGCGATGACTGGAGTAGGGGAGCAATACGTCCAGCCATAGAAGGAGTCGACAGCGTAAATGAAGCCCTTGTGTTCAATGGCATCAGAGAACCATGGAGGATGTATGATCCTGCGATGGACGTGTAGATTTATCCACTTAGCGCAGTGACCTGTCAGATAGGAGAGACCGCGGTTAAAGAATGCAATTAGCCTGAAGTCTTTATAATTCGCAGATCTTGTGGGCACTTGGCAGATTACAACCTTGAGCAAATCAAACTTGGTATCATGTTGGCTACTGTAAGATTCCATGTATTCTGGGCCGCGGTGCCAAAGTAGTGAAGTGTTAATCGAAGAAAGGGGGATCAATCGCCGGGTGTAGACCTCCACGAGCATCCAGCTGCCGCGACCGTCGACGAGCACCATCCAAGACGTGTTCATGCCGAGCCAGTACATACCGTTAATGTAGTTGAGGCTGATGGGGATCGGATCGCAATTAAGGGGGTTGATGCTCGCCACCCTACGATCGTTATGCTACATGACACGCCGTTTCTGAAGATCAGGCGGCGTTAGCAAGCAAGGAGCTAGCTTAAAAAGCTCTGTCCTGAGGGCTTTGAGTAAACGGTACATCCCCTACGAGCACGCGGCGAGTGGCATGGTACTGAGATTGTCCACACGCGAAACAATGAGCTTGATTACCTCTGTGGGGAGCGAATTCCAGCCACTCTTTCGGCAGACGCTGCTCGGTTCTGCCATTGTTAGTGCTTGGGTTTCAGATGAGGGGGGAGGCGCCTTAGCGGGGATGGAAGATTGGACGAGATTATGTGCGGACAAAGATGGAGAAGCGAATATGTGCTGCGGGAAGTGGACAGGTGATGATGACTACAACATGCCGCTTGACTTACGAGACACATACCAGCAGCATAGGGTCATGTCGATGCCAGACAACTTGCTTGAGTGATCACAGTACTGGTACTCCCTACAATGCTATGCCCTAACTTGCTTGAGTAAAGTAGTAGAGTAGGACTCTGCTCTACTACTAGCACCGGAGGAGTAGTATATTCTAATCTAAAATAGTTACAAACTTCAATGCCCGAGCATGGAACGACTACAAACCGTGCTCAAAGACTGTGTCTACGCGGTGTTTGGACATGGGCGACAACCTCAACGCCAACGGTGCAGCTCCCGTTGCACCGTATGTGTTTCTGTCCTTCCTGTTTGAAATCGTGGTAAAATTCATGTTTCTACTCTGTATCCTACTACTATGCTAGTCCACATGATTAGTTGCAAACGACGACTTCTTCCCCAACCTCGGCAACCTCATCCTCGACGACATGGGCGACAACGTCAACACCGGCAACCAGTGAGATATAGTGTGTAGGAAGCGGTTTGGGAATTTGCATGCCTTTCCAACCAGTGAGATACTCCGTACAAAGTACGACAGAAAATAACCACGGAGAAGGAAGCTAAAAGTAAACAATCAAACGAGCATTTTTTCTTTTATTTTGCATTGAATCATTTCACAAGCTTGACTAGTGCTGTTTTTCTACTTTTACAAAAACCGCATCGTAATGTTAAAACGTGCATTTGCACGTACACAAGTAATAGTAGTACTCCCTCCGTCTAGGTGTATAAGTCTTCCCTCCTTCTTGGTCACGATGCAGAACGGAAGATGACTTATTGACCTGGACGGAGGGAGTAGCACAGTCTGCAAGCATATATCGAGAGAGACGTGTAGTGCGATAGTGGAAAAAAAATTACTCGTATATGAGACCAGGTCTCACGGTTAGCAGGTGAGACCTGTCCTGATGGATGACACGTGGCTTTTAAGTGAGGGGTGGGGGATGCTTTGTGATTTGTGAATGCCATGTGTCATCCATCAGGATGGGTCTCGCGTGAGACCTGGTCTCATTGAATTCTTTCCTGCGATAGTATATAGTAAAGTTTGTGCTATATGCACGTACTTGCAAAATGCGTACGAATACACAAGGTTTCCAAACTTTCCCTTTTACATACTTAATTAAGGATGCTAAAAATTCCTGAACGTTCGGGATTTATCATTTGCGTCCCAAAACTAATGAGATCGCCTTACGAAACAAAAATTATACTCCTCCTAAAAGCCACGGCGCTTGCAGGAGCGCTTGCGGCGCGCCACGAGTGCCCTGGTGTGCGGCCCTTTCCCAGCGCGCCGACACAACGCCTCTTCCTCAGCCTCGCAACTCGCGAGGTGCTAATTGGCGACTTGCCGGCGGGCGAGCGCGATCTCACCGGTGTGGTGATCCGGCGCCAACAGGTACCCCTCCTCGCTGGAAGCGTGCACCCAGTCCACATATCGCCAAGCGTAGATGAGGCGCTTGGGCCTGACTACACTCAGGGCGTCGGCACGGGCATCCTCCGCGACCCTCACGACCCTCGCACGAGCCTTCTGCCAAAGAGGCAATTGCCTCACTCTCTCGGACGCGACATGGGCCTCCCAGGCAGCTTGTTCCGCGGTGCGCTTCTCTTCCTCGGCCTTCTTCTCCGCCTCTATTTTGGCGCGCTCTGTTGGAGGCAAAGCCTCCCACAAGGCGACATCCATTTCTTTCCAAAGCTCCTCAAGGCTGGGGGGGCTCGGCGGGCGGCGCGGCGTTCTCCTCGTAGCGGGGAGCCGACGCGTCCTCCGATGTGCGTGCTGGCGAGATTGGGAACGTCGACGCGTCCACCTCGACGCGTCGCGATGAGGAGCGGAACGCCGACGCGTCCTCCTCGACTAGTGGCGGCGAGGAACGGAACGCGACGCGTCGCGTAGCAGCGAGGAGCGGAACACCGACGCGTCCTCCTCGACTAGTGGCGGCGAGGAACGGAACGGCAACGCGTGACCGTCCGCGCGGTGCAGTGAGGGGCTCATAGGGCTTGGGAGGGGCGATGCCATGGTGGTCGACGTGAGAGGGAGGGGGAGGAGATAGCGATGAATGTGAACGTGAGGGGGAGGAGATAGCGATGTCGTCGGAGATATGGAGGCGCATTATTTATAGCCAGTAATGGCACACCTACGTAAGATATGGACTGAGCTGCACTGACTTAACTTCCGGTCCAGTTGCTTCACTGACATGTGGGCCAGACCCCTGTTGGGCCCATATGTCAGTGACCGAATGCACCTGCAGTTAAGTAACAACTACGTGGGCATATTTGTTGGAGTAAATTACGGGGGAGCGAAGGGGTGGAAATATTGCTGGTCACAATGGATTGGACGAGCATGGGGGGAGGAGAGTCATGCATGTAGATTTTTTCACACGGGGTGGAGTGGTGGGACCGCCGGAGGGAGAAGGAGAGTTTGGCAGGCATATTGTTTCACACATGGAGAGGAAAAAAATTGGAGACGAACGAGCTTCCTGCAGGTATGGGGAACGGTGCATAATAAGTCATCTTGCATGCCGGGCTAGGTATAGTCTCAAGTCATTAAAAACAAACACGCCCCACGCATGTTCATATTCAAGGTGCACTAAATTATTGCATGCGATGATTAAGGCTGGCCATAATGGTGGTATCTTAGCTGGTATCATGCACACGGGAATAGCAAACATATTGATGTGGCAAAGAATTAAAGAAGAGAGGGGGGGTTAGAGTAACTAGAGTTCATGCATGCATTGATAAACACATTTTTTTGTGGAGAACGACAACACTAGTTGAGTACTTTTGCAGACTTCAAAAACTATTCCACAATGTGTCAACATTCACAATGTCAAATCAATATTTTTACACTCATTATAAAACATAGTTCTTATACTAGTACTAGTTGAGTACTCATTATAATCAGTACTCCCTACGTCTAGGTGAGCAAGTCATCTTAGATTGTGCACTGTGACCAAGGAGGAGGGGAAAATGAGAGATCTTAATGTTTATAATCAGTACTCCCTTTGTGTAGGTGAGCAAGTCATCTTAGATTGTGCACTGCGACCAAGGAGGAGGGGAAAAACGAGGGATCTTAATGTTTATTTGCTAATTAATAGCATTGCATGCAATGAACTAACCACTGCATGTCATGTTTGGTAGTCTCAAGTCATTAAAACATGCGCACCCACATCTCATATTGGTTGATATGTCAAGAAACAAGAAATGAGGTAGAAGTTAATGCACCGCGCCTAAGTGTTTTGGGAGTATTGTAGATATTGATATTTTTAGTATAAATTTGGTCGTGGGATCTCATTGATGCCTGTCAAAGCGTTGACAGGTCTGCTATGCGTGACCTGAAGATGAAAGCGTTGAGCATCTCAAAGTTGATCAACAATGTTCAATTGTAAAAGATTAGCCGTTCGGCCAATAAGGTGGCACACTTAATCGCTAAGTATAGCTTTGACAATAGATTAGATGGTATTCTTGTAAATAACATACTGCCCTGTGTGGTGAATATTGTATCAAATGAGTGTACTGGTGTGGCTGGTTAATTAATATAAGGTGGTGTTCAAAAAAAGTATAAATTTGGTCAAACACTTTGCAAATGGTTGACGGGAGTAAAAAGGACCAGAGGGAGTATCATGCATGCGGAGTAGGCAAAAAAATTGCTTGTCTAAAAAAAGGCAAAAAAATGCTCATTTATAGCCGGTCGAAGTCTCAAAGGGCGCGACCGCGTGAGGGAGGCAAACGTCGTGGGAGGCGCGACGTTTGACGGAATTAAGTGAAGTTACATCCATGCGCCGGCATGGCGTGCGAGCAGGCAGAAGCTATACCATCAGGCCTACGATATGGGTCTAGTAGGCATGACATATAGTGGGTCCCGCATAGTTCTCGAGAACTCTTTGGGGGCTTGCAGCCGTTTATCCACCGGGCAAGCCAGCAACCCCACGCCGTTCGCACGCCCTACTCATCCCCGTCTTCTACCTTACAATAGTTCGCTCCCAGTCGTTCCGTCCTTTCACATTAGTTCGCTCCCAGTTTTTTGCGGGGTACAACAGTTCAACTTCTCCTAACCCTCCTCCAAAATCCATGGCCTCCCAAATCTCCATGGTCGCCACTGAGTACCAGGTTAGAGCCATCACCGGCGATCAGTTCATCGTCATCTACACACGTGGATCCGAGACGGTGAAAGCATGGCTTGCTCACTTCCTACGCATGTTCAACGGCTCAACGGATGAGTGGGTCGCTGGGCTAGGTGTTGAGTACACCATAGTCCTGGGACGAGAGAAGGATCTAAAGGACGAAGAGAGGAAGAAGCCTGCCGTGATCCAGGTTTGCGTACATAACGTTTGCTTGGTCTACCACATATGCCATGCCGACGTTGAGTGCCAGGATTTTAAGAACTTCCTCAAGGACAAAAGAGTGAAATTCGTTACTGTAGTCTTTAAGAACAATAGTGACGTCCTGCGTCGGATAGGTCTCGTTGTAGGCCAGCCCTTCGATCTCCAGAAGGCAAGCCTGGTGTCCTCCTCTCAACCTTCAATACTGACCCAGGCAGCAGCCATGATTGATCCTTCGTACGCTAAACTGAAGAAACCTCATCACGAGTTTCATCATGCATGGGAGTCGAAGACATTAGATGAAGATCACATCCTGTACGCAGCAATGGATGCCTACCTTTGTTTAAATATCTACAAGGGTTGGATGAAGAAGCAGAGCCTAGTGTTCGGTTCAAGCAAAGAAGCGTCGGCGAAGAGGAAGAGGAAGAGGGACGAGGACGAAGTCGAGGACGTGGACTCGGACTCCAAGTAGGTGGCAGTGCCGTCGCTCATGCTGGTTCTACTGTAGTGTCAAGCGGACTAGTTGCTTATTAGTTTATTTTCAAGGATGTGTTGTGCTGAGGCCCCAGCAGAACTATATGTTTATGTTCTTTCTTGTTATTTGAACTCTTTAGTACGTACAGTAGTACTAGTACTATGTCTTACTACTGTTCTTCTTGCAGTTGTTACTACTGCTCGTATCTTTGTGTTCCTACTTTACTTAATACGTTCCTACTAGTAGTATAATTTGGGTCAGTCGATTTGTGAAAGAATTTCGACGGAGCGAAGGAAGAAGATGGCAGAAGAGGTGGAAGAATCCCTTCTAGCCATCCATGTTGCATCAAACGGCTCACATGAGTCGACTGGCCCAAATTGCTCCTTCAGATTGCAGGATCCACGTGGCATTCAAGGTCTCGAAGGTAGATTCCGCGTCCGCACCCGGTTTGCGGGCTCGACGCACGCGCGACCGGCTTCCGCCGCGACAGCCACCATGCATGCCTCCTCCGCGCGGGCGGACACGACAATGACACGCTAGTTCCTCGTCACCGGCATGCTGGAGCACGCGCTCGTCCATCTCTTCATACACTACGTGCATAGATGCGGCTCCACCAGCTGCTCGCGTGCTTGGCAGCGCGACGGCATCGCGAGGAGGGACTGCAGATGACGTGAGCGGGCGAGCCTTCGGCTTCATGGCACAGGGATGGCGGCGACACGACGGTGATGGGCGAGAAATTGTTAGCCGGAGCAGGCGGGCACCGACATGCGCAACGGCGGCGGCGGCATATTGATGAGTGCGCGTGTGGGAGCTACTTTACTTTTATATATAAGGTTGGCCAAACTTAAAAGAAAACCGTACTAGTACACGTAAACATTAGACTTAGGCAGCACTTTTATTAGTTACTAGCTTACGTTCTTGCCCATTGTGACCAGCCTTAGTACCATGGCCACGATACGGAATCCTGTGCAAGCGCGTGAACCGCGGCCGCGCGGTCGATCGAACGGTGCGTCACCATGTCGCGCTCGAAGGACATCCACCGAACCTTTTTTTGTGTGTGAAAACAATCCTCGAATATTACTCAACTTTTTTTTCCTGTGAAAGTTCTTGACGCTGCAATATTTCCATATATTTGAATTTAGCTCCAGTAGTTTTATTAATACTGATTTTGTGTGTGTGACTGAGAGAGAACGTGTGTATGTGTCCATATGTGTGTTGTGGCGGAAGGGCAATGTGGAGACGGCGTGCGTGTGATACAGACATAGAGAGGTGTGAATGTGCAAATGATCGTGCATGAGTGAGACATAGACAGATGCCGATATGTTGTGTATACATGAGAGAATGGTCTTGTAGTTTACTTGTGTGTGTGTGTGAGAGAGAGAGAGAGGAGCATCCGTAACACAACAACCATCTCTCTCGATTCGTCTATCCCTCACACGGTCGCATGCAACACATGCATCAACGCGCACATTTTGACACCCTCACCCGGCCCCTGCCCACCTCAAGGCCCGCACAATCTCTTCGTGAATACCCATTTCTCTCCTTAGGTTTGTTTTCTCTCAATATCTGACACACACACACACACAGAGATAGAGAGACACACGCAGCACAACACACACACTCCCCCGAGCACACAATTCATCCCCATCCAAGGTTATACGGCGACCACTCTCGCTTGTGCTTCTTTGCACCCCAACATGCACAACACCTCAATCTTCAAAGAGGGCAACGAGCAGATCGAAGACGGCAACCACACCGCGCTAGAGAATGCGGGGTCATTTGGAAGCAGGGTGATGTGACGACGGTTGACTGACTCCTCCCCCCACCCTCTCTCTCTCTTGCACGAAATTACCAATCCCTCTCTCCCCCACACAAAATTGTCAATCCCTCAACCCACGAGATCCTTCCCCTCTCATCCATGTTTTTCCTGCTCTCTCATCAAACATGTTGTCTCTTCTCCTTCAAGGTATACAGAATCCAGATGCACACGCATCTCATGTATATTACATGTATGCATCTTTCTCACAGACCTAACTTCTTCCTCTCTCTTTCTCTCTCTATCTCTCTCTTCCTCTATCTCATTAGGTTTGTCTCCTACTCTCTCGTCCACATACATACAATCTTTCGCTCCCTATCTGCTCCATCTTCAAAAGCTCTCCCTGCACGTTTCATTCACACATTGGGATATGTCAAAATGTTGCTTCTATAATGGCTGATGTAGAGTTATGGTTGTTCTTGTTGCATCCCACAAAGTAATAACTATGAAATGCATTTAGATTCTCATTTGACTTGGATTATGTGAGTTTGAGCATGTTGTGAAGTACTATAGACCTTGTATACATCTTGGGATTCGACAATGATTGTAACTATTGAATTGTATAGACCATTACATTCGAACTCAATAGCCTAATATATTTATTTCACAATTTCAACAAATGATTAGTTCACTACAAACTAAGAAAACAAATGTGTACTCCCTCCATTTTTATTTAAGTCCGCGTATTAGCATTGGTCAAAGTCAAGTTTTGTAAACTCTCAGAAAGCTTATAACAAAAAAATATTAACATATACAATAACAAATAAATACCATTAGATTCATTATTGGATGTACTTTCACATCATACATATTTGTTATGGTAAATGTTTATATGTTTCTATAAACTTGGTCAAACTTTAGGAAGTTTGACTTCGGTCAAACCTAATATGTATAGTTTACTACTACTACTCGCTAGTTGCTTAGCCGAATCACTCAACACGCCACACGGGGAGTCCAATGTCAAAAAATTTTGAGGTCGGCGGGAAAATCTCCCGCCACCCTGATTCGAGCAGTGGGAAGTTACCATCATAGCCTTCGGAACAGGCCTACGGATGACGCTTGGTAGGGGGCTGTTTTCGTAACTTCAGGTTCACCCTACCCAACCAACCCACCCCGGCACCCAGAGTAGTACACCTGAATACTCCCCAATTTCTATCCCCACCGCAAAATAGACTTCTCCACGGCACCACAGCCTTCATGCTCGTCCCCTTTACATCGGCGCACTCGTCCACCGCAGCGCATCTGCCTAATCGACGACCTCGTACGCCACACTGGAGCCGGTCCACCATCGTCGTACACGGAGCCTCTTCCCCGACATCGTCTTCCACGGTCTCGTATCTACTTCCCGGAAGCCGACGCCAAGCACAGAAGTACCACCATCATGGACAATGAACTGACTCCCGTTGCCGACCATGACTCACAGAGGCCGCCACGACCATCATTCTCCTCCTCGATTGGTAATGTGTGTATTGAGTCACTTAGCAGTACATGTGCAGTTCCAATTTTGTTCATACCGGCCCTTCAAATTTCCTGGGTGCTATTGTTCCCGTAAAAGTAATTGGTTATAGCCTCCATTGTCCAATAGAATATCAACTTGTAATTGTGCGTCACTCCTGTATCGCGCTGTGCTTGGGTAGGTTTTTCATCTGCAACCAGTAGTGTGGCAAATGATGGAAAGGTTTTTAGAACTAGCAAAATGCCCATGCATTGCACGCATCAAGATGCATTTGTATGAGTAGTTTATCTTGTTGGAGATGGTCTAACATGGCAGACGAGTGCTTTATTGTTGCCCACAAGATGCGCAAGTATTACTAGTAGTACTTTTTTTGCCATGTTGAGATTTTAAAACCATGAGTGCGAACATGCAGAGGAGCAATGAAGATCAAACACGGGATATTCGGGACATCTTCAAGCAGCGTGGCAAGTTAAAGAGGAGCTGCACCGAACCTGTAAAATGAACTTTGGTATTAACACCCTTTCAATTACTTCCGTGTAGCCTCGTGTTCTTCGATGTGTACATGTTGTAGTTTCTGTTTCTCTTAAGCGTGGTGTTCTTTGATGTGTAATAAGAAGAGTCTTAATCGTCCTAATTCTTTCGTTTTTAGCTTGATGTAGGAAGTGGGTGTTCTCACCTTGTAGTCTATTTTTATTTATTTATTCCTTTTGAATTCACTTCTCCGAGTTCTATTTATCTGGCTTCTACTAAATGGATCTATGTTGCTCTGAGTATTGATCTAAAGAAGAAGTAACTTCATGTCAGGATGCAGTTCCCGCGAGGAGGGAAGTATGGTCAACCTCGAGATCATGTTTCCAAAATGAGGCTGGATTACGCACAAGGTGCCAGTTCCCTAATGATGCTGGATTAGACACAAGGTGCAAATTCCTAGATGATGCTGGATTACACACAAGCCAGGTGGAGTCGTCAACTGTTCGTGTCCTCGTGGCATTAGTAAAGGCTGAAAGAAAGCGTGCAGCAGCCCTTGAGAATGTAGCCGAGTTCCTGAAGAAGCGAAAAGAGCAATCAGATGCTCTCTTCACCCAAGCCAAAGAAGAGATGGAAGAAGCCAGAAATAAGCTAGCAGAGGCAGAGCAGGCTAGGCGTCTCCTGCTATCTAAAACTGTTGTCAATACAAAATTTCCTTCATAATAGCTAGGTTCAAATGTTTATCCAGTCAGCATGCCTGTTGTGATGTCCGTGCATCTACTGATGTGGCACAAAATGTTTTTTTCGGGTCGTGTAATGACAACAATTACTTTCCAAACAATAACAGACGAAGCATTGGACATGGTATAGTTCACGCGCAAGCCCGACATTCCAAGTTCAACTTCCACATCAAACTCATGTTCACAGATATCTGCACATTCATGCATAATGTCCACAACCATGATTCACTTCAAAGCCAAAAAAATGTGAGGAGAGTTATAAATCAAGAAAATCCTCTACTAGTTCCTGCTACCAGTGCGAGCACAACAAGTCAAGACCATGCGTAAATTAATTATATTGTAGTCATTTTTTGTGTTCTAAAATGCCTGCCGGCTCGCGGAAGGACGTGTTGCCGACACATGCACGGATTCAATGAAGGCAGGCGGGGCAGTCTTAAGCTGGTTGCACGCGGCGAGGAGGCGTGCTCAGCCGAGCCTGCAGCGAGTGCGGCCCTCTTGGCCGGCACGCGTGTTCAATGCCTGCGCTATGAGAGGACGCGTCCGTGTCAGAGCAATCACTCCCTCCAGTCCTTTTTTGTTTGGGTATAACAAAATCTTGTTTTCCATTCACATTTTAGTGGTAGGAGTTGTGCGTGTGTGTCTGTGAGAGAGAGAGAGGAGACGGTAGTCGGGGTTGTCTGATCGGTAAACAAATGAATAATGTCAGTCCGGGATGGAGATGAAAAGGACACCGCAACAAATGTTGTGTCTACAGGAGAGATAGAGAGAGTAATTTTAGTGGTATGAGCATATGTAGAGACATATAGGGTGTGTGAGAGAATCCCATAGAGAGAAAGACAAAGTGAAAGACGAGTGGAGACTGTGTGTTTGGCAGTGAAAAAGAAAGCTTAGGTACCGAGTGATACCAGAGAACAGTAGAGATGTGAGAGATAATGAAAACCGTGTAATTTATAATGATAGGGACAGTGTGACACTTCTCAAGGGAGACATCGAGAGACCATGTTTGCGAGGATAGGAGCAACATGAAGTGAGCGTGCGGGTGAGCTGGACAAAAGAGAGTGATAGCTACCTGAAGGAGCATGCATGCGAGAGAGATGGGCATGAAAGGAGTGAACAAAAAAGCGATTCAAATATTTGAATTCGAGATGATGATACATGTAATCCATACTCGAACCAAAATTGATCTATCAAACATGCATACTCGTATGAATTCACGCACATCTATGTTATTTAATATGTAGATATTACTGATCCATACATTTTAGTAGAACATAATTTGGTTAAATTTTTTCGAATTCAACCTTAAGATTTCGAGATCGTTGTATTTGTAGATTATATTATACATATAAAGGAGCAGAATTCTTTGTTGTGCTTTTGTAAGTATATATATTTATATATAAATGATGTATATAGAATGTAATTCCAATTGAAAATGGATCCCGCCCGAAAAAAATAATGGAATACAAACGGGATTCGAATTGAGTTGGCACGGTAAACGTGCACTCTGCAAAATTTGAACGACGGGGGAAAGTCGTAGCAACCGCCCGAAACCAAAATCTGCGAGATGGAAATCACTACTGCCTATCCCTGCCACGCAGTGCCTATATGCTGGATTTCTATAGGTTTCGATAGGGGTAAGTTTGTAATTTCACCCAAACGTGACGTAACCGCCTCTCACCCGGATTCATACACGGTGGGTGCCAAAACACAGTGTGTCCTCGGCCGAAATCGACTCCCTCCCCGATTCATATTCATACACGGTGGGCACCAAAAACAAACTCTTGTCGGACAATATTCGGTGTATGCGAGATTACCGTCCTATCCCCGATCGACTAGTGTTGCTGTGATGTAGTAGAAATTTGAAACGGGGGCTAAGTTTGTAAATTTCCTTGCATTTGAGACAAGCGCGCCCTGAATACATGGTTCCCCCTTCCTCTCTACCTCCCTTTTCCCCATTCGTACTCCGTGGGCGCCAAAACACCCTCTCCACCCAACCCTCCTCCGTCCGCCACAGTCCGCCACCCCATCCACCGCCGTCCTCCTCCACCATGCCGGAGCTGATACCCCGATGCCACCGTCCATTACAAGAGATCGACCTCTCTCATCCACAGCTTCGGACCGGGATCCTTGCATCCCATCCTCTCGCTTCATCGCCGCCGTCGTCCACCTTGCCGGCGCCGCTCCTACGACCATCTCGTCCACCGTGCCCTGCCGCCACCGTCTACCCTCCTAGATCTGCTTCCACGCCACCGACAGCCATCGCTACCGCAGCACCGTCAAATTCTCAGCAGATGCCTACACGGCACCGCACCAGAGGCGGTACTCTTTTGTATCTGCTCAACTTATTTATCGCAGCAAGAAAATAGATCTCCACTGCTTTACTCTGATTTCTTATCTTGGTTGCAAAGTTGCCTTTGTCCGGTTTGCACCTTCAGATCCGCCATGGCACGCTCAACACCATACTCCCAATGCTTATGGTTTTCCCCTTTTATATTCCACACTAGTTAAATCACAGTTGACTAAATTTCAAAATTGGGTCAGTCGATTTTTCAGAGCTCGCCAGAGTTCGCCGGTGCGATCAAAGGGGCTCGGGTGGTTGTGGGGCCTCGCCGAATGAAGAAAACTCGACGTGGGTGGGGGTTGGGGTGGGGGTGGGGGGTGGCGGTGGCGGAGGAACACAAGCGGTGGGGGCCGGTGGTCCGGTCGGCGGCCCGTGCGGTGTTCTGTATGGGAAGAATCAGAGACGAGGAAGAAGAAGGGTTAGGAGACGTACGATCTTTATCCAACCGCCTGAAATGGTCAAGAGACAGCTAGGAGTTGCATTCTTAATGCGCTCTGGTTCATCATGTGTGGGCACTACTTAACCAACATTTTATTATCCAAAATCTGCTTGCTCTTCTTTACCATGTTCCTCTTCCGTTCTTCTTTAATATGTACTCTCTTCGTTCCTAAATACAAGTCATTGTATATATTCCACCATGGACTACATATGGAGCAAAATGAGTGAATCTACACTCTAAAATGTACCTGGATACATCTGTATGTGATCCATAGTGGAAATCTCTACCAAGACTTATGTTTTGGAACGGAGGGAGTATGATAGTAGTACAGTATGTTCCTTGTACTGAAGATGAGCAGGGACATTTGCAGTGTAGAGGTCTATACGGTCGGTTGTGATGGACACTTTGAGCCTCTTTGATTCGTAGGATCTTGTAAACATAGGAATAGGATTTGTAGTGGCCTGCCCACTAGAATCCTATAAGAATAGCAAGGAAATGAGGGGAGCTGTGTCACCTTTGAGAGTTAGATTGATATTAATAGTACAGCACCTTCACTTGCAGAGAGCTGGATCCGAAGCCTTTCTAGCCATACCAGCAATACTAGAAGATATATTCCAGCAAGTTCCACTTTGCTGATTTTACTCTGATGCTTAAGGTTTTCCCGTTATATCTACACTATGATCTGTGTAGCTGCTTCGTGTCGCACTAGCAGCACTCCACTCTTGAAGCTAAACACTGCAATGAGTTACAAAATTGGCACCAAGGCATTGAGTGCCATTCTAGACGCAATGAAACTCATACGCTCCCCACCTGTTGATTTTTGTTCAGAATATCATCCTAATGACTATTCTAACCTCGAGGAGTCAAAGGCAGACGGCCTGTCCTGTTCACCCATCAAGTTGCCTGTTCTAATTTAGCAATGTTTTATTGATTGCGGTTATCTTGCATATGTTGTCTTGCATTTCTTCTACTTTGTTGCACCGCCATCTCCTTAGTTTACTCACCATATATGTTGAGATGCCATGCCCATCCATTATCAATACATATTCCATCTGTCATCATACCATGTTTTCCCCTCAAATGCTGTTCTTGTGCATCAGACATCAAAAAGGAAGAGGGTGATTGCCGAACCTGAAGGAGCACCAGCAAAGTCCTTAAAAAACGTGGTGGTGCCGGAGAAATCAGACAACACCCCACTTATATTGGCTGCACAACCAGTGACACAAAACGTAGGACCGACTCCAGCAGACTGTACCCATACTTCACTGGCTGTACCACTAGCCCCACCACATAGGACCTGCACTCCAGCAAAAGGTATACCGATTTCATTTGCCATAACACCAGCTGTACCACAGAAAAATCCCACTCCAGCAAAAAGTACAGCAAGTCCACCGGCCGAAGACCTATCCCAACTGCAGAGACGGCCAATTCCTGCAGATTGGAACCCCATTCCATTTATTCCCAGTTTAAAAGACAATGCTTTCAATGTTGTTAGGGACTACGTGCATATATTCCCATCATGGGAAGATTATTGTGAAGACAAACACCGTTTTCACATCTTCCTGTCCAACTTACGTGTAAGTGCTATTATTCATGGCTATTATTTTCCTGTTTTCTGCTGATTGAACACATCAATGATTTACATTACATTATTGTAACTAGGCGAGGGTCAATCTGGCTAGTCATGACGAGCAAAGCTTGCTTGTGCTTTTCAAGGAAGCATTGTAGCAGTAATGGTGTTACCTGAGGAAATCACACTTTGATGGCAAGTCTATAAACGAATTCCTGGTGAAGTCTCCTGTGCTAAATTTAGAAGACATTGAATGGAAAAACCTTGTTATGCACTGGTCTCGTTCCCAGGATGAGGTACTATCTATGAAATCACATGACAATTTGAACTTCTACTTTTCCGCATGTGCCTTGCAGATCTTTTTTGCAGGAAATCTGCTCGAAGAAGAATTCCGGTTTGACAAGAACGACAGGATATCTCAAATATGCTGCCCGCCGATTTGCTCTTGTTAGTACGTGTTGTCCTGTATCACTATACTTGCATACATACCTGGTTCATTATGTGACAGCAGTATGCATGATAGCTTGCTTATTAATTGTTCGCTCCAAATTATCTGATCTGTATGAATGGTTACATTAGTGTAGAATATATCCAATGCCAATGTTTTTTTAGCTCTTCATTATTCTTATAAGTACATGCTGTCCTTTATCAGTGTACTTATAATGACAGATAGTTGTTCATGTACCATCACTCTGTAGCTTATTTTCCTTTGCCCTCCATTTTCTACACATCAGATCTATATTTACTCTTACCATAAGGTTGGTACTGAATAAGTTTAGCTGTGCATTGCTCTTGGCCGTACCTTTTGCCTGTATCGCTGCACTTTCATTTATAGCTACTTGGTTATGTAGCATCACTCTTCATCTTATCTTAAATATTCTCCATTTTTTCGTATATTATCACATCTATATTTACTCTTAACAAAATGTAGAATAAAGGCAATGCTTTTGAAGAAGATTCTGTGGTAAACTTCTTGAATTGCCCCCCCATCAGCATGGACAAGGCCTTTATAGAGCCTGTCTTCACCAATAATGTAAGTTTGTCCATCTCAAGCCTTCAAACTTTATTGTATATATTTGGTTAGGCATGACTGCAACAACTGTTTATTTTTGGTGTTTGCATCAAATTGCTTGTTTAAAGTTTATTATATGTAGTTCATAAACAAAAGTTCGTCCTTTCTCAATTTAAGTTTTGAGTTGTACAACGAAGTTCCTTCTTCATACCATGTAAATTAAACTATACAGAGCAAGTGATCTTCTTTTGCACTGGATGTATGCTTCTGTTGTTCATCTGTAATCCAGTGGTGTGGTGAACCTACCCACTACAGCACAATGTCATATTCTGCAATGTCTTAACTATGAAAAATGTCATATCATTCTACTATTATTTAAACCGTCTCTTTATTTGCCAATCTAAAATGGTATAAATTGACAGCACACTAACCATTTATACTTATGAGTTCTTGATCTGTAATCCAGTGGTGTTGTGAAGCTGCCAACTTCTTCACATTGTCATTTCCTGCCATGTCTTGACCTGAACAATACCATATTGTGTTAATGCAAATTTAAACTGTGTCACTTTATTCGTCAGTAAGATATGTGATGAATTGTCAGCACTGATACTTTTATGTGCAAAACCTGTCATATGTCTGCTTATTTATCTTCAGAGTGTGGAAGATATAAGTGTTGAACAAGCGCAGTCTCATCATCTTGATCATCTGCTTGCGCTGCAGCTCCCCAGCAGGGCTAACCTTTATTGAACTCTATTGAAGTGCTGTCGGTTTTGTATATTATTTTTTCGGCGTGTTTATTTGCACTGGTGGCGATCTTTGGTGCCTAGTGTATGTAATCTGCTGTCTGCTTGTGCTTTGTTATCATAGTGGCGAACTTTGATGCCCAGTGGATGTAATATCCCGTATTTTCTTTATTGTATACTATAGGTTTTTTCTTATTCACGATGCTGCAGTTATTTTACTGTATATATATCCTGTCTTCGCAGTAAACCGGCCAAACCGTAAAATTACGGTACATAATCGGGCCGTCATGCAATCACGATGTAGGTTGCGCCTGAAACGTGCCGATCAGCTCACGGCCCGGTAGCAGCCCAAAATGAACCCCGGCCCATGATTGTGCGAATCAAATCATGGGCTTTTAACAGGCCGAAAAATTGTCTCGGTCCTTGTTTGGCCCAATCAGATATCGTCTGCGAGCAGGCCGGATGCAAACCGGGCCGTAGTTAGGCCCAACTATATGACGGGCTTTTAACAGGCTAAAATTAATATAGTGCCAAAATGTTAAATGGGCCCTTAACTTGCCAAAACTAATATCAGGCCGAATTACTAAGTGAGCCTTTAGCAAGTGGGACCAAAAGCATAGTGTCCAGTTGACGGGCCGAATCTGATATGGGCCATAATTAGGCCCAAAACCTCTTAAAGGGCCGGACCTGATTTGGGCTGTAATTTGGCCCAGAACGTGGTAGGCTTTTAACGGGCCGGATCTCATATGGTCCACTATTAGGCCCGGAGCATGGTAGGACATTAATAGACCGTATCAAATATGGGCCGGCATTTGGCCCATAACATGGCAGCCAGTTAACGGGACGGCCTACAAGGGTCCTCAAAATCTTGTGGGCCTACAGCTGGGCCGACCCATTAATGTCGGCGATATCTCGTGGGCCTTTAGCTGGGCCGGCCCATTATGATCCGCAAGAATTTTGTGGGCCTTTACCTGAGCCGGCCTATTATGGCACATAAAAATCTTGTGGGCCTGTACCTGGGCCGGCCCATTATGGCCCGTGAAATCTTGTGGGCCTTTAGCTGGGCCAGCCCATTATGGTATGCAAAATCTCGTGGGCCTTTAGCTGGGCCGGCTCATTATGGTCCGCAAAATCTTGTGGGCCTTTAGTTGGGCCGTCCCATTTAAACTTGTTGGGCCGTGCCACGTGTCAACGTATCATAGGCGCCTTCTGTCCAGTGAGTGGATGACATCTTTCCCGACGATGAGCCGACACGTGTTTCCTCTAGCCAATGATGATTTTACACGTGGAAAATCCCTATTGGTCGGGGCTGTTAATGGGTTATCGGATCCAAAACCCGACCCGATAGCTTAACGACATTCTGTTACGGTGGATGCCACGTGTCGGTCACCCTTGACAAAAGCACTTCTGTGACACACAATTTATCGTCATGGAAGTGGACACTTCTGTGATGATAATTTTGGTAATGTCGTGGAACACATCTACGACAACATAGGTATGATTATCTTGATTCTATCATAAATTTGTCATGGATGTACATGCGTGACAAAAAAAGCGACCTACTGTGACAAACATGTATCATCACGGAAGTGTATTTTTTTGTAGTGGTGGAGGCTCCGCCCACTCCCTGGGGCAGATCCTCCTCCCCGTGACCTTTGGCACGCGCGACAACTATCGCATCGAGCTCATTGACTTCGACATCGCCCACATCGGCCTCCCGGACAATGCCATCCTCGGGTACCCGCCCTTGGCTCAGTTCATGGAGGTGACCCATCCGACTTACAACCTCATGAAGATGCCCGGGAGCAAGAGTGTCCTCACGGTAGTTGGGGACACCAAGGAAGCCTTGATGACGCTCAAGCTCGCCCTCAAGGCCGCCGCGACAGCACAACCCGCCAACGCGGATACCTCCAAGGCCAAGGGAGCCGTACCAACCAAGAAGAAGCAGTTTTTCACTCAGGACAAGGCAGAAACCAAGCAAGTACCAGTTGAGGAGGAAAGGTCCTCAGGGGCCACCTTTACCATTGGCGCCGACCTTGAGCGTGATCAGGAGGAGGCGCTGGTGAAGTTCTTGCGCGCAAACAAGGAAGTGTTCGCTTGGGAGCCCGATCAGCTGGTAGGGGTCCCAAGAGGGGTAATAGAGCACCACCTGAAGGTGTGCCCCAACGTACGCCTGGTGAATCAGAAGGCGAGGCGGCACTCCACGGAGAAGGAAGCTTTTATTGTCTAAGGGACCCGCAAGTTGGAGGCTGCAGGTGTCATTCGCGAGGTTCGGTACCCTGAGTGGCTGGCAAACCCCGTTGTCGTCCCCAAGAAAGGCGGGAAGGAGCGGATGTGCGTCGACTTCACCAACCTCAACAAGGCCTGCCCCCAAGATCCGTTCCCCCTTCCACGCATTGACCAGATCATCGACTCCATTGCCGAGTGCGACTTGCTATGCTTCCTGGATGCGTTCTTAGGGTAGAAGATGTGGAAAAGACAGCCTTCCCGATCCCGTGCAGGGTATACTGCTACACTTGCATACCTTTCGGGCTGTGCAATGCAGGCGCAACCTTCCAGCGGCTCATGCACATCGCCTTGGGTCGGAAGCTCGGGAGGAACGGTGAAGCCTATGTCGATGGCATAGTGGTGAATTCTCAGGAGGCAAGGACCTTGACCCAAGACCTAGAGGAGACCTTTGAAAGCCTCCACCAGGTGGATCTACGACTCAACCCGGAGAAGTGCTTGTTTGTTGTCCCTTCCGGCAAGTTGCTGGGCTTCCTTGTGTCCCATAGGGGGATCAAGGCCAACCCAGAGAAGGTCAAGGCCATTGAAGACATGGGCCCACTGCAGACCCTCAAGGAAATACATAAGCTTGCTGGACGAGTGACTGCATTGGGACGCTTCATTTCCAAGATGGGAGAGCACGCCCTACCTTTCTTCAAGCTGATGAAGAAGAAGGGCCCATTCGAGCAGACCCCGGAGGCCGAACGAGCATTTCAAGACCTCAAGAGATACCTGACCAGCCCCCCAGTGATGGTGGCGCCGCGACCTCTCGAGCCCCTAGTGCTCTATCTTGTCGCTACTCCCTACTCCACCAGCACGGCTCTAGTGGCGGTTCGGGAAGAACACCAAGCCAAGGGTGCATCGCGCCAAGCTACACCCCCAGGAGAGATAACGCAAGACCAGGAGGGCGCCACAAGGGCCGCTGCAGCAACAGCAGAAGATCAAGCTTAGCACGAGGAAACTCCCGAAACCGCAAAGGCCCCGACAAGCGATCAAGCGTTGGGGGCTCCACCACCTCAGGAGGCACCCCAACTCCTGGAAGACGCAAGCCTCATCAGCACACCTACCCTCGTTGAGCACCCGGTATACGTTGTCAGCACGGTGTTGCGGGATGCAAGAGCACGGTACCCCATACCTCAAAAGCTCCTACTCGCGCTCCTGGTGGCCTCCCGAAAGCGGTGGCACTACTTTCAAGGGCACCCCATCAAAGTCATCTTGGCCTACCCACTTGAGAGGGTGCTCAGGAGCCCCAACTCCGCCGGGAGGGTCGCCGAGTGGAACATTGAGCTGCAAGCGTTCTAGTTGGAGTTCAGCACCACCAGGGTCATCAAGGGAGTCGCGCTCGCCGATTTTTTGGCAGAATGGACGGACGCCCCGACGCTTGAAATAGGCGAGGACCGGTCCCTCTCAACGGGAAGTGAGGCGCCCGACGACTGGGTCATGTATTTCGATGGTGCCTTCGCGCGCCAAGGCACGGGGGCTGGAGCAGTGCTCATCTCGCCCACTCAGGACAAGCTCTACAACACCGTGCAGCTCTGCTTCCAGCAGGGCGAGAAGGTCTCCAACAACATTGCAGAGTACGAAGGCCTCATAGCCGGCCTGAAGGCTGTGACGGCGCTAGGTGTGAAGCGTCTCACCATCAGGGGCGACTCTCAACTCCTCATCAACTTCTCCAACAAGGTATACGAGCCGAAGGACAAACACATGGAGGCATACCTCGCGGAGGTACGCAAGATGGAGAAGCAGTTCCTGGGCTTGGAGTTGCAGCATGTGCCCCGAGGAACCAACAAGGAAGCCGGCGACATTGCCAGAAGGGCATCCAAGTGACAGCCCCAAGAACCTGGCATCTTCGAGGAGCGGCTCTTCAAGCCGTCGGCGACACCATCGGTTTCAAGGACAGTGCTGCCTCGGGAGGAGCTCCCACAGCCACCTGCCACCACTACTAGGGAAAAGGCTAGCAGCAAGGCGGGTTCTAGGTATATCAGTAGTGCGCGGACCGGCGCTACAGCTAACCCGTTGCAGTAGCGCGTGCACACCCGCGCTACTGCTATACAAGTGTAGCAGCAGCACGCTTCGTGGAAGCTCTCTACTGCTAATAGCTCTAGCGTGCTTTGCCTGGACGCGCTACTGCTACTGTGGCGCTGCTGCTAACTTTTCTCCACTCGCTACTGCTTATTTTAGTAGTTTTTGGTTTTTTCTGCATATTTGTTTTGTATTTGAATAGGCTTTATACAATAATCTTTAGCATATGATACACATACAAATGTAATCATAGCATATACATACAAATAGTCTCATCAAATCATGTCATCATCATAATCATCATCCAACACAAAGTGGTCTCTTGTCATCATCTCGAAAATAGTGATACAAATCTCGATTACTTGCAACTACATCGTCATCCATCTAAACAATGATATACGCGAGAAGAGCTATCACTTTGCGTGAACCTAAACTAACTACTGGCTATCGCTCGGAAATCGGAAACCGGTACACCTGGGCCTGACATTTCGGCCACTCATCGTATACTCCTGGCATAGCACTTCTTCGCCATCGATGATCTATACACCTGCATCGTCACATGAGTCGATGATATGCAACATATATAGTTGAGCAACATAAAGAGACAGACTTGGCAAATATAGAAGCAACATATGATAAGCATAAGTAACAAAGTTCATCATACCCAAAATGCCCTAACTAGAGTGATCTTCGCTAGTCAAGGAGGACGGTTTAATTACATCACAAATAAATTTTCGTCGTGCATAATTCAAAGTTTCGTCATACGGATAGTATGGACTAAATGGACACATTGTCATATATCGACAATCACTCCATGTCGTGCCATCCATCCAAGTTAGTGATATAGTCTCCGAGCTTAGTGAAAGGCTTCAGGTCGAGATGTTGAGTGGCTACGCGTGTTCGGACGTCTTCCTGCGACATTTGTCCTTCTTCGTAGAACATTCCTTTTTTTCCGACGACCTCCTTCATGATGATTTCGGCAAGTTCGCGCTGGATGTGATAGAACTCAACTCAAAGTCGATGATCCTCGATATCTCCTAAGTTCTTTGCCATTGCAGAATATGGGCATCACCGGATGTACGTGACATGCAAAGGTTCTGGTGATGCCATCTGTACTCTAGCATCTGGTGTAGGACATAGAATCCATCCTTAAGAGAATCACTCGGTTGCTGGATGCAGCAGAACTCGGTCTTATGGCCGAAGGCGGGCCTGCCATCCTTTTTCTTCTTGTCCTTGACCTCTCCACCCCGTGCGCCGTAGTAAAACATAGCACTGTCGAGAACATACTTGATGTGGGTGTAATCCTTTTTGTTAATGTTCTTCGACGAGTCAAAGTAAAGAGTGTGGGAGTATCGGGGGTAGAGGATGATGAGGACGGCGCACCCGCCGCTGCGCAAAATAAGTACAACTCAAATTAATTTGCCTCCACCGTGCAAATGAATGATTGCAATCAAAGGAAGGATATCTGCGCAAATGACTTACATGGGATGATAAGGCACGAGAATCGCCTCCTTGTCCTTATTGTCAAGCATGAAATTGATGATGTTTTCCCTCGCGTATTCACAGTGCTTTGTGCAGACTCCCAAGAAGGCCTCGTGCATGAAGTACGGGTCAGCGACACAGATATGAGGTATCTGCTCAACCCCGATGAGGTAGTTCATGTGCAAATCATAAAGGCGGACAAACACAAAATCCAGCTTCTTCAAGTGAAACATGTCGAAGATGTAATCGAATCGAAGGAAGAATTTCTTCGCGGGGAATGTGTCGACGTTCGACAATCACCGCGGCACGTTAACCACGTAGAGTGGGTATCCTGGATTTTTTGAGGCAATGAGGCCTTTATCTATCTGCAACACATCCTCATGATGTCTCCTTAAATCGCCGAATCTGGCCCCTAGCGCTGCTTCAGGTAGGATTGGTTGACTGGGGATATGCCATTTTGCCGCATCAGGGATATCTATACGGTCTTGAACCCGAGGTTGCTGAGGCGGCTGGATCATAGAAGCAGTTTTTTTGCCTTTCCTCGGTCTCTTCCTAGACTTCTTTACTACCGGAAGGTTGTCCATAACATGTTCAGACTCCAAAGGCAACAATTCAGGCACCGACTCATGAGGCTCAAACCCTAAGTAGGCGCTAGTATTAACATACTGTTGAGTGTCATCGTCATCCTCATCCTCATCTATGGCAACGTCACCAACGACTAATGGAGTAGGTGAGGTGTTGATGTTCATACCTAACTGCATGCTCGTGGGTGTGCTCCCGGCCGCCTCCAGACGAAGCAGACTCTTTGGCCACAACAGGACCAAGCCATTGCAACAATCACCAAGCTGTCGCGGGGTCTCGTCGTCATCCCCCACTAGTACCAGAGGAGTCAAACTCTCGAGGCCTGGTTTGACACTAGCCACGGAAAACTTGAAGACTTCCAGGGGGATCAGTCGGCTGTGGAACAATGGTTCCTTCGGCTCCATTATCGTCACCTTCCCGACGTCCACCTTCTGGTCGCCGATGGTGTACAATATGGTGCACGGGGTTTCGTCAGCCTGCAAAGAAAAGTCTGCGATGTGAGACATCCGAAAGGCAAGGAAAACGGGAGATTATACATTTATTGAAGGGAGCCAGTGTGAGAGATACCATGAGGGCGTCGAGCTCAGCCAAAGACGAAGCACCGCCGAGCATGTCCGGTGCCGGAGCCAGTGCCGGAGCAGGTGTGGAAGCCGGTGCAGGAGCAGGTGCAGGAGCCGGTGCGGGAGCAGGTGTGGCACCCCGGCTCAGAGAAACCGGAACGCCCCGTATTCCAGCCCAGAGATCGAGGAGAAGTCTTCTGGAATACGGCACTGCTTAGCATAGAACAAACCAGGTTTCTATTACAACACGAATATGAATACAAGGGCTTCGATGTTACAATGAATAACATCGGCACGGCGACACTACGCCAACCACGGTTTCTCTATACAAGTAGCATAACAACTCGGAGCAGCGGAACAACTACGGGCAGCGGAACAACGAACGATGATGATGGACTCCAATCCGCAGGGACTATGGCTGTAACGTTTATCCTAGCTCGCAAACATAGGAACAACTCCAAACAAGCAAGCAATCCAGGAACGACCTGGAAACTGGCATGACACGCCAGGTCAGTACATTGAATGTACTTGCAAGCTCACAATAACCAGAAGCATTCAAGACAAACAACAGCATGGCAATTACAGGTTAAGCAGGAATTATCCTGAGATCATCAGGATAACATGGCATGAACAACATGAACATAATATCGCTAGAACAATATGATCATGGCATGAACATATAAATATGATGATACTAGCATGCAACATGACGACACTACATGCACCATTTATTCTATTCGCGTTACCTCGTAACCATCACATGCATCACTTACCAACCTTGAACATTACATGATCATCTCAGGATCAAATCAAGCTTGGTATAAACAATACCGTAGTAATCATCAAATGACCACAAGGAGCTTGATCTTTACCCACGATTCTCGCACAACATCACGAATATCCAACAACTCGGTATCCTCGATACCACGGTGATCATTCTGGCGATCACAACCATGACCAACACTTGGTCTCAAACACTGATCCTTCCGGCGATCGCAACCAACTTATCTCATCCTCGAACCGGGGTTGTTATTTGGCACATTATTATTATTACTGTTGACTCATAGTGTGACCAACTACGAACTGGGCCCTTATCCGTGTTGGGGATCGTTGCAGAAATTAAAAAATTTCTACGCATCACCAAGATCGATCTACGGTGTTTACTAGCAACGAGAGGGGAGTGGATCTTCATACCTTTGAAGATCGCGATGCGGAAGCGTTGCAAGAACGCGGTCGGTGGAGTCGTACACGAAGTGATTCACATCGCGGCCGATTCCGATCTAAGCACCGAACAACGGTTCCTCCGCGTTCAACACACGTGCAGCCCGGTGACGTCTCCCGCGCCTTGGTCCAGCAAGGAGAGAGGGAGAGGTTGGGGAAGACTCAGCACGACGGCGTGGTGGTGCTAGAGGAGCGTGGCACTCCAGCAGGGCTTCGCCAAGCACTGCGAGAGACGAGGACGGAGAGGAGTAGGGCTGCGCCAGGAGAAGGGGTGCGGTTTCCCTCCCACCCCCCACTATTTGTAGGGGAAAGGGGAGAGGGGGCCGGCTCCTTAGATCCATCTAGAGGGGGCCCGACGGCCCCTCAGGGGGGAGGGGGCATCGGCCCCCTTAGGGTTTCCAGCTAGGGGGGGGGCAACGACCCCCTAGGGTTTCCAACCCTAGGCGCCTTGGGCCCTTGGGGGGGCACCAGCAAACTAAGGGGCTGGTTCCCACCCAACTACAGCCCATTAGGTCCTTCGGGGCAGGTGGACCCTCCCGGTGGACCCCCAGAACCCCTTCGGTGGTCCCGGTACATACCGATAAACCCCGAAACCTTTCCGGTGACTGAAACTGGACTTCCCATATATAAATCTTTACCTATGGACCATTCCGGAACTCCTCGTGATGTCCGGGATCTCATCCGGGACTCCGAACAACATTCGGTAACCTCGTATATCTATTCCCTATAACCCTAGCGTCATCGAACCTTAAGTGTGCAGACCCTACGGGTTCGGGAGGCATGCAGACATGACTGAGACATCTCTCCGGCCAATAGCCAACAGCGGGATCTGGATACCCATGTTGGCTCCCACATGCTCCGCATGAACCACGATGTCAAGGATTCAATCAATCCCGTATACGATTCCCTTTGTCTACCGGTATAGCACTTGCCCAAGATTCGATCGTCGGTATACCGATACCATGTTCAATCTCGTTACGGCAAATATCTTTACTCGTTCCGTAATACATCATCCCATGATCAATTCCTTGATCACATTGAGATCATTATGATGATGTCCTACCGAGTGGGCCTAGAGATACCTCTTCGTCATACGGAGTGGCAAATCCCAGTCTCGATTCGTGCCAACCCAACAGATACTTTCGAGGATACTCGCAGTGTACCTTTATAGCCACCCAGTTACGTTGTGACGTTTGGCACACCCAAAGTACTCATACGGTATCTGGGAGTTGCACAATCTCATGGTCTAAGGAAAAAGATACTTGACATTAGAAAAGCTTTAGCAGACGAACTACATGATCTTGTGCTATGCTTAGGATTGGGTCTTGTCCATCACATCATTCTCCTAATGATGTGATCCCGTCATCAACGACATCCAATGTCCATGGTTAGGAAACCGTAACCATCTATTGATCAATGAGCTAGTCAACTAGAGGCTCACTAGGGACATGTTGTTGTCTATGTATTCACACATGTATTATGATTTCCGGATAACACAATTATAGCATGCACAATAGACAATTATCATGAACAAGGAAATATAATAATAACCATTTTATTATTGCCTCTAGGGCATATTTCCAACAGTCTCCCACTTGCACTAGAGTCAATAATATAGTTACATCGTGATGAATCGAACACCCATAGAGTTCTGGTGTTGATCATGCTTTGCACGTGGAAGAGGTTTAGTCAACGAATCTGCGACATTCAGGTCCGTATGCACTTTACAAATCTCTATGTCTCCATCTTGAACATTTTCACGAATGGAGTTGAAGCGACGCTTGATATGCCTGGTCTTCTTGTGAAACATGGGCTCCTTGGCAAGGGCAACAGCTCCAGTGTTGTCACAGAAGAGAGACATCGGGCCCGACGCATTGGGAATAACTCCTAGGTCGGTAATGAACTCCTTCATCCAGATTGCTTCATGTGCTGCCTCCGAGGCTGTCATGTACTCCGCTTCACATGTAGATCCCGCCACGATGCTTTGCTTGCAACTGCACCAGCCGACTGCCCCATCATTCAGAATATACATGTATCCGGTTTGTGACTTGGAGTCATCCAGACCTGTGTCAAAACTAGCATCGACGTAACCCTTTACGACGAGCTCTTCGACACCTCCATAAACGAGAAACATATCCTTAGTCCTATTCAGGTACTTCAAGATATTCTTGACCACTGTCCAGTGTTCCATGCTGGGATTACTTTGGTACCTTCCTACCAAACTTATGGCAAGGTTTATATCAGGTCTGGTACACATCATGGCATACATAATAGACCCTATGGCCGAGGCATAGGGGATGACAGTCATCTTTTATCTATCTTCTGCCGTGGTCGGGCATTGAGCCATGCTCAATCTCGCACCTTGCAATACAGGCAAGAACCCCTTCTTGGACTGATCCATATTACACTTCTTCAATATCTTGTCAAGGTACGTGCTTTGTGAAAGACGAATGAGGCGTCTCGATCTATCTCTATAGATCTTGATGCCTAATATGTAAGCAGCTTCTCCAAGGTCCTTCACTGAAAAACACTTATTCAAGTAGGCCTTTATGCTTTCCAAGAGTTCTATATCATTTCCCATCAATAGTATGTCATCCACATATAATATGAGAAATGCTGCAGAGCTCCCACTCACTTACTTGTAAACACATGCTTCTCCATAAATCTGCGTAAACCCAAACTCTTTGATCATCTCATCAAAAAAAATGTTCCAACTCCGAGATGCTTGCACTAGCCCATAGATCGAGCGTTGGAGCTTGCATACCTTGTTAGCATTTTTGGATCGACAAAACCTTCCGGCTGCATCATATACAATTCTTCCTTAAGGAATCCATTAAGGAATGCCGTTTTGACGTCCATTTGCCATATCTCATAATCATAGAATGCGGCAATTGCTAACATGATTCATACAGACTTCAGCTTCGCTACGGGTGAGATGGTCTCATCGTAGTCAACCCCTTGAACTTGTCGATAACCCTTACCGACAAGTGGAGCCTTATAGATGGTTACATTACCATCTGCGTCTGTCTTCTTCTTAAAGATCCATTTATTTTCTATGGCTCGCCGATCATCGGGCAAGTCAGTCAAAGTCCATACTTCGTTTTCATACATGGATCCTATCTCGGATTTGATGGCTTCAAGCCATTTGTCGGAATCCGGGCCTGCCATCGCTTCTTCATAGTTCGAAGGTTCACCATTGTCTAACAACATGATTTCCAGGACAGGGTTGCCGTACCACTCTGGTGCGGAACGTGTCGTTGTGGACCTATGAATTTCAGTAGCAACTTGATCTGAAGTTTCATGATCATCAACATTAACTTTCTCTCTAGTCGGTGCAGGCACCACAGAAACATTTTCTTGAGCTGTGCTACTCTCCGGTTCAAGAGGCAATACTTCATCAAGTTCTACTTTCCTCCCACTTAATTCTTTTGAGAGAAACTCTTTCGCTAGAAAGGATCCATTCTTGGCAACAAAGATCTTGCCTCCGGATCTGAGGTAGAAGGTATACCCAATAGTTTCCTTAGGGTATCCTATGAAGACGCATTTTTCCGATTTGGGTTCGAGATTTTCAGGTTGAAGTTTCTTGACATAAGCATCGCATCTCCAAACTTTCAGAAACAACAGCTTAGGTTTCTTCCCAAACCATAATTCATACGGTGTCGTCTGAACGGATTTCGACGGAGCCCTAGTTAAAGTGAATGCGGCAGTCTCTAAAGCTTAACCCCAAAATGATAGCGGTAGGTCGGTAAGAGACCTCATGGATCGCACCATATCCAATAGAGTGTGATTTCGATGTTCAGACACACCATTACGCTGAGGTGTTCCAGGCGGCGTGAGTTGTGAAACAATTCCACATTTCCTTACGTGCGTGCGAACTTCGTGAGTCAAATATTCTCCCCCACGATCTGGTCGTAAGAACTTGATTTTCCTATCACGTTGATTCTCAACCTCACTATGAAATTCCTTGAACTTTTCAAAGGTCTCAGACTTGTGTTTCATTAAGTAGACATACCCATATCTACTTAAGTCATCAGTGAGAGTGAGAACATAACGATAACCACCGCGAGCCTTAACGCTCATTGGACCGCACACATCAATATGTATGATTACCAATAAGTTGGATGCTCGCTCCATTGTTCCGAAGAACGGAGTCTTGGTCATTTTGCCCATGAGGCATGGTTCGCACGTGTCAAATGATTCATAATCAAGAGACTCCAAAAGTCCATCTGCATGGAGTTTCTTCATGCATTTGACACAAATGTGACCAAGGCGGCAGTGCCACAAGTATGTGGAACTATTATTACCATCCTTACATCTTTTGGCATTGACACTATGAATATGTGTACCGTCACGTTCGAGATTCAATAAGAATAGACCATTGACCAGTGGGGCATGACCATAAAACATATCTCTCATATAAAATAGAACAACCATTATTCTCAGATTTAAATGAGTAGCCATCTCGCATTAAACGAGATCCAGATACAATGTTCATGCTTAAGGATGGTACTAAATAACAATTATTGAGGTTTAAAACTAATCCCGTAGGTAAATGTAGAGGTAGCGTGGCGACAGCGATCACATCGACCTTGGAACCATTCCTGACGTGCATCGTCACCTCGTCATTCGCCAGTCTCCGCTTATTCCGCAGCTCCTCTTTTGAGTTACAAATATGAGCAAGCGCACCGGTATCAAATACCCAGGAGCTACTACGAGCGCTGGTTAGGTACACATCAATAACATGTATATCGCATATACCTTTGGTATTGCCGGCCTTCTTATCCGCTAAGTACTTGGGGCAGTTCCGCTTCTAGTGACCATTTCCCTTGCAATAAAAGCACTCAGTCTCAGGATTGGGTCCATGCTTTGGCTTCTTCGCGGCAACTGGCTTACCGGGCGCGGCAACTCCCTTGCCATCCTTCTTGAAGTTCTTCTTACCCTTGCCTTTCTTGAACTTAGTGGTTTTATTCACCATCAACACCTGATGTTCCTTTTTGATCTCCACCTCCGCTGAATTCAGCATTGAATATACCTCAGGAATGGTCTTTTCCATCCCCTGCATATTGAAGTTCATCACAAAGCTCTTGTAGCTAGGTGGGAGCGACTGAAGGATTCTGTCAATGACCGCATCATCTGGGAGATTAACTCCCAGCTGAGATAAGCAGTTGTGCAACCCAGACATTTTGAGTATGTGCTCGCTGACAGAACTATTCTCCTCCATCTTACAACTGTAGAACTTGTCGGAGACTTCATATCTCTTGACCCGGGCATGAGCTTGGAAAACCATTTTCAGCTCTTGGAACATCTCATATGCTCCGCGCTACTCAAAACGCTTTTGGAGCCCCAGTTCTAAGCTGTAAAGCATGCCGCACTGAACCAAGGAGTAATCATCACTATGCGACTGCCAAGCGTTCATAACGTCTTGAGTTGCTGGGAAAGCAGGTGCATCACCTAGCGGTGCTTCAAGGACATATGCTTTCTTGGCAGCTATGAGGATAATCCTCAGGTTACGGACTGATACGTCCATTTTGCATCATGCTTTTATATCGATATTTATTGCATTATGGGCTGTTATTACACATTATGTCACAATACTTATGCCTATTCTCTCTTATTTTACAAGGTTTACATAAAGAGGGAGAATGCCGGCAGTTGGGATTCTAGGCTGGAAAAGGAGCAAATATTAGAGAACTATTCTGCACAGCTCCAAAAGTCCTGAAACTTCACGGAAGATGTTTTCCAAATATATAAAAAATACTGAGAGCAAGAACTTCACCAGGGGGCCACACCCTTCCCACGAGGGTGGGGGGGGCGCCCTACCCCCCTGGGCGCGCCCCCTACCTCGTTGTCCCCTTGGTGGCCCTCTGGTGGCCATCTTCTGCTATATGGAGTCTTTTGATGGGAAAAAAATCATAAGCCATCTTCTCGGACAAAACTCCGCCGCCACGAGGCAGAACCTTGGCGGAATCAATGTAGAGCTCTGGCGGAGCTGTTCTGCCAGGGAAACTTCCCTCCCGAAGGGGGAAATCATCGCCATCATCATCACCAATGCTCCTCTCATCGGGAGAGGGCAATCTCCATCAACATCTTCATCAGCACAATCTCATATCAAAACCCTAGTTCATCTCTTGTATCCAATTCTTGTCTCCAAGTCCGGGATTGGTGCTAGTAGGTTGCTAGTAATGTTAATTACTCCTTGTACTTGATGCTAGTTGGTTTAATTGGTGGAAGATCATATATTCAGATCCTATATGCATATTAATACCCCTCTGATTATGAACATGTTTATGCTTTGTGAGTAGTTACTTTTGTTCCTGAGGACATGGGAGAAGTCTTCCTATTAGTAGTCATGTGAATTTGGTATTCGTTCGATATTTTGATGAGATGTATGTTGTCTCTCCTCTAGTGGTGTTATGTGAACATCGACTACATGACACTTCACCATTATTTGGGCCTAGAGGAAGGCATTGGGAAGTAATAAGTAGATGATGGGTTGCTAGAGTGACAGAAGCTCGAACCCTAGTTTATGCGTTGCTTCGTAAGGGGCTGATTTGGATCCATATGTTTCATGCTATGGTTAGGTTTACCTTAATACTTTTGTTGTAATTGCGGATGCTTGCAATAGAGGTTAATCATAAGTGGGATGCTTGTCCAAGTAAGGGCAGCACCCAAGCACCGGTCCACCCACATACCAAATTATCAAAGTACCGAACGCGAATCATATGAACATGATGAAAACTAGCTTGACGATATTCCCATGTGTCCTCGGGAGCGCTTTACATCTTATAAGAGTTTCTTCGGGCTTGTCCTTTGCTACAAAAAGGATTGGGCCACCTTTCTGCACCTTATTTACTTTTGTTACTTGTTGCTCGTTACAAATTATCTTATCACAAAACTATCTGTTCCTACTTATTTCAGTACTTGTAGAGAATACCTTGCTGGAAACCGCTTATCATTTCCTTTTGCTCCTCGTTGGGTTCGACACTCTTACTTATCGAAAGGACTACGATAGATGCCCTATACTTGTGGGTCATCAAGACTCTTTTCTGGCGCCGTTGCCGGGGAGTGAAGCGCCTTTGGTAGGTGGAATTTGGTATGAAAAAATTTATATAGTGTGATGAAATTTATTGTCACTTGTTACTATGGAAAGTAATCCTCTGAGGGGCTTGTTTGGGGTATCTTCACTCCGACCAGTAGAGCAAAGAGTTGCTCCTCAAGCTATTGAACCTACTGAAAATGAAAATGCTTGCTTTGATGTTCCTTCGGGTATGATAGAAACACTGCTAGCTAATCCTTTTCTAGGAGATGGAACAAAACATCCTGATGAACATCTAATATATGTGGATCAAGTTTGTGGATTATTTAAGCTTGCAGGTGTACCCGGAGATGTTGTTAAGAAGAAGGTCTTCCCTTATCTTTGAGGGGATATGCATCGACATGGTATAGGCTATGTGATGATATGAGGTCTTGTAAGTACAAACGATTGAAATTGGAATTTCATCAGAAGTTTTATCCTATACATCTTGTTCATCGTGACCGCAATTATATATATAATTTTTGGCCTCGCGAAGGAGAAAGCATCACTCAAGCTTGGGGGAGGCTTAAATCAATGTTATATTCATGCCCCAATCATGAGCTCTCAAGAGAAATGACTATTCAAAATTTTTATGCTCGGATTTCTGGTAAGAATCGCACCATGCTTGATACTTCTTGTGCTGGCTCTTTTATGATGAAGACTATTGAATTCAAATGGTATTTATTGGAAAGAATTAAACGCAACTCTGAAGATTGGGACCTCGACAATGGTAAGGAGTCATGTATGACATCTAGTTTTGATTGTGTTAAATCTTTTATGGATACCGATATTTTTCGTAAATTTAGCACTAAATATGGACTTGACTATGAGATAGTAGCTTCTTTCTGTGAATCTTTTGCTGCTTATGTTGATCTCCCCAAGGAGAAGTGGTTTAAATATCATCCTCCCATAGAAGTAAAAGTAGCTGCACCTGTTAAAGTTGAAGAAAAGACTATTACTTATAATGATCCTATTGTTCCTACTTCTTATATTGAGAAACCACCTTTCCCTATTAGGATAAAGGATCATGCTAAAGCTTCAACTGTGATTCGTAAAAGCAATATTAAAGCACATACGCCTCCTGAGCAAGTTAAAGTTGAACCTAATATTGCTATTGTTAAAGATCTCTTGTCTGATAATATAAATGGGCATGTTATTTATTTCTGTAATGAAACTGCTAGAATTGCTAAACCCCATGATAAAGATAAACCTAGACCTATGGTAGGCATGCCTGTTATTTCCGTTAAAATAGGAGATCATTGTTATGATGGCCTATGTGATATGGGTGCTAGTGCTAGTGCAATACCTTATTCCTTATACAAAGAAGTTATGCATGATATTGCACCTGCTAAGATGGAAGATATTGATGTCACAATTAAACTTTCCAATAGAGATACTATTTCACCAATGGGAATTGTTAGAGATGTTGAAGTCTTTTGTGGGAAAACTAAATATCCTGCTGATTTTCTTGTTCTTGGTTCCCCACAAGATAGCTTTTGTCCCATTATATTTGGTAGACCCTTCTTAAATACTGTTAATGCTACCATAGATTGCAAAAGGGATTATGTTACTATAGGTTTAGATGATATGACTCATGAATTTAATTTTTCTAAATTCAGTAGACAACACCGTGAAGAAGAATTACCTAGTAAGGATGAAATTATTGGTCTTGCTTCTATTGCTGTACCTCCTAGTGATCCTTTAGAACAATACTTGCTAGACCATGAAAATGATATGTTTATGAATGAAAGAAGGGAATTAGATGAAGTATTCTTTAAACAGGAACCTATTCTTAAAAATAATGTACCTGTTGAAATCCTAGGGGATCCTCCTCCACCCAAGGGTGATACCGTGTTTGAGCTTAAACCATTACCTGATACTCTTAAATATGCTTATCTTGATGAGAAAAAGATATATCCTGTTATTAATAGTGCTAACCTTTCAGAACATGAAGAAGAGAGATTATTAAAAACTCTGAAGAAGCACCATGCTGCTATTTGTTATACTCTTGATGATCTTAAGGGCATTAGTCCCACTATGTCAACATAAAATTAATTTGGAAGAAGATGCTAAACCAGTTTGTGATCATCAACGCCGGCTGAACCCTAAAATGAAAGAAGTGGTAAGAAATGCGATTCTAAAGCTCCTTGAGGCAGGTATAATTTATCTCGTTGCTGATAGTCAATGGTTAAGCCCTGTCCATTGTGTCCCTAAGAAGGGAGGTATTACTGTTGTTCCTAATGATAAAGATGAATTGATTCCTCAAAGAATTATTACAGGTTATAGGATGGTAATTGATTTCCACAAATTAAATAAGGCTACTAAAAAAGATTATTACCCCTTACCTTTTATCGATCAAATGCTAGAAAGATTATCTAAACATACACATTTTTGCTTTCTAGATGGTTATTCTGGTTTCTCTCAGATACCTGTATTAGCCAAAGATCAATCAAAGACTAATTTTACATGCCCTTTTGGTACTTTTGCTTATAGACGTATGCCTTTTGGTTTATGTAATGCACCTACTACCTTTCAAAGATGCATGATGGCTATATTCTCTAACTTTTGTGAAAAGATTTGTGAGGTTTTCATGGACGACTTTTCCGTCTATGGATCTTCTTTTGCTGATGGCTTGAGCAACCTTGATCGAGTTTTGTAGAGATGTGAAGAAACTAATCTTGTCTTGAATTGGGAAAAGTTCCACTTTATGGTTAACGAAGGTATTGTCTTGGGGCATAAAGTTTCTCAAAGAGGTATTGAAGTTGATAAAGCCAAGGTTGACGCTATTGAAAAGATGCCATCTCCCAAGGACATCAAAGGTATAATAAGTTTCCTTGGTCATGCCGGTTTTTATAGGAGGTTCATTAAGGACTACTCAAAAAAATTCTCGGCCTCTGACTAATTTATTACAAAAAGATATACCATTTGTATTTGATGATGCTTGTGTAGAAGCATTTGAAATACTTAAGAAAGCATTGATCTCTGCACCTATTGTTCAACCACCTGATTGGAATTTACCCTTTGAAATTATGTGTGATGCTAGTGATTATGCTATAGGTGCTGTTCTAGGACAAAGAGTTGATAAGAAACTAAATGTTATTCAATATGCTAGTAAAACCCTAGACAATGCTCAGAGAAATTATGCTACTACTGAAAAGGAATTCTTAGCAGTTGTATTTGCTTGTGATAAGGTTAGACCTTATATTGTTGATACTAAGGTAACTATTCACACTGATCATGCTGCTATTAAATATCTTATGGAAAAGAAAGATGCTAAACCTAGACTTATTAGATGGGTTCTCTTGCTACAGGAATTCGATTTGCATATTGTTGATAGAAAAGGAGCCGAGATTCCCGTTGCAGATAACTTGTCTAGGTTAGAAAATGTGCTTGATGACCCACTACCTATTGATGATAGCTTTCCTGATGAGCAATTCAATGTCATAAATGCTTCTCATACTGCTCCATGGTATGCTGATTATGCTAATTACATTGTTGCTAAGTTTATACCACCTAGATTCACATACCGACAAAAGAAAAAGTTCGTCTATGATTTGAGGCATTACTTTTGGGATGACCCACATCTTTATAAAGAAAGAGTAGATGGTGTTATTAGACGTTGTGTACATGAGCATGAACAGGAACAGATCCTACGCAAGTGTCACTCCGAAGCTTATGGAGGACACCATGCTAGAGATAGGACTCCACATAAGGTACTGCAATCTGGTTTTTATTGGCCTACTCTCTTCAAGGATGCCCGTAAGTTTGTCTTATCTTGTGATGAATGTCAAAGAATTGGCAATATCAGTAGACGTCAAGAAATGCCTATGAATTATTCACTTGTTATTGAACCATTTGATGTTTGGGGCTTTGACTATATGGGACCTTTTCTTTCCTATAATGGTTATACACATATTTTAGTTGCTATTGATTACGTTACTAAGTGGGTAGAAGCTATTCCAACTAGTAGTGCTGATCATAACACTCCTATTAAAATACTTAAAGAAGTTATTTTTCCAAGGTTTGGAGTCCCAAGATATTTAATGACTCATGGTGCTTCACATTTTATTCATGGTGCTTTCCGTATAATGCTTGCAAAATATGATGTTAATCATAGAATTGCATCTCCTTATCACCCTCAGTCTAGTGGTCAAGTAGAATTGAGTAATAGAGAACTCAAATTAATTTAGCAAAAGACTGTTAATAGGTCTAGAAAGAATTGGTCCAAGAAACTTGATGATGCATTATGGGCCTATAGAACTGCATATAAAAATCCTATGTGTATGTCTCCGTATAAAATGGTCTATGGAAAGGCATGTCATTTACCTCTCGAACTAGAACACAAGGCTTATCGGGCTATTAAAGTCCTTAATTATGATTTTAAACTTGCCGGTGAAGAGAGGTTATTTGATATTAGCTCACTTGATGAATGGAGAACCCAAGCCTATGAAAATGCCAAGTTGTTTAAAGAAAAAGTTAAAAGATGGCATGACAAAAGGATACAAAAGCGTGAGTTTAATGTAGGTGACTATGTATTGTTATACAACTCTCGTTTAAGATTTTTTGTAGGAAAACTTCTCTCTAAATGGGAAGGTCCTTACGTTATCGAGGAGGTCTACCATTCTGGTGCCAACAAAATCAACAACTTCGAAGGCACAAATCTGAAGGTGGTGAAAAGTCAAAGAATCAAACACTATATCTGAGGTAATCCCATAAATGTTGAAACCAATGTTATCGAAACCGTAACCCCGGAGGAATACATAAAGGACACTTTCCAGAACGTTTCAGACTCCGCAAAGGAATAGGTATGTGGTACAATAAGTAAACCGGCTCCAAAACAGTTTTTAAGGCAATATTTCTCCGTTTTGGAATATTTAGAAAAATAGAAAAACAAGCAGCAGTCCGGGAAGGACACGAGGGCTCCACGAGGGTGGAGGGCGTGCCCTACCCTACTGGGCGCACCCCCTACCTCATGGGCACCTCGTGTGCTCTCCGAACTCCGTTTGCATACACGACACATATTTTGGTCGGTAAAAATTCATTATATAATCTCCCGGGGGTTTTGACTCCCGTATCACACAAAAATCTCTTGTTTGTGTCTCAAGCTGTGCTGTTGTAGATTAGAGTAGGATGTCTTCGCAAGAGTAAGTCGGGGAGAGCCGGGTGTCTCATCCGGCACCGAGATCAACGACAAACAATCATGTTGACCCCTTTGGGCCAGCAACGGAGGAAGAGATGGAGGCTGATTTGAAGAGGATAGATGCCATGGAAGAGGCTCAAGATGTCACTTCCCGCCTCCAAGCTGGATTCACAATGGGAGAACTGCAGAGCTCAGCTATTCCAAACTTGGTTATCCCTTCCAATGTTAGATTTCTTTCTTATGAGAATATGAAAAGGAGTGTCACTGGTTCTCCCGCAGCTATGCAGCACCCTTGGGTGCAGGGAGCTTTGACTGTTACAGGAAAACTCCGAAAGGAAATAATGGACCTCAAGCAACAAGTCAATAAGCTTGAGGAGGAGAATTGTATCTTGAGGGGCATCATTGCAAAGAACATCACATCACCATCCCCGAAAAGAGAGACATAATCACATGGGTATGTGCAGTCCACTTGGCAACTGCCAAGCTTGGGGGAGTGCCCTGGTATCGTATCACCATCACTTTTATCTTTACCGTTTTTCTTAGTTTGATCCTTTTGGTAATATCTTGATCTAGTAGAATAAAAGTTCTTAGTATGATCTAGTTGTGAGTTTTGCTTTATTATCCTTCTATGTAATCGAGTCTGTGAGCTAGATAATAAAGATTAGTGTTGAGTCAAGGGCTTGATTATTTTGCCATGATCCTAAAGGAATAAAAGAAAAGAGAAAGAAATAAAAAGAAACAAAGAGATCATGTGAATCTTATGGAGAGTAATGAGCTCACATAGAAAGAGTATGATGAATAAAAGTTGTTGAGGGTTGACAAACACAGTTTTGGTCATCGTTGCAATTAATAGGAAGTAATATAGAAAGAGAGGTTTTCACATATAAATATACTATCTTGGACATCTTTTATGATTGTGAGCACTCATTAAAATATGACATACTAAAAGAGTTATCATTGGACAAGGAAGACAACGTAATGGGTTATGTTTTCTTACGTCTGAGATAAATTATATTGTCTTGGATCTTCCAACATGACGATCTTTCCTTCCCCCCCCCCATGCTAGTCAAATTCATTGCACCAAGTAGAGATACTACTTGTGCTTCCAAATACCCTTAAACCAGTCTTGCCATAAGAGTCCACCATATCTACCTATGGATTGAGTAAGATCCGTCAAGTAAGTTGTCATCGGTGCAAGCAATAAAAATTTCTCTCTGAATATGTATGATTGATTGGTGTGGAGGAAATAAGCTTTATACGAGCGTGTGATATGGAAGTAATAAAAGCGACAGACTGCATAATAAAGGTCCGTATCACATGTGGCAATATAAAGTGACGTTCTTTCGCATTAAGATTTTGTGCATCCAACCATAAAAGAGCATGACAACCTCTGCTTCCCTCTGCGAAGGGCCTATATTTTACTTTTATCTCCTACATTGCATAAGAGTCATGGTGATCTTCACCCTTCCTTTTTACATTTTATCCTTGGGCAAGCACAATATATTGGAAAGATCCTGGTATATATGGCTAATTGGATGTGAGTTTTCATGAACTATTACTGTTGACATTACCCTTGAGGTAAAACGTTGGGAGGCAAAACTATAAGCCCCTATCTTTCTTTGTATCTGATTAAAACTCCATACCCATAAGTATTGCGTGAGTGTCAGCAATTGTGAAAGATTATATGGTACTTGAGTATGTGGACTTGGTGAAAAGCTCTTATACATTCACTCTTTCCTATGTTATGATACATTGCAATTGCTTCAATGGGTGAGATTGTAGTTTGTTAGTTTTCAATGAAGTTTACGATTCATACTTGATATTGTGATTGAATTATTACTCTAGCATTAGATATTATATGAGAAAGAATTATGTAAGTTGCTGTTCTAAGAATGATCATGATGCCCTCATGTCCGTATTTTATTTTTATCGACAACTCTATCTCAAAACATGTGGACATATGTTGTGATTTCAGCTTTTCACTTGAGGACAAGCGAGGTCTAAGCTTGGGGGAGTTGATACGTCCATTTTGCATCATGCTTTTATATCGATATTTATTGCATTATGGGCCATTATTACACATTATGTCACAATACTTATGCATATTCTCTATTATTTTACAATGTTTACATAAAGAGGGAGAATGCCGGCAGCTGGGATTCTAGGCTGGAAAAGGAGCAAATATTAGAGACCTATTCTGCACAGCTCCAAAAGTCCTGAAAACTTCACGGAAGATGTTTTCCAAATATATAAAAAATACTGAGAGCAAGAACTTCACCAGGGGGGCCACACCCTTCCCACGAGGGTGGGGGCTCGCCCTACCCCACTAGGCGCGCCCCCTACCTTGTGGGCCCCCTGGTGCCCCTCCGGTGGCCATCTTCTGCTATATGGAGTCTTTCGATGGGGAAAAAAATCATAACCCATCTTCTCGGACGAAACTCCGCTGCCACAAGGCAGAACCTTGGCGGAATCAATCTAGGGCTCTGCCGGAGCTGTTCTGCCGGGGAAACTTCCCTCCCGGAGGGGGAAATCATCGCCATCGTCATGACCAATGCTCCTCTCATCGGGAGAGGGCAATCTCCATCAACATCTTCATCAACACCATCTCATCTCAAAACACAAGTTCATCTCTTGTATCCAATTCATGTCTCGAAGTCTGGCACTACTAGAAAAAGGGCTAAAGATGAAATTGACACTAATTGCGCACGAGAGAAGTGGTGCGCCACTACTATTTACTAATGGCACACCACGTGAAGATACGCCATTAGTGTGTAAGACACTAATGGCGCACCAGGCACAAGGTGCGCCACTAGTAACAAAATGTTTTTTTTCATTTTTTCAAACATACTAATGGCGCATCCGGGTAAAGTGCGCCATTAGTAGTTAGAACTACTAATGGCGCACCAACCGTTGAGTGCGCCACTACTGTATTTTTTTTACTTTTTTGCAAAACTACTAATGGCGCACCGTCGCATAGTGCGCCATTACTCACGGTGCGCCATTAGTATAAAAAATATTTTTAATACTTTTTTGCAAAACTACTAATGGCGCATGTATGTGTGGTGCACCCTCCCCCGCTCCACCGCCGCCAACGAGCACCCCCCGCACCCGCCCCCGCTCCACCGCCGCCGACGAGCACCCGCCCGCACCCGCCCCTGCTCCACCGCCGCCGACGAGCACCCCCCGCACCATCTCCCCCGCTTCACCGGCCGCCGCCACCGACCCCCGGCCCGCACCCTCCCCCACTCCACCGTCGCCGACGACCCACCGCACCATCTCCCCTGCACCCTCCCCGGCCCGCTCCACCGTCACAAATGAATGCAACGAAAATTGCAAAAAAAACAAATTTTATTATATTTTCAAATAACAAATTTGATGATATTTTTTCATATTCATAAATATTTTCAAATAACAAATTTGATGATATTTTTTAAAAAATTATTACTTTTTTATAAAAAATATTACTGTTATGATTTAAACAAGTTTGAACATATTTAAACACAAATAAATATCAAACAGCATTTTAAATGCATAAAAAAAATTGGGGAGCCTGGGAATCAAACCCAGGACCTCCTAGTGTGTGTGCTGCGTGCTTACCAGTCGGACTAGTGGGCATGTTCTGATGGAGATAGGGTTAGTTGGAATATAACTTGACCAGTCTGGCTAGTAATTAAAACAAAATTCTAATGGCGCACCAGGGGGAGGTGCGCCATTAGAATTGTCGTACTTATGGCGCACTAGGGGGAGGTGCGCCATTGCTAACCCTCCCCCACTCCACCTATTCCCCTCGCACTGTGTGGCCTCCCTCCCTCGCCAGATCCCCCACACGACCCCAAGCGTATGCCGCCGCCCCCTTGCTCCGCCCCCTCCGTCCTCCGCGCCTGCACGCCGTCGGCGGCGCCGCCGCCGCTCTGGTCTTGCGCTGCCCCGACGTCGCCGCCCCGACCCCCGCGAGACTCCACCCCCGCCGCCCCCACGCCCCCCGAACGGGATTGGCCGAGCGCGCGCCGCCCGCTCCTCTCCTCTCCTCCTCCCTCCGACAAGCGAGGGCCTCCTCTGGCCCCTGCAGCAAGTGGCGAGCGCGGCCCCGACGCACCCACCCCGCCTGCCCCTGCCGTCCTCCGCCACCGGCCCCTGCTCTCCTTCGACCGCGGCGAGCGAGGACCCGGACGAGCTCGGACCCCGACCCCGACCCCGACCCCTCCGGCGACCAGGTACCTCTCCTCCTTCCACCTTTCTCCCTCTCTCCACCATTCCCCATTCCGCTGCTGCCTCCAGCGGCCGCTCGCTGCCTTGCACACCCGCGCATGCACCTAGCCATGCCGGCCCTGCTTGCCATCCCGCGCGCGCCCCTGCGCCTGCCTGAGCTGCTTCTGCTTACTGTATTGCTAGCTAGCTTTTCAATTTTTACATTGACTAACCTCCTAGACAGACCCTAATCTATGGTTAAACAACTGGTAAAATGACTGAAAATATGAGTAGGTAGTATATGATCAATAGGCAATACTAGTGGATATTAGGCCTTTTTACAGGCAATAATAGTGGGTGATGTACCTGGATGTCTGTGGGCGATGCTCTGGTGGTATGTATGATGTCTCCTCTTTTTTTGAGATTGCTGCTGCTATCTCACCAGATTATATGTAGTGTGTCATTCTTGCTATGGTCATGTAAGAGAAATGCTTTGCCTTGCTAATTTTACCATGAGATTTGGGGTAATCAGCTAGTTCTGGTGAAAGCAAGTGGTTTTCGTAAGCTATGCCTTGGTTAGAAAATGATGCATGATGGTTTGTTCAGAAGAGGAATAATCCAAGGATAGCACGTATCATGGGGTCAAACCTAGGACCCCTATTTTAATTTGATTTTGATTATTAATTTTTCTGTGAGCAGATGAATTACAGTGTTTGTGTTGTAATGAAACTTGAGCTGAAATAGAACTTGACAGCCTGTACAGTGAATATATAGAGTCATTGTAATTTTTGGGAGTAATTTTTGGTGTCAAATCACTCAAGCAGTAACTGAATTTTTCAACTGAACTTGACACAATACTATTCAGTTAATTTGCTTGGACAGTAGTATGTATGCTCATCACTTTATGTATGGTGTTATGCACTGTTATCTCTGTTCAGTTGACTAATGAAGCACTAGGCTTATCCCTGGTACAAGTTCACCTGTGAACACTTGAAATTAGTTAGGACATCCCGTACTGATAGATGTAAATTGTGTCTAGTAGGCTTTGAAGCATTGGTTTTTCCTGTTTCTAACTCCGAATCTGATATAAACCATACTGTTGGCATAAGTGGTCTTTTGTATATGTGCTGATGCTTGTTAATATAAAGCTATAGATGATGTTGTACTTGTGATGATGCTACTTGTGATCTTCTGAAATGACCCATTGGCGACTTCATTACGCGGGGATAATTATATTGCAGGTACCCCGAGAGGCCCTTGAGTTTGCCAGAATGTTGATTAACTTCCGTTCTTGCAAATTCGGGTACTCCATATGTCCTATTTTCAGCAAAGGTCATGCTAAAATTTTCCGTGAATTTTAGCATGACTTTGCTAAAAATAGGACTTATGGGGTACTTGCGACTAATGTTGATTATCTTATGCTCAAAATTTATGCTGCTATAATGTTGTAAGGGTACTAATTGGTCTCTTCTGCTGCTTATCAGAGATGGGGGGAAGCAGCCACCGCCGCTCTGCCTCACCGGAGTACGAGTTGGATGCTTTCGAGTTCTTCACTATCATACTTCTTCAGTATCAGCCACGAGGCAGGTATATAAAACGAGAGATCTCCCCTTCACCCATCTCATTATGATAACTCTGTTGTTTGCTACATCACTCCTTGTCTCAAATTGCTGAGGCTGCCTGACGCTTTTATGAAGATGCTGGGTGAAGATCCGCCAGATAATGTGAAGTTCCGACAGGCCGGCAGCGGGGTTCGCAGGCTGTGGGACGTGGAGTTGGTGATCGAGGAGGGCCACATGTACCTATGCCGTGGCTGGGAGAAGTTCTACAGTGCCTACGACCTGTGGACCGGGTACTTTCTTCTCTTGAGGTACGACGATGACGCCACAATGCTCATCATGAAGGTTTTCAACAAGACTATGTGTCGCATGCGCTACGCTGAAGACGAAGATGCCAGTGCATTCTGCCTCCTCTTATTCCTCCATATTTGGCTTTGTCTCACATCGATTGTTAACGGTCATTGTTGCATTTGGATAGGCAATGGGAGCAGCAGCAGCGACACTGGCTACAGCCAAAGCAACAACGATTATGGCTGTAGAAAAAGCAACAGCGATTCTGGCCTTCACGAAGTAGCAGTGATTCTGGCTGCAGCGAAGACAACAAGAAGGATGATCCCGACTGGAGTGGGGGAGAAGAGGAGCAGAGTGGGGATGAGGAGCTGCAGGATGACGATGGGCATCAGGCTGAGGATGACCTAGCGCTGGTGGTGGCTGACTAAGGGCAAGAGATGGTGGTGGCTGACCAGGTGCAAGAGATGGTGGTGGCTGACCATCGGCAAGAGATGGTGGTGGCTGACCAGGTGCAAGAGATGGTGGTGGCTGACCATGGGCAAGAGATGGTGGTGGCTGACCATGGGCAAGAGATGGTGGTGGCTGACCATGGGCAAGAGATGGTGGTGGCTGAGGGTGGCCTCTCGATGGTAGTGGTGCCTGACAATTACCACGCACCAGTGGTGGCGCCAGCGATCCCACAGCTGGGCGACATGACCACGCCAATTGTGGTAGAAGACTACATCCCACAGCTGCCTCCACTGCCTCTACCACCTCGCCGCTCTTGGCGCATCAGGCTGAGGAAGGAGAAGGAGAAGAACAATGAGAACTGAACTATGTCAGGTATGTCAGATCTCCAAAATGATATATATATATACTTAGTTACCCATTTATCTCTAATATGCTTAGTTTCCTATAGGTTAGCTCCAAAATTACTTATGTTAGCACAAAATGATCAATTTTACATAATAAGCTTATAGTCTTCTTCTTATTCTTCTTCTTATCCAAAATGACATATGTTAGCTTCATTTTACCTAAGTTGGCTCTAATATGCTAACTTAGAGCTTATATGCTTAGTTTCGTATAGGTTAGCTCCAAAATTACTTATGTTAGCACAAAATGATCAAGTTTACATAATAAGCTTATAGTCTTCTTCTTATTCTTCTTCTTATCCAAAATGACATATGTTAGCTTCATTTTACCTAAGTTGGCTCTAATATGCTAACTTAGAGCTTATATGCTTAGTTTCCTATAGGTTAGCTCCAAAATTACTTATGTTAGCACAAAATGATCAAGTGTACATAATAAGCTTATAGTCTTCTTCTTATTCTTCTTCTTATCCAAAATGACATAGGTTAGCTTCATTTTACTTAAGTTGGCTCTAATATGCTAACTTAGAGCTTATATGCTTAGTTTCCTATAGGTTAGCTCCAAAATTACTTATGTTAGCACAAAATGATCAAGTTTACATAATAATCTTATAGTCTTCTTCTTATTCTTCTTCTTATTCTTCTTCTAGTCTTCCTCTTCTTCTTCTTCTCTTCTTCTTCTTCTTCTTCTTCTTCTTCTAACTTCTTGTTTATCATTTTGCATATTTGATTTAATTCACAGAAGCTTGCACGGATGGAGTGCTTCTTTTCCATTTGTGTTTTTATTTTGTATCAATGTGAAAATTTTGTGAATTGATGGATAACGGTGTTGAATGAACATTGTGTAACTTTTGTAATATGTAACGATGGAACTATGTGTTGGCTATGTATGTATATATGATGAAACTTGTGTGTTGGATATGATCTGGTGGACGCAGGTAACATCGTTACATATGGCCCCCTGTATGTAAGCTAAGCAGATCTGTGTTGTATGTTATCTCTAATATTTTTTAACCTGTGAAAATATCAGAAATGAAAAAAATCCCTAATATTCATACTAGTGGCGCACCACAGAAGACACTAATGGCGCACTTGTATAATCACACTAATGGCGCATCACCCAACAGTGCACCATTAGTATGCCAAAGCACATGGTTAAATATGGCCCCCTAGGAGGCATACTAATGGCGCATGGTGTTATATACTAATGGCGCACTGCTCGGTGCGCCATTAGTATACCAGATACTAATGGCGCACCGGTGGTGCGCCATTAGTAAGAAACACTAGTGGCGTGATACTAATGGCGCACCAGCAGTGCGCCATTAGTGGGCAAAACTGGTGCACCATTACTAGCCCTTTTCCTAGTAGTGCGGGAATGGTGCTAGTAGGTTGCTAGTAGTGTTAATTACTCCTTGTAGTTGATGCTAGTTGGTTTAATTGGTGGAAGATCATATGTTCAGATCCTATATGCATATTAATACCCCTCTGATTATGAACATGTTTATGCTTGGTGAGTAGTTACTTTTGTTCCTGAGGACATGGGAAAAGTCTTACTATTAGTAGTCATGTGAATTTGGTATTCGTTCGATATTTTGATGAGATCTATGTAGTCTCTCCTCTAGTGGTGTTATGTGAACGTCGACTACATGACACTTCACCATTATTTGGGCCTAGAGGAAGGCATTGGGAAGTAATAAGTAGATGATGGGTTGCTAGAGTGACAGAAGCTTAAACCCTAGTTTATGCGTTGCTTCGTAAGGGGCTGATTTGGATCCATATGTTTCATGCTATGGTTAGGTTTACCTTAATACTTTTTTTGTATTTGCGGATGCTTGCAATAGAGGTTAATCATAAGTGGGATGCTTGTCCAAGTAAGGGCAGCACCCAAGCACCGGTGCACCCACATACCAAATTATCAAAGTACCGAACGTGAATAATATGAACGTGATGAAAACTAGCTTGACGATATTCCCATGTGTCCTCAGGAGCGCTTTACATCTTATAAGAGTTTGTCCAGGCTTGTCCTTTGCTACAAAAAGGATTAGGCCACCTTGCTGCACCTTATTTACTTTTGTTACTTGTTGCTCGTTACAAATTATCTTATCACAAAACTATCTGTTACTATTTATTTCAGTACTTGCAGAGAATACCTTGCTGGAAACCGCTTATCATTTCCTTCTTCTCCTCATTGGGTTCGACACTCTTACTTATGGAAAGGACTACGATAGATCCCCTATACTTGTGGGCCATCACGGACCCAGTCCGTGTAGTTGCTACCATCGTCTTTCAGCTTGGTTTTCTCTAGGAACGCATTGAAGTGAGGGCAACATTAGCATGGGCCGTTTGATCTACAAGACATATTGCAAAGTTTTAGACTATGTTCATGATAATTAAGTTCATCTAATCAAATCATTTAATGAACTCCCACTCAGATAGACATCCCTCTAGTCATCTAAGTGATACACGATCCGAGTCAACTAGGCCATGTCCGATCATCACGTGAGACGGACTAGTCATCATCGGTGAACATCTTCATGTTTTTTTTGACAAAAAGACTGTAAGGGAACCCCATACAGTATAATTGGTGCAACAAACCCAAATTGCAAGTACCATGCCTTGAACCTAGGTGGGTGGGAAGGCATCAGCCCCTTCCCACCACTAGACTCACATTCGACCTTTCGGTCTTCCGTGTTCCGAGGCCATGTCTGTACATGCTAGGCTCGTCAAGTCAACCTAAGTGTATTGCGTGTGTAAATCTGGCTTACACCCGTTGTATGCGAACGTTAGAACCTATCACACACACCCGATCATCACGTGGTGCTTCGGAACAACGGACCTTAGCAACGGTGCACAGTTAGGGGGAACACAATTCTTGATATTTTAATGAGGGATCATCTTATTTATGCTACCATCGTTCTGAGCAAATAAGATGTAAAAACATGATAAACATCACATGCAATCAAATAGTGACATGATATGGCCAATATCATTTTGCTCCTTTTGATCTCCATCTTCGGGGCGCCATGATCATCATCGTCACCGGCATGACACCATGATCTCCATCATCATGATCTCCATCATCGTGTCTTCATGAAGTTGTCTCGCCAACTATTACTTCTACTACTATAGCTAATGGTTAGCAATAAAGTAAAGTAATTACATGGCGTTTTCATTGACACGCAGGTCATACAATAAATTAAGAAAACTCCTATGGCTCCTGCCGGTTGTCATACTCATCGACATGCAAGTCGTGATACCTATTACAAGAACATGATCATTCTCATACATCACATATATCATTCATCACATCCTTTTGGCCATATCACACCACACAGCATATGCTGCAAGAACAAGTTAGACGTCCTCTAATTTTTGTTGCAAATTTTTACGTGGCTTCTATAGGTTTCTAGCAAGAATGTTTTCTTACCTACGCCAAAACAACAACGTGATATGCCAATTTCTATTTACCCTTCATAAGGACCCTTTTCATCGAATCCGATCCGACTAAAGTGGGAGAGACAGACACCCGCTAGCCACCTTATGCAACCAGTGCATGTCAATCGGTGGAACCTGTCTCACGTAAGTGTACGTGTAAGGTCGGTCCGGGCCGCTTCATCCCACGATGCCGCCGAATCAAGATAAGACTAGTAACAACAAGTAAATTGGCAAAATCGACGCCCACAACAATTTGTGTTCTACTCATGCATAGAAACTACGCATAGACCTAGCTCATGATGCCACTGTTGGGGATCGTTGCAGAAATTAAAATTGTTCTACGCATCACCAAGATCAATCTATGGAGTTTACTAGCAACAAGAGGGGAGTGCATCTTCATACCTTTGAAGATCGCGATGCGGAAGCATTGCAAGAATGCGGTCGGTGGAGTCGTACACGAAGCGATTCACATCGCGGCCGATTCTGACCTAAGCACCGAACAACGGTGCCTCCGCGTTCAACACACGTGCAGCCCGACGACGTCTCCCGTGCCTTGATCCAGCAAGGACAGAGGGAGACTGAGGGAGTCCTGGATTAGGGGGTGTCCGGATGGCCGGACTATACCTTCGGCTGGACTCCTGGACTATGAAGATACGAGATTGAATACTTCGTCGTGTGTCTAGAAGGGACTTTCCTTGGCGTAGAAGGCAAGCATTGGCGATACGGATATGTAGATCTCCTACCATTGTAACCGACTCTGTGTAACCCTAGCCCTCTCCGGTGTCTATATAAACCGGAGAGTGTTAGTCCGTAGGACGAACAACAATCATACCATAGGCTAGCTTCTAGGATTTAGCCTCTCTGATCTTGTGGTAGATCTACTCTTGTACTACCCATATCATCAATATTAATCAAGCAGGACGTAGGGTTTTACCTCCATCAAGATGGCCCGAACCTGGGTAAAACATCGTGTCCCCTGCCTCCTGTTACCATCCGACCTAGACGCACAGTTCGGGACCCCCTACCCGAGATCCGCCGGTTTTGACACCGACATTGGTGCTTTCATTGAGAGTTCCTCTGTGTCGTCACTTTTAGGCCCGATGGCTTCTCCAATCATCAACAATGATGCAATCCAGGGTGAGACTTTTCTCCCCGGACATATCTTAGTATTCGGCGGCTTTGCACCACGGGCCAATTCGCTTGGTCATCTAGAGCAGATCGAAAGCTACGCCCCTGGCCATCAGGTCAGATTTGGAAGTTTGAACTACACGACCGACATCCGTGGAGATTTGATCTTCGACGGATTCGAGCCACAGCCGAGCATGCTGCACTGTCACGATGGGCATGATTTAGCTCTGCTGTCGAAGAGTGACCTGGAGGCCGCACCTGTGTCCGCTTTGACCCCTAGCTCCGAGCCGATCACACCAACCGAGGATGGGTGGTTAGACACCGCCTCGGGGGCTGCAATCTCTACGGCGATCGAGCCGAACACCAGCCCTATTCTCTGCGAAGCCCGTGACTCCATGGAGCCAGACTCCTCTCCGAACTCCCAGCCCTCTGTGCCCCGACCGATCAAACCCGATTGGGCGCCGATCATGTAGTTCACCGCCGCGGACATCTTTCGGCACTCGCCCTTCGGCGATATTCTGAATTCACTAAAGTCTCTCTCTCTGTCAGGAGAGCCCTGGCCGGACTATGGTCGGCAAGGTTGGGATGCAGATGATGAAGAAATTCAAAGCCCACCCACTACCCACTTCGTAGCCACTGTCGATGATTTAACCGACATGCTCGACTTCGACTCCGAAGACATCGATGGTATGGGCGCCGATGCAGGAGACGATCAAGAATCAGCGCCTATAGGGCACTGGAAAGCCACCTCGTCGTATGATATATACATGGTGGACACCCCAAAAGAAGGCAATGGCGATGGAACAATGGAGGATGACGCCTCCAAGAAGCAGCCTAAGCGCCGGCGTCAGCGGCGCCACTCTAAATCCTGCCAAAACAAAAAAGGTGATTCTGGCACGGGGGATAATAACACCCCGGACAGTGCCGAAGACAACCACCTCCAGCAAGATTCAGCACAGGAGGATAGAGAAGCCAGCCCTCATGAGAGAGCGGCAGACAGAGAGGTCGAGGACGATAATTATATGCCTCCCTCCGAAGATGAGGCAAGCCTCGACGACGACGAATTTGTCATGCCGGAGGATCCCGTCGAACAAGAGCGTTTCAAACGTAGGCTTATGGCCACGGCGAGCAGCCTCAAGAAAAAATAGCAACAACTTAGAGCTGATCAGGATTTGCTAGCCGACAGATGGACTGAAGTCCTTGCGGCCGAAGTGTATGAACTCGAACGCCCCTCCAAGAGCTACCCAAAGCGCAGGCTGCCACCCCAATTAGAGGAGGAAGCACTTAAACCTACATCACCAGCGCATGATGCGGCCGACCGGCCACCCCGTGGCCGCGACAGAGAGGCCTCTCGGCCCTCCACTCAAGTCGCACCCTGGCGCCGCTCAAAAACTACCAAGGCATGGGAAAATGCACCAGACCTGCGAGACACATTGGAGGACAAGGCAAGGCAAACAAGATCGATCTACGGATCACGTGGGCGCCCCACGGCACGAGACGGTACTCGTCACGCCGGATAAAGTAAATCTGGCCGGGCCGAACACAGTAGACAAAGCTTGTTTGAGCTGCGTCGTGATATAGCCCAGTACAGAGGCGCCGCACACCCACTATGCTTCACAGATGAAGTAATGGATCATCAAATCCCTGAGGGTTTCAAACCCGTGAACATCGAATCATATGATGGCACAACAGATCCTGCGGTATAGATCAAGGACTATCTCATTCATATCCACATGGCCCGCGGTGATGACTTACACGCCATCAAATACCTCCCACTCAAGCTTAAAGGACTAGCTCGGCATTGGCTTAACAGCTTGCCAGCAGAATCAATTGGTTGTTGGGAGGACCTGGAAGCCGCATTCCTCGACAATTTCAAGGGCACTTGTGTGCGACCACCAGACGCCGATGACCTAAGCCAAATAATTCAGCAGCCAGAGGAAACGGCCAGACAATTCTGGACACGGTTCCTAACCAAGAAAAATCAAATTGTCGACCGTCCGGATGCAGAGGCCTTAGCAGCCTTCAAGCATAACATCCGTGACGAGTGGCTTGCACGGCACCTAGGACAGGAAAAGCTGAAATCTATGGTAGCCCTCACGACACTTATGACCCGCTTTTGCACAGGAGAAGACAGCTGGCTAGCTCGCAGCAATAACATGACCAAGAACCCTGGTAATTCGGATACCAAGGACAGCAGTGGCAGGTCACATTGCAACAAGAAAAAGCGCCGCATTAACGGCGACAATGCTGAGGATACGACAGTTAACGCCGCATTCAAAGGCTCTAAACCCGGTCAGCGGAAAAAGCCATTCAAAAGAAATACTCCGGGCCCGTCCAGTTTGGACTGAATAATCGACCGCTCATGCCAGATACATGGCACCCTCGAAAAACCAGCCAATCACACCAACAGGGATTGTTGGGTGTTCAAGCAGGCAGGCAAGTTAAATGCCGAAAGCAGAGACAAGGGGCTGCATAGCGATGACAAGGAGGAGCCCCGGCCGCCGAACAACAGTGGACAGAAAGGTTTTCCCCCACAAGTGCGGACGGTGAACATGATATACGCAACCCATGTCCCCAAGAGTGAACGGAAGCATGTGCTAAGGGACGTATACGCGATGGAGCCAGTCGCCCCAAAGTTCAACCCATGGTCTTCCTGCCCGATCACTTTTGATCGAAGGGACCACCCCACTAGCATCCGTCATGGCAGATTCGCCGCATTGGTTCTAGACTCAATTATTGACGGATTTCACCTCACTAGAGTCCTTATGGACGGCGGCAGTAGCCTGAACCTTCTTTATTAGGATACAGTGCGGAAAATGGGCATCAATCCCTTGAGGATTAAACCCACCAGAACGACCTTTAAAGGCATCATACCAGGTGTAGAAGCCAACTGTACAGGCTCAGTTACACTTGAAGTGGTCTTCGGATCTCCGGATAATTTCCGAAGCAATGAGTTAATCTTCGACATAGTCCCGTTCCGCAGTGGCTATCACGCACTGCTCGGGCGAACCACATTTGCCAAGTTCAATGCGGTGCCGCACTACGCATACCTCAAGCTCAAGATGCCAGGCCCTCGAGGCGTCATCCCGGTCAATGGAAACACCGAACGCTCTCTCTGAACGGAGGAGCATACAGCGGCTATCACAGCGGAAGTACAAAGCAGCCTCTCATGGAAATTCTCCAGTCCGGCCATTAAACGTCCGGACACCGTCAAACGCGCCCGGAGTAACCTACAACAAGACCACCTGGCACGTTCCGAGCAAGCGTAGCAATGCGGCCCCAACCCCAGCCCTCGCGAACTTGCGAAACCAGTGTTGCGCATACATAACTATGCTCTAGAAATACCATGGCCACAGGGGGAGGGGCACCATCACGGCACGCCCGAAACGCGGCTTAAACCGCACTAGGGGCTGCCGATTTCTTAATTTTCTCTTATTTTTAGGACTCCATTCTTCGGAAGGCTTGTCCGGCAGTACAATTGCTGCACAAACGATACAACCAGGGAAGTAGAAAGCTACGCCGCACTACGGAACTCTAAGGTGTTCTCTATAACGAGTAGTATACCTGTTTCGCATAACATTCCACAGCTCGCCTCTAGAAAGGACATACTTGATAGTCCCATCTTTTGCTTATCGCACTATTTGTATCGTTCTGCTTTGATCGCAGCTTTTTTAAATAAACAATGCATAGGTTTCGTCTATTATTGCATTACCTCTTTTTTACGAATAAATGTTCATTAATGACATGTTGCACCCGTACACTTTGGTATGGCTAATACGCCAGGGGCTTAAGTACCCCACAACATGGTGTGAGAAGTCCGAACACTTTCACAAGTGCGGCACCCCGAACTTATGGCATTATATGCATCGGCTCCGAATCATGTCTTGGGTCAATAGTTGGGTTTGCCCGGCTCCTATGTTTTGGTACCTTACGTTCCGTCATATCGGCTAAGGTAGCACTAGGAGAACTACTGCGATTGTGCCCCAGTTGAGCTAGGCTAAGAACCTCAGTAGCGAAAGCTAAAACTGACCGTCATGATGAGGCGAGAGCTGGTCGCTGTTCAAGAGGTTTTCGAGTCCCTAAAGACTTATGCCGCGTAGAGCGAGGAGTCGGCTTTGTCTGGCCTAGGCGTGGATAGCGCCCCGAACTCGGTCTTCCGAACACTAGGGGCTTCGCAAAAATTTAAAATTATAGAATTCTATGGCTAAGTAAGAGTGTTCAAGCACTATAGTCCGATTGCCTTGTTCGTTGTGTTGAGCGCCTCCCTCGAAGGGCCCAAGAATGGGAAAAAGAGTGCTCATGTTTATCCCGAACACCCCAGCACTCGTGTCATCTGGGCAGAAGCTGATGACTCGCCATTTCTCAAATTTGATAAACGGCCGCACAGAAGGTAATATTTTAAATTCAAAAAGCATTACTTAGCGCACATGAACAAGTTTTCAGCGCAAAGGACAAAATGAGCGAGTTCACTGAAAAATTACATTCATGGAACATCCATCCGCCACAAGGCAGGCACCCTTCAGAATGCCCTCATAATACATCTTGGGCTTGCGATGCTCCTTGCCCGGCGGTGGCCCGTCGTTCACAAGCTTCTCAGCATCCAGCTTGCCCCAGTGCACCTTCACACAGGCAAGTGGCCTACGAGCACCCTCGATGCATACGGAGCACTTGATGACTTCGAGCCTTAGACAGGCCTCCACCGGCCGCCTCACCAGCTCGAAGTAGCTCCCAGGCATGGCCTCTCCAGGCCACAGCCGGACTATAAGGCCCTTCATGGCCTGTTCGGCCACCTTATGGAGCTCGACCAGCTGTTTCAGCTGGTCTCTTAAGGGCACCGGGTGTTCGGCCTCAGCATACTGAGACCATAACACCTTCTTCGTCGAGCTTCCCTCCTCGGCGCGGTAGAAGGCGGCGGCATCCGACACGCTACGGGGCAAGTCTGCGAATGCTCTTGGAGAGCTCCGGATTCGGGTAAGTGACAAGTAATTCACTTTTACGTGCTTGCTTTGCATAAAGAATGCCTTACCCGCCGCTATCTTTTTTACTGCCTCAACCTCTTGGAGGGCCTTCTGGGCTTCGGCCATGGCAGACTTGGCATCTTCAATGGCCGCCGCGAGCTCAGACTCTCGCGTCTTCGAATCAAGCTCCAAACTCTCATGTTTTTTCATGAGAGCCTGGAGCTCTTGCTGCATCTTGCCACCCTGCGTCTCATGCTTCTCCCGCTCGGTGCGCTCCATGGCCGCCCTCTTTTTGGCCTCGGATAGCGCTTTCTTAAGGGTCGCCACCTCAGTTGTGGCCCCTACAATAGCTGTGTTAATCCTGTCACCTTTTGCAATTGCACCTTTCACATATTTCAATAAGGTATTTCTTACCTTCCTTCTCCTCGAGCTGCTGCTTGGCTAGGCCGAGCTCTTGCTCGGACCGCTCGAGGTTCTGCTTCAGCGTATCCAGATCAGCAGTTAGTGCGGCGGAGGCCAGCAGCGAAGCCTGCATACGCATATTGACTTGATTATGTTAGATTCCTGCGATTATTAGATCCTCTATTCGGCTTTTCTTTCCGAATGCCGAACAGAGCATCAGGCTTTACTTACCTCAAATGCTCTACTGTCTATGCGGTAATATTTTTACATATTCTTTACTTACCTCAAAGCCTGTTAGAAGGCTGGCACAGGCTTCAGTCAGTCCGCTCTTGGCGGACCGAACCTTCTGGATCACCACACTCATAACAGTGCGGTGCTCCTCGTCGATGGAGGCGCCATTAAGCGTCTCCAGCAAATTGTCCGGTGCCTCCGGTTGGACGAAGGTCACCGGGTCGGTAGGCTTGCTCCTCTTGGAAGGAGGCTCCCTACCGGAGTCCGGAACCGTTGAAGGTTCCGGTGCGATGTCCGGCTCAAGGCCGGACTTGGAGCCCTTGGGGGTTCTATCCCCTTTACGCCTGGAGTCCGGGAGGTTGCCTTGCGGCGCCTCCAGGACCACCTCCTCCTGACTTGGAACCTGTTGGGACGCCTCCTCGGCGCCATCCGTAGGGTGGGGGGAGGAAGCCGTCGGAAGCGAATTCACATACGACGAGTCCAGGGAGCCGCTCGACGACTCGTCGAGCCCGCCCTTGGGCGGACTGCACAATCATGTTTGACATAAGGAAATGTTGTGCAATGTGGGAATACTATGAATCACTCTGGTATCCGGATACTTACGATCTCGCCAGGGGCTTGGCCCTGTGCAGCCTCTCCTCTTCGCCGTCGTCGGCGTTGGTGGAGCCGTCCGAAGGAAGGGTTTTCCCCTTCTTGGACCCTTCGGCCTCCCCAGTTGGGGCGGCCTTCCTTTTCTTCTCTCCCCTCGCTGAAGGGGGAGAGGTCTCTTCTTCCTCCTCCTCGTCTTCACGGGAGGAGTGCGTCTTGGAGTCGTCGGATGATGAACCCGACACCCCCAGGCGCCGGGCACTCTTCCGAGTCCCCGTGGCCTTCTTCTTGGCCTTCTTCTCCAGCACCACATAGGGTGCCGGAACCAGCAGCTTTGCCAAGCGAGCGTCCGCTGGGCCTTCGGGCAAAGGAGCCAGACAGTTGATCTGTCCGGACGTCTCCTGCCAATCCTGTCAAAGGTAAGGGAGCTTAAGATCCCACATGGAGTCAAACTATGAAAAAGTAATACCCTGTAAAAGGTAAATACAGCTTACCGCATGAGCGCGACGCTGCGGGCTCAATCCGTGATCCTCGGTAGCGGATGTGGGGGCCTCGGCGCCCTTGAAAACCACCATCCAGGCATCTTCGTACGTTGTGTCGAGGAGCCATCTTAGAGTTCGGTGCTGCGCCGGGTCGAACTCCCACATGTTGAAAGCCTGTTGTTGACACAAGAGGATCCGGCGGATTAGCATAACCTGGACTATGTTGACAAGTTTGAGCTTCTTGTCCACCATGGTTTGGACGCATGTTTGGAGTCCGGTCAGCTCTCCTTCTTTACCCCATGACAGGTCCGTCTCTTTCCAGGAGGTGAGCCGCGTAGGGGTTCCGGAACGGAACTCGGGGGCTGCGACCCATTCAGGGTTGCGCGGCTCAGTGATGTAAAACCACCCCGATTGCCAACCCTTTAGGGACTCCACGAAGGAGCTCTCGGGCCATAGGACGTTGGGCATCTTGCCCACCATGGCGCCTCCGCACTCCGCCTGAGTGCCGTGCACCACCTTCGGCTTGACATTGAAAGTCTTGAGCCATAGGCCGAAATGGGGGCGGATGCAGAAGAAAGCCTCGCAGACGACGATAAACACCAAGATATTGAGGACAAAGTTCGTGGCCAGATCATGGAAATCCAGGCCATAGTAGAACATGAGCCCCCGGACAAATGGGTGGAGAGAGAAACCCAGTCCGCGAAGGAAATGGGGGAGGAACACCACCCTCTCATGGGGCCTAGGGGTGGGGATGAGCTGCCCCTCTTCGAGAAGCCGGTGCGCAATGTCTTTAGACAAGTATCCGCCTTCCTTAGTCTTTTGATGTGTCCCTCCGTGACGGAGGAGACCATGCACTTGCCTCCCGCTTCGGACATGGCTGGAGAAGGTTGAGGTGGGGTGTGCGGACTTGGGCGCTGGAGCTCGAGTGCGCGGAAATGGATAGGCAAAGGAGGAAGAAGGCGTGGATGAAAAGGTGGATCCTTATCCCCTTATATGGGCAGACGCGACTATGCGCCCCCACCAGCCTGGTAAAACTCGCTTATCTCCCAAGCACCGTAGTCAATGGTGCGGTTGGGTTACCCACACCCATATTGATGAGAATCCCGGAATAAGGGGACACGGTCTCTGCTTTAACAAGACGTGCCAAGGAAACCTTCTCGCTATATAAAGCGCTAAGGTGGGACGATAAAATGATTCCAATAAAGACTTGGCCGTGGTGTGATGTCACGCTATGGAATACGTCAGCAGATTAGATTTGTGTAAATATTATTCTCTCTATGGCAATATGTGGAAACTTATTTTGCAGAGCCGGACACTACCTTTGTGTTCAAAATCTTCTAGGAAGTACTCTGAGGAGGAACCCACCTTGCAATGCCGAAGACAATCTACGCGCCGGACTCGTCGTCATTGAAGCCTCATTCAGGGGCTACTGAGGGAGTCCTGGATTAGGGGGTGTCCAGATGGCCAGACTATACCTTCGGCCAGACTCCTGGACTATGAAGATACGAGATTGAAGACTTCGTCCCATGTCCGGAAGGGACCTTCCTTGGCATGGAAGGCAAGCATTGGCGATACGGATATGTAGATCTCCTACCATTGTAACCGACTCTGTGTAACCCTAGCCCTCTCCGATGTCTATATAAACCGGAGAGTTTTAGTCCGTAGGACGAACAACAATCATACCATACACTACAAGAAACCTGTTAATCCATGACGGATTTGCCATGACATTTTTTAAAATCGTCATGGACGGCCTGGTACAGCTCCGCAGGCCCGCCTAAGCCCGCTAAAGCCCGCCTAACCGTTCATCGTATAAAAGGGCTAACCCTAACACCATCGCCACCTCATTTCTCCGTCTCTCCCTCCTCCGCACTGCCTCCTCCTAAATCCCCATCGCCACCACCCACCACCTTTTCTCCTCCCTTATCCCACAGCTCCTCGTTGGTCATCCCCCTTCCCTCCTCTCACCTCGCCTCACAGCTTCGGCAGCTGTCAGATCCGCCGAACCCCACCCATCCATCTCTCTCTCCCTCTCTCGTGCGGCCCCTCACGCCGCGACCAACGCCCGCCGATTCCGATGACATCCGCTATCGCTCATCACGCCGACGAGCTGGAATTCGACCCCTCCGTCCTCCAGTCCGGGCCGATACGCTGCTCCCAGTCTCCCGCATTCGTGCATGACCCCTAGCCCATGGCTAGGGTTTCTTTGGCGGCGGCGCATCCATTGCTGGGGCTTCTCCGACGGCTGCTCTCCATCGCGACCCGCGCCCCCTCGCTCCCTCTCCACCTCTTGGATGACGCCCCCTAGCTCGGTGCATTGGCGCGTTTTGGGATGGACGGCGGCGACCCCAACCTCCCCTGCCACGTCTCCGTCACTGCCGTGCATCCTGTGGCAACCCCCACGGCCGCACGACAGCGATGGCCGATCTGCACTGCGACCACTGGATAGCCTACGAACCTGAGCACTTGTACCTCTCCCTCCCTCCCCTACGCCATCCTCTTCTTATTCTATTTTATCTCTTGTTGCTGAATTGTTCGTGCTATACTCAGATATATGGATGTAGTATAGGAGTTATCCATAGTATTGAACTGTTGATTTGTTAAATTTCAACACCTGTCAAGCATTTTAGTCATCTAATAAACTGAACTATGTGCAGCTGAAATCAGGGGAAAATAATGGGTGAAAGTAATGAACTGGACCAATTTTCATACTGATAAGTTCAGATATTTGTGGCACCTATTTACTCTTTTGACAAGTTATAAGTTGTGACCACACCATACACACTGGAGAGCTATGGCGAGTCTTTACTTTGTAGTTTGTTGTGCTTATTCTTCTTGCTCAGTTCTGTACACATGTTGGACTTGTTCAAACCGAATCCCTGGGAATCCAGGCCCCTGCATTTTGTTTAAAACTGTTTAAATGAACTGTCCACTATGTTACGCGAACACCAGGATGTTGTGTATCTAAAAGGCTATCTCCCCTTCATGTGTCGTGGAGGAAGCCGTGTGCTAGCTTTTTTTGTCTCTTTTGAACATTGAATGACTATAGGAGAATTTCGTACAGTCATTTATTTTAGGAAGTCATACAAAAATTACTAGATTTTTGTCTTCACCTGCTTTACATCAATGTGTTTATTTGTGTCGCGTAAATCTGTTCCTTGACCGTCCATATTTCTGGATATTTTGGCAGCTAGTAGAATATCTTCAAGTTGCAGAAAAGGCGGCAAACTTTATAAAGGAAAAACCTCTCCGGTGAGCACTGCTACATCTGCCTCTCTCCCCTGCTTGGTTTGATTTAAATGACAGTGGAAATAGCTGTTGTGTTAGTTGACTGTTGTTGGTAATGAAGACTCTCACGTGGCAATAATTCTTTTATGCTACATGTTGTGCGTGTTCCTTTCTACTTGTATTGTTAGCCGATTCTCATAATCACCAAGTATGTATCTCCATCTTTTATCTTCAATAGTCATCATTGTCAAAAGATTGATCTTTAAACTGGAAAAGTATGATAAATTATTTTGTTATCATACTTATCTTAGCAAGTCTCATGTTCGCGACATCTCCGACCTCTGTTAGCCATTCTGTACTGAACTTCATGCACTGTTGCCAAACACTTTGTCATTTCTCAGGTTTTAGTTCTGTAGCTGATGGACGGGATATTTTTTAGTGAATGTAACATTTCTGGCTAATAGGTTGCTATATTAACCTCAAATTTTGTTATCTAAATCTCTGCATAACAATTTCTATGTTGAATATAATGAATCTATTTTCTTATCTGTTTTGATTCGACCATCTCCTGGTGTTCATGTGTTTTGATTCGGTGTGTACCTTAATAACCATTAAGTAATTACATGAGCCATGTAATAAATTAAATTTGTAGTTCTCCGCATCATGGATATTGTTTGTTAGTGATACCATTGTTTTTTATGTATGTACTCAAGAATGCAAAATCGCATCTGCTGTGCATTGTTGTATCTTTCCAGAACCAAAAGAGAAAAGGAGAATTGTACCTCTTCTTACTGTCTAATAAAAGGGAATGTATCACTGTTTCAACCACTTCCAGAAGGTTTCTTTATATGCCAGGAAAAGGGAATTACATTTATGTATTACTGGATGTCGTTTTAAGTTCTATAGTAGCATTTTTTCTTCCTGTATTGTGGAAACAGTGTTCCTTGTCTGACATATTTCTTTATTGATGCAAAGTGTATATATTAATGCATTATTATTATGTATGTTCTGATTTCCTAAGCGTTGTCCAAAGTTCTTGTTGTGTGCTATTTTAAGTACTCATGCTGTACTTGGGGATTATTTCCTTTCTCTACCATTTATGATCCGCTTCCTCAATTCCAAATTAGTTGAATTTGACCAAGTTTATAGGAACATCTATACCATAGAATTAGTTTCATTAGATTCATCGTAATTTTTTTTGTAACATAGTGTCCACTTGGCTGTTCTTGATATTGTACTAATAAAAATGATGGTTCAAATGATAATAACTACTATTGTTGTTGTAATTAACTTGCCATTCTGTAACAGAAGCATATTGTTTGTTACAGGTTTCCTTTGCTGAGAGCCGCAAAGGAAGTTTGAGCTGTAGTGGTGAAGTTGATGATTAAGAGGGTCTGTACAACATTGTATATTTGTTGATAATCTGTTGTAATTGTTATTGAGAGCATGTGAGCTAATGTTGGATGTGTTCTTGTGCACATTTTAAAAAGCGTTTACTCAATGAAACAATTGAATAGAAATATGTGAATTGGGCCAAAATATCGTCTATTCAATGGAAATTAATTGTGTTCCGAAAGCTTGTTTGATTGTGTCATGTGTCATGCCATAGCTGTTTGGATGAATATAATGGGCTGGGTTAAAATAAATGGGCTAAACCGCCACAAATAATTGGGCTAAAGCCTAATTGAGATGCCACGTAAAATCCATGCTGGTGCTATGTAGATGCCACGTCAGCTCCATATTGGTACAATGTCATGTCAATCCATGACGGACTAGTCTGTCACAGAGGACCGGGCCTGGGCAAGCTTGCGACAGATCGGTGATGGCCAGGAGCCATCATGGTGGTACAGTTGTCAAATTATGACGCGATATACATGACGGATTCTAAATCCGTCACGGCCCTCCCTCCATGATGGTTTTGCATTGGTCCATGACAGATCTAATCCGTCATGCATTAACAAGATTCTTCTAGTGATAGGCTAGCTTCTAGGGTTTAGCCTCTCTGATCTCGTGGTAGATCTACTCTTGTACTACCCATATCATCAATATTAATCAAGCAGGACGTAGGGTTTTACCTCCATCAAGAGGGCCCAAACCTGCGTAAAACATCGTGTCCCTTGCCTCCTGTTACCATCCGACCTAGACGCATAGTTCGGGACCCCCTACCCAAGATCCGCCGGTTTTGACACCGACAGAGAGGTTGGGGAAGACTCCGTACAGTAGTAGCATGACGGCGTGGTGTTGGTAGAGGAGCGTGGCACTCCAGCAGGGCTTTGCCAAGCACCGCGAGAGAAGAGGATGGAGAGGAGTAGGGCTGCGCCAGGAGAAGGGGTGCGGTTGCCCTCCCACCCCCCACTATTTATAGGGTAAAGGGGAGAGGGGGCCGGCCCCTTAGATCCATCTAGAGGGGGTGGCGGCCCCTCGGGGGGCAGCGACCCCCTTAGGGTTTCCAACGATGGGGGGGGGCAGCGGCCCCCTAGGGTTTCCAACCCTAGGCGCCTTGGGCCCTTGGGGGGGCGCACCAGCCCACTAATGGGCTTGGTCCCACCCAATTACAGCCCATTAGGTCCTTCGGGGCAGGTGGACCCTCCCGGTGGACCCCCGGACCCCCTTCGGTGGTCTCGGTACAATCCCGATAAACCCTGAAACCTTTCCGGTCACTGAAACTGGACTTCCCATATACAAATGTTTACCTCCGGACCATTCCGGAACTCCTCGTGACGTCCGGGATCTCATCCGAGACTCCGAACAACATTCGGTAACCACGTACATCTACTCCCTATAACCCTAACGTCATCAAACGTTAAGTGTGCAGACCCTACTGGTTTTGGAGGCATGCAGACATGACTGAGACATGTCTCTGGCCAATAGCCAACAATGGTATCTCGATACCCATGTTGGCTCCCACATGCTCCACGATGATCTCATCGGATGAACCACAATGTCAAGGATTCAATCAATCCCGTATACAATTCCCTTTGTCTACTGGTATAGCACTTCCCCGAGATTCGATCGTCGTATACCGATACCTTGTTCAATCTCGTTACAGCAAATCTCTTTACTCGTTCCGTAACACATCATCCCGTGATCAACTCCTTGATCACACTGAGCTCATTATGATGATGTCCTACCGAGTGGGCCTAGAGATACCTCTCCGTCATACGGAGTGACAAATCCCAGTCTCGATTCGTGCCAATCCAACAGATACTTTCAGGGATAACCGCAGTGTACCTTTATAGCCACCCATTTACGTTGTGACGTTTGGCACACCCAAAGTACTCATATGGTATCTGGGAGTTGCACAATCTCATGGTCTAAGGAAAAAGATACTTGACATTAGAAAAGATTTAGTAGACGAACTACACGATCTTGTGATATGCTTAGGATTGGGTCTTGTCCATCACATCATTCTCCCAATGATGTGATCCCGTTATCAATGACATCCAATGTCCATGGTTATGAAACCGTAACCATCTATTGATCAATGAGCTAGTCAACTAGAGGCTCACTAGGGACATGTTGTGGTCTGTGTATTCACACATGTATTACGATTTCCGGAGAACACAATTATAGCAGGAACAATAGACAATTATCATGAACAAGGAAATATAATAATAACCATTTTATTATTGCCTCTAGGGTATATTTCCAACAATCCGCGGGCGCGGCTGTCGATAGATTTAATATACACTCTGCAGAGGTTAGTACACTGTACCCACACTACGGAACCCATGGCCTCGAACTCCCATTCGGGTGGACCAATGGCGTTCCGACAAAACCGATCTACTGCCATGACACCCTCCCGGCCACTCAGACACACTCCCAACTGGGCTAGTCCTGGGTGGCCCCGTGTCTACCAAAGACACAACGACCACCGTCGTGGCCAAACGTCCCTCACGAGGACCGGATCCATAATAATAACAACAACGGGCACACAAGGTTATGTCTGCTTACCGGGCCAGGGTACCACACGCCCATAACCTTCCCTAGTTGGAGGCACCGGCGAGAGGCACGACAATAGACCCAGTTAGGACCTTCCGATAAAGGTAAGTGTGGTTGCACTAGTCAGTTCAATATGGTGGCACCATGACTCAGCCAAGAGGTGTTCAAGTTCAATTTAATCCGGTTAAACTTGAATGCAAATATGCTGAGCCATGATAAAATAACATGATACAATTACAATGCATGAGCATGATATCAACATAAGCACGGGTGCAACATAACTAGCCACCATATCAACAAGGAATCATATCCAACTAAGCATGGCATACTGACTAGCATGAACATCATAAGTAAATACTTCTCCGAAACATAGCATGACCACTAGCATAAATAATAAATATCATGCAATACATATCAACAATGCCATCATGCAAGCATTTAACCGACTGGATGCAAAGGAACATGCATAACAATGATACTCGGGACAGATGTCAGTCATGCACCGAAGACCATTACCAAAATCAACATGTACTACTAGCAAGCATAAGCATATGATAGGAATGCTGGCAACTAGCAGGGCATGATAATCCGGTGCATAACAACATAGCAAGAAAGTAAGCACTAGCCAAGAATCATTACCGAATAATGATAACCATGTTTTAAACAAGCAAACATTTAATAAATACTCAAGTTGAACTCCATGGCTACTACATTACTATCATGCTAGTGGGTATTTTGGCTTGCCTGGGGATGAAGAATACACCGGGAGAAAGTGCGAGAAGCTTGTGGAAAGAATCACCGAAAAATGTTCTCTCCCGGAGGGGGCTGATTAAGAATAAGGGAAAATGGTCATTTTCATAATGTTAAAACATAGTGAAAATGATACCAACAGAACAGGCTCGACGAGACGAAGAAGTGGGCGTTGGATTCACCTCAAACGGAGTTGCGAGCAAAAAGTTATAACGGTTTTTCTGCCAGTGACCTATCAGTAATAAAAGCATCACAAACAGGCCCTCAGCAGGAAAAACAGAACGTGCCTTTTCTGAAAATACGTTTTCCAGAAGGTGATAACCCACAAGTATAGGGGATCGCAACAGCTTTCGAGGGTAGAGTATTCAACCCAAATTTATTGATTCGACACAAGGGGAGCCAAAGAATATTCTCAAGTATTAGCAGCTGAGTTGTCAATTCAACCACACCTGGAAACTTAGTATCTGCAGCAAAGTGTTTAGTAGCAAAGTAATATGATAGTGGTGGTAGCGGCAACAAAAGTAAAGACAGAAAAAGTAATGTTTTTGGTATTTTGTAGTGATTGTAACAGTAGCAGCGGGAAAGTAAATAAGCGAGAACCAGTATATGGAAAACTCGTAGGCACCGGATCAGTGATGGATAATTATGCCGGATGCGGTTCATCATGTAACAGTCATAACATAGGGTGACATAGAACTAGCTCCAATTCATCAATGTAATGTAGGCATGTATTCCGTATATAGTCATACGTCACTACTAGGAAAAGGCCTACTAATGGCGCACCTAATTTGGCCATTAATGGCGCATTAGTGGTGCGCCATTAGTAGCACGCCATTAGTATATTTTACTAATGGCGCACCATAAGTGCGCCATTAGTATCTGGTATACTAATGGCGCACCCCAGATGCGCCATTAGTATATACAACAGTGCGCCATTAGTATGCCTCCCAGGGGGCTATGTATACCCAGGTGCTTTGGCATACTAATGGCGCACGACAGCAAGATGCGCCATTAGTAACTTCGGCATACTAATGGTGCACTCTTTAATGATGCGCCATTAGTATCCTTTGGCATACTAATGGCGCACTATGATGTGATGCGCCATTAGTATGAATATTAGGTTTTTTTATTTTTTTTATTTTCTGTTTTTTGCACAGGTTACAAAATGTATAATTGGACAAAATATAGACAGCACACATCAACAACAGATTCATCAAATACAATAGAAGATTAGTCTCTGAATACAATTCATCATTTTAGTCTCCGAATACAAGTCATCATATTAGTCTTCGAATTGAAAAGACCGAACAAAGATAGAACATTATATTACAAGTCTCGAGACCGCCAGTTTGTCTTCACATTACAAGTCGATATCGATCATCTAAACTACCATCACATAGAAGAGAGCTGCGGTCATCGTCTTCATCCGGTTCCTCCAACGCTCCCTCCCCTCTCCCGCTAGATAGCGGGCGTATCTAGATTTGGCCTCGGCCCTAGTGGCGTACCCTTTGTAACTGTTACCGCTGAATCGGTGAACGTGTCTCCGACACTCCTCCCAGTCGTCGTAGACTCCGGGAACCTTACCCTTGTACACGACATACCACGGCATCGCTATGAAGTAGCCAAACGAAACATTAGTACCAATTCACAGACAATACATAAGCAATATATAAGTATGCAACAGAACGATCGGAAGAAAAAGCAAGACATTAATAGCATCGATTACATCTTAAGTTGAACGACTCTCGAAACCAAAGAGACATACTACAAGTTCATTAAAGTTTAATTACAGCATGAGACTCAAGGGACCGGAGCGTGGATGAAGCCGCCGTCTATCGTGGGAGTCATGAAAGAACGGGCGTTGTCAGCCTGCATTTGTAGGATTGTGTCGATGTCACTGTTGGACGGTTGATTTCTGAGGTAGAACTGCCCCACGGTACGAAGGACATCTTGATGGATGATTTCCGCAAACTCCGACTGGATGCGAAAGAATTCTTGTCTGATGTCCGCGTCCTGGATTGCCGACACGCTCGCGGCCCAATCTTTGAGTCTACTCGGTAGCAGAAGTTGATGATGGTCCCGTACGATCGCCCGCATGTGATGGATGGCGTAGTAGGCACCCTTCTGACTGCCAGGCGGCTGCTTGACGCAGCAGAACGTCGTATTGTGGGAGAACACGTGCTTGCCGTACTTATGAATAGGCCTGGTGAAGGTGCCTCCAGATTTGACGTAGCCGGGGAGAACATCATCAAGAACCTTCTTGACATTTGTGTAGTCTATGTTCGACTGACGGTCCGGGTCGAAATACGTGGCCATGGAATATTTGGGGCTTAGGAGGATGAGCGTGCAACGTGTGTCACTGTAGAAAACACGGAATGTTAAAAGAAAAACGATCGAAATCTAAGAATTCATATGTTACGGGGCGGTTGAGGGGAGGACTTACTCGGGAAAGTAAGGCACGAGGAAGTTATCCTTATCTTGGTTTGCCAGAATGACGCCTTCGAGGTAAGAACTCGCGACTTGCCGGTCCCCAGCGCTGCCCAAGATCTTGGCACGCATGTAGAAGGGGTCGACTATCACGATGTCCGGGGTCTTGTCGCGAATGATCCGCATCTCCATACTCAGCGAAAATAGCCGAACGAAGGTGTAGTGCAGCGGATGAAGGTTCAACATAGCGTGGATGTCATCAAACCGCAGGAAGATCGTACCCCCGATGGAGTTATCCACAAAGCCCTTGCCCTCTGGCACCTTGGCCGCGAAAACCGGGTATGCCACATCCTTCTCTCTAAGACGCCGCTTCTCCAAAGAAAGAACACTGTCATGCAGACTCCGCATAGCACCGGTTGCAGCATCGAGCATATTTCTCGGTAGCATCGGCCTACCCGCCAAATGCACCCTCCTCGAGATATCCTCAGGTGAAGGTGGCCCATCCTGAGCACGGATCGTACTCGGTGCCGGCTAGCCCGCACCCTTGTTAGTCTTTCTTTTGCGTGCCTTCTTCTTCTCCTGTAATGGGACCGAGTTCTGCTCACAGACCGCCTTCTTGAGTGTGTTGGGGCTGATCATATTTCGCACCTCGCCTATCTGAGGCTCGGTGAAGTCGGCAGCTGGAGGCGTCTCCTGAGAGCTGAACTGCAGACGACGCCTGTTGCAACTTGGCTTCTCCGCGGTACCAGCTAGATCGCGCACGTCTTTGGTTGGGTTGGGTTCTTGAGAAGGAGGCCCCATGAATTCGCCACCGTACCCATGATCGGCAAAGTACTGATCGACGTTGGCAAATGTATCGTCATCGTCGTCGTTCTGGTCCTGTGCCATATGCATGTTTGGATCCAGTGGCATAGGGATGTCCGGCACCGTTGCGGCGGTCTTGCCATGGGGCCGACTTGGCGCCGGCACGACTGGCGGTGTTGTCTTTGGGGTGGTGTCCCCCGCCCCCAAACAAATCTGGCTCTTCGGCCAAAGCAGGGGCCAGCTCAGGCAGGCGCTGAGGGTCATCACGTCATCATCGTCGGCCCCGACGGGTCGAATCAGAGGAAACAACTCGTTGCAGCCTGGTAGCACCCAAACCAGTTGAACCCTAAACAAGTTGGGTGGCATCTGGGTACCGTGGAACAAGGGGTTGCCCGGTTGAACGATTTTTCCCTTGGCGACATCGACCAACTCGTTGTTCACGAAGTGCAGGAGAGTGCACGGAACGTTGGCGGCGCCCTGCGAAAACATGTAGGGCGTCAGGGATGCCCAGTCAAAGGCAAGGAGATGAAGTCCTCGGCTGAGAGAGGCTTCATTAGTTACCGTGAAGTTGACGGAGGGGCCGCTTGCTGCAGAGGTGCCGGCCGACGTACACCCGGGTGCATTAAGCTCCCATGCCGGCGTTGGAGACACCAATGCCGCCTCCGCCGGAGACACCAATGGCCCCGCCATCGCGTTCTGCGAGTTGCTGGCCGCGAAGCTAGGAATCGGGGGCGGCCCCTGTTGGCCGCCCGCAATCCCCGCACTAATCCCCTGGATCAAGGTAGGCACAATGGCGGTGATCGTCGCTCCGAGTTGTTGTTGCACTTGCTCTTGGACAATCTCCGGAATCCGCGCCACCTGTGCCCTGAGTTCTTGAACCTCGCGCGCCTGGCTTTCCGAGCTGGTCTTTTTCTCCTTTCACCCACCAGTGTTATAGTATGACGACCATTTTGTCGACAAGCCTTTGCCGGCCACACGACCAGCTGACGTCGGCTTACTGAGCTTATCCTTGTTCTTCATTACATTCAACGCCCTATTTAGAGTGGTGTCCCAAGGGTTGCTCTTAGTCGACCCTGCGCTACTGCTTTCAGTCGCCTGTGGAAGGAATGTGAACCATTTAGAAATTTGGCTTCATTAATTAGAATGCAACCATATGGAGCTAATTACGCGGGGGTGTATTCCTTACCAGAACAAGCTCAAGCGCCCTGGTCTTCAGATCCGTGGTAAGCTCCTTTGTTTTCGGGTCCTTCTTGTACCGGGCCCTGACAAAGTTCCCGGTCTGCTTGTCACCGTATTTATCGAAGAGGGGCGGTAGGCCTTGCTCGGCATGGTCTGCCTCCTCCTTGTCCCATATAGGCTCCGCCACTCTGTAACCGCCCGGACCGAGTGTGTGTTCCCCTAAGTTCAGCTCCCGCATTTCTTTCCCCCACTTACTTGATTCGGAGCTTGCGGTGCTCGAGCAATTGATCTTGAAGTCGTTGTAGTCATCTTCGGTGATCGAAGGATTTTTCTCCTTGATCTTCTCATAACTCTCACCTTTCTCGATCATTCTCTTCACATTGCTTTTCCAAGTAGACAGGGCCGTGCTCATCTTCGTGAGGGCAGCATTGTTCACATTATTCATTTTGAGGCTTGTGTTTTCAAATTCAGCGGGGAACTTGTATCGTTCGTGCAGCTTCGTGAAGAGGAGGTTGCGCAAATTCCCTCAGTCAGGATGCCTGAGGTTCTCGGTGTTGATCGAGACGGTGCTCCGGAGAATGCACCCGAGCTGAAGCGAGTACCCCTTGACTATTCGTTTGGGCGCCGTTGGATTCCCGTTGGAGTCCACTTCAGTAACTTCCTCCTTGAGGGTGCGGAGCACGGTCGGGTGCCGGTCCTTCCGTTGCCTCTTCGGTTGGCTGCCATCTGTGCGTGTGCCGCCATCATCAGTGGTGGCATCCTCGGCGGCACCATCAGTGGTGGCATCAGTGGGGTCATCCTCGGCGGTACCATCAGTGGTCTCAGGATCGGTGGGGAAGGCGGCGTCCTCATATAAGTGAGGTTGTTCCTCCATCTCCTGGGACAGCTCCCAGAATGCCTTGACGCCCGAACCCCCGGCCTCATTGTTGTTGGCCATGTTTCTCTCTAAATAGGAACAAAGTTTGGTCAAAAAGTTGGTTATTGTCAAGGAACAAGATCTCTAAGTTGACCAAATAACCTAATTCTCGAGGAATGTCGCCAAAAAGTTGGTTATTGTCAAGGAACAATTGAGAGATGTTTGTGATATTGCCTAGGTGTTTTGGGATAGAACCTGTTAGTGTGTTGTTGCTAAGGTCCAAGTCCACGTTCTTAGGGTAACCTAGTTCTTGAGGGGTGTGTCTAGAAAGTTGGTTGCTGCAAAGATACAAGGTTGTGAGTTTGGGACCTCATCTTTGCAGGCTAATTTTCTAGATTGTAACACTGGGATTTGTGCACAAGCTAAGCTAGCTAAGACAGTAGCTTCCTTGCAACCCACAAAAGACAAAGGAAAAGGGGTGAAAAGGGGGAGATGGTTATCTAGGATGAGCAGGCAACATCTTCCTAACCCCCTTCTTCTTGTCTCCTCTCACTATCTCTCTCACACACATGGCAAGCAAGGGTGTCTGAGTGTGTGAAAAAAATACTAAACTAATCCAACCACTAAAGCAAATTAATTTTTATTTCGGTTGAGAATCGGGCACCTTCTAGGTCAAGAAAATTGGGCATGACCTTTGCTAATTTTCTTGACCTTGGAGTGCCCCATTTCTCAACCGAAACGGAAATTAATCAACGTTTCAGGAGAAAGGGGTCATTTTAGAAGATCACAAGTAGCAGCAGCATCACTTGACAAAATCACAACTAGCAGCAGCAACTCGCAGATAGCAGCAGCAGCATCACTTGACAAGTAGTACAGCAGCAGCAGCATGCATGCACTGGTCCATGGCACAAAGTCCATGACCCAGAACAGAGCACTTTACTAAAAATGAAGAAGAAAAAAGGCATGCATGCACTGGTTGTAGCAAATCATCACTTCTGAATCAAAACACCATGCTGGTGTAGCCATAGGCCCACATTAGTCTAAAATCCCGCTTTATTTTTCACAACAGAAAGGTCAAAACAACAATAAAAAGGAGAGCCCAATCTGGTCTAATTGATCCTTGGAAATTATAGAATGTTCATCTATGCATGGAAAAACAACAATTAGGACAGGGAAATTACTCTGCAGCTAATAGTCTTTAAGCATTGAAACACAGCTAAGGTTACAACCCAGAAGTGATGGTTAACACTTCTAATAAACATGGCAATTTTAAATTATGACACACAATGCCATAATTAATCAAGAGTTACTACTACAGTACTCATGTACTCCATCTTATAGAGTTACTCCATCACAGCAACAACAACCTTGCAGATCAAAAATGATTTGTGTAATCTGGTTGGTACTCTTACAGTTGCATAAATTGAAAAAAATTTGATCTGTGTGATCTGGGTTACAGTATCAGCAACCTTGCATTTCATTTTATACAAAATTGTACTCCATCACCAAATTCATTGATGTTTCTAAGCAAAATTCACAAGTTCAGAAGATCACAAGTTCACAAGATCTACAGTAGCAGCAGCATCACAAGTTGACAAAATTCAGTGGACTTAGAAGTTAGAGCTAGAGCAGCATCACTAGAGTGCAACTACAAGAACAAGCACCGGCATCACTTAAGCAGCAGCAGCAACAACATCGAGCAGATTACACATCGTGGGTCACTAGAGCGGATTAAGTGATGACAGCCTACTCCTCGGATCTTTGGACAAGTAGCTGACCACCACCAGATGGAGTGGTCACTAGAGAAGATTACACATCACAAACAGGAACTCACTAGAGCAGATTACACATCCAAGCATCACTTAAGCTGTACTCCCGACGAACCGAAGGGGAAAGGGAGGGGATCGACAGAGGAGCTCACCGTCACCTGCAGGTGAGCAAAGCGGGCTCGGGGGAGAGCTCGCCAGAGCGAATTGTCGACGGAGTCCGCCGGGCCGAAGAGGAAGCCGGTGGCGGGGAAGGTGTCGCGGGGGCGTCCGGAGTCCTGCGGCTTGTCCGGGGAGACGTAGTCGAGGGAGGTTTAGTGCTTGGGCACGTCAGTGTGGCATGAGGTCGACGGTTGCCATGGTGGTGCGAGGTGGCCGACGACGGGCGCGTCGTGCGCGGGTTGCCGATGCGGATCTGGGGGAGAGGAGAAGGCAAGAGGGCGAGGGGAAGGGCGAGGGGAAGCGCGAGGGGGCAAGTGGGGAGGCAGCGAGGGCGGTGGGGGTTGGTGGCGACGGGGGCGGCTGGGGCACGGGGACGACGCAGTGAGGGGACAGAGACAGAGGGGAGAGAAAGAGGATGGCGTGGGCGCTGACCTTTTTTGTTACTAATGGCACAATACTAATGGCGCACCACCCCTCGGTGCGCCATAAGTACATCCATACTAATGGCGCACCCCACTGTGGTGCGCCATTAGTATTTTTTTTGTTTCTACTCGAGCCAACAGGTTATCTTCCACCTGACCTAATCCACACCAAGTTTCCTCTACTAGCTTGACTAGTCAGCAGCCAGTTCTCACACTAGGAAGTCCTAGGTTCGATTCCCAGGCTCCACAATTTTTTTATGCATTTAAAATGTTGTTTGATACTTATTTGTGTTTAAATATGTTCAAACTTGTTTAAATCATAACAGTAATATTTTTTTATAAGACAGTAATAATTTTTAAAAAAATATCATCAAACAGTAATGCCGGTGGAGCGGGGGAGGGTGCGCGGGGTGTGGGGGGTCGGCGGCGGCGGTTGAGTAGGGGAATCGAGGGTGCGGGGGGTTGGCGGCGGCGGCCGGTGGACCGGGGGGTGCTCGGCGGCGAGGGGGACCAGATCTGGCGAGGTGGGATAGCGATCGAGATGGAGGGGGATCGAGATCGAGTGTCCATGAAATTTAAAAATATTCATGATAGTTCAATCGATCTTAGCTAGCTATCTGTTCACAATCTTCTTGCCCTTCTTTTTCGCAAATGGAGTTCTTCTGTGGAACGGGCGTCCTTTAGGTAGGGTGGTCCTGCTTCTTCTTCTGGTGTATGCTGCTACTTCATCATCGTCGTCATGTTCGATCCTCGGGTCGCCGTACTTGTCGAAGTCTTGCTCATTCGCTACTCCATCCATTCCGATGATCTTCCTTTTGCCTCTCCTCACGACAACACGACTGGGCTTTGACGGGTCGGTAATGAAGAAGCATTGGTCCACTTGGGAAGCCAGTACCCATGGCTCATTTTTCGCGGTGACATTTGCGCCCGCGGTCTTGGATTTGGCTTCGGGTATAACCATGGTGGTGAAATACCGGTCTTCTTTTAGGACGCTCTTGGCCCATCTGACACGGAACATCGGGACCTTCTCTCCAGCGTAGCTCAGCTCCCAGATCTCCTCGATCCTTCCATAGTATCTGTCCTTGTCGTTACCAGTGTAGGATTCCATCGTTACCCCGGAGTTCTGATAACCATCGCTCTTCATGTCCTTGGCCTCGGTGTAGAATGTGTAGCCGTTGATATCGTACGCCTCATAGGTCATGAGGTTGTGCTCGGCGCCCTGTGACAAGGCGAATATGAGTTGTTCTTCCGCGGAAGAATCCTCATGTAAAGGGTACGACAGAAGCTTCTGCTTGAACCAACGCGTGAAACATGAGTTGTGCTCTTTGAGTATATCTCCGTCCGTCCTCTGTTGGCCTCGGTCATTGTACGTCTTCTTAATAAAGGTTTTGTGCTGTACCACCCAAGGATCGACCACGTCTATGTGTTGTAGCGCGACTAGGTTTGCTCTTTCAAAGTCGGCGAGTCAACCCTCGAAGTTGACATGCATTTCGCGACGACCCTCACGGTGACCCCATCCAGCGAGCCTGCCGAGGTGCCTGTTGACGGGAAGACCAACGGGGTTCTCGATGCCTAGATAATTCGTGCAGTAGGAGATGCACTCGTCGGTTAGAAAGCCCCTGGCTATGCTTCCCTCAGGACGTGACATGTTGTGAACGTATCCTTTAATGACACCATTCATCCTTTCGAACGGCATCATGCTGTGCAGGAACGTCGGCCCGAGTTGGATGATATCGTCCATGATATGGACCAGCAGATGCACCATAACGTCGAAGAATGCGGGCGGGAAGTACATCTCAAGCTCGCATAGTATCACCATGATCTCTTCCTGTAGCCTTCTGAGTTGCCTCACGCCAACATACTTCCGAGAGATGATGTCGAAAAAGTTGCATAGGCCAAATAGGGTTTCACGGACGTGCGCGTCCATGATCCCACGGATTGCAACTGGAAGTATCTGCGTCATCAGCACGTGACAGTCGTGAGACTTCATCCCGCCGAACTTCAGCTTCGCTGGGTCTAGGTATCTGCTTATCTTCCCCGCATAACCGTAAGGAAGTTTTACTCCTACGAGGCAGGTGAAAAACTGCTCGATCTCCTCCTGACTTAGAGTGAAGCATGCGGGAGGGTAGTCATTTTCGGTCTTCTTGGCCTTTTTGCCTTTGTGAGGACTTTCCGTGTCCTGCTTCGCCTCATCATCATCATCATCATCATCATCATCATATATAGCGTGAAGCTCCTGCCTGATGCCCATTGATTTCAAGTCTGCCCTTGCTTTCGGCCCATCTTTGGTCCTCTCTGGCATGTTGAGCAGGGTACCAAGCAGACTCTCGCACACGTTCTTCGTGATATGCATGACATCAAGGCTGTGAGGCACACGGTGGATCTTCCAGTACGGCAAGTCCCAGAAAACAGACCTCGTTTTCCATACCTTCAGCAGCGGCTCTGGCACCTTTCGCTTCTTTCCCGGCTCTGGCGCCTTTTGCTTCTTTCCCGGCAGTGGACAGTCTTTCCAATTTTTCAACAGCTCGTCTATTTCCTCGCCGCTCCTTGTACGCGGGCGTCCTCGGGGTTCGGTTTCACCATCGAACAGATACTTGCGTTTTCTCCATGGGTCAACGTCGCGAAGCCACCTTCGATGTCCCGTGAACACGGTTTTCGAAGACCCAGGATCTCTATCTAGCTGGCGATACGTTGGGTCATCCATGCACCTGACGCATCCAAAAAATCCGTGGACCACCTGCCCCGCGACATATCCGTAACCGAGATAGTCGTGCACCGTCGTGAGCAGCGCGGCTCTCATAGGGAAGTATTCTTTCTTTGCGGCGTCCCACGTATTGGCTGGCGTTTTCCACAGCGTGTCAAGCTCCTCTTTCAGCAGCCCCAGATACAGATTGATGTCGTTCCCTGGTTGTTTCGGTCCTTCAATTAGCATACTCATGTGAATGTACTTCCTCTTCATGCACAACCAGGGGGGAAGGTTGTACATCCACACAAACACAGGCCAGGTGCTATGTGTGCTTCTCTGGCTGCCAAACGGATTGACTCCATCTGTGCTCGCGCCCAGCACGATGTTCCTTGGATCATTCCCAAATTCTGGGTCTTCGAAGTTCAACGCTTGCCACTGGCTCGCATCCTTAGGGTGACTCAGCATCTTGTCTTTTTTATCTATCTCTGGATCATTTGCGTCATCTTCTCGCTTCTTCTCCTCCCTATCCGCGTGCCAACGCAGGAGCTTTGCTACCTTAGGGTTCGCGAATTACCGCTGCAGACGAGGAGTGATCGGAAAGTACCACACCACTTTTCGAGGAGCTTTCTTCCTCTTCTTGTATCTAGTGACGCCGCACACCGGACATATGGTAGACTCCGCGTGCTCGTCCCGATAAATGATGCAATTGTTCATGCACACATGGTATTTCACGTGTGGTAAATCCAGAGGACACACGATTTTCTTCGCCTCCTCCAAACTGGTCTGGCACTTGTTCCCCTCGGGAAGACGTTCGTGCTAGAATGACATGTTCTCATCGAAGCATGCGTCGGTCATTTTGTGTTTTACCTTCATCTCCAGAGCCATGAGCGTTACTTTCAGGCGGGTATCCTCGGGCCTGCATCCTTCATACAACGGAGTAACCGCGTCTAACTCAAGTTGATCCATCTTGGCTTTCTCTCGGGCGGCAGCTCTTGCCTTATTCGTCTGCTTGAGAAGCAGCTCTTGAATATGAGGGTCCTGCACCCAGCCCATCGATGGTCCAGCGTCGTCTGCTCCGCCGGCATCATCATCTTCATGATCATGCCCGTCGACTGCTCCGGCATCTTCCTCATCATCATGTCCTACATCTTCTACATGATGACTGTGTACAGCATCACCGTCGTGATCATCTCCTGGGGATTCTTCGTCTTCTCGCCCGCCCGAGCCGCGGTGGTTGTCTTGCTGCCCTTCCTCATTTCTTGCCCGGCCCCCATGGACGACTTCGTAGTCATCTTCATCACCTTGCCACTGATAGCCATCCATGAAACCACGCAAGAGCAGGTGGTCCCGCACCTGCCCGGATTCCGGGTCCGCAATAAGGCTCTTCAGCTTGCATCTTCGACACGGACATCTTATCTCCGTCTCGTTCTTTTGAAGCATCTCGGCCTTCGCGGACCTCAAAAACCTATTCACGATGCCTTCGGTCATCATGCGGACCCTGGTCGCCTGCGGGGTAAAGCAAAACGATATTTTAGAACCAAGAAAAAATTTGGCATGACTTTCCCTAAAAATAGGACCAAAAAGAATGCTTAATGCCAAAATTCTCGCCGAAACGGAAATGAATCAACATTCCGGCAAAATATTGGCAACTATCGAATTTCAAATACCGGTACACCTCCAAACACAAACACATATGCAACACCACAAACATATGAAACACCACGAACATACATAGATCTAGCTAGGCCATAAAAAGTGCATGTGCACATTGTTGTAGGGAGAACAACATAAATATAACTTCCCCCCTTACTTACCTATCAAAACAAGGTAATTTAACCACTTAAATTGAATGAATCTATGGTGGAAATGAGGTGAAAAAGAGGAGGCACCCGAGACAAGGAGGAGGTGGAGAGAATGAAGTGGGGAGAAAGTGAGTGTGGGTAGGAGAGGTTGTCCAAAATATCTTGTTGCTGCCCACTTACTAATGGCGCACCAACTCTAAATGCGCCACTAGTAATCCAGGTTACTAATGGCGCACCTCCTGGTGGTGCGCCATTAGTAGTTTTGCAAAAAAAATACTAATGGCGCACTGTCCCACAGTGCGCCATTACTAGTTTAAACTAGCAATGGCGCACGGTGGAACAGTGCGCCATTAGTAGTTTTGCAAAAAGGGAATAAAAAATATAATAAAAAACAACATTGGTGGCGCACTTTCCGGCTGGTGCGCCACTACTAGTTACAACTAGTAACGGCGCACTGTGTCTGGATGTGCCATTAGTATGTTTGGACAGGCGCACTAGTTAAAACTTTTTTTTGATACTAATGGCGCACCCGGGGCCAGGTGCGCCATTAGTAGTTTCAACTCTAATGGCGTATCAGTAGGTGGTGCGCCATTAGTATATACTAATGGCCCACCGCTTGTCTGGTGCGCCATTAGTATCAATCCCATCTATAGCCCTTTTTCTAGTAGTGCGTGCTTATGGAAAAGAACTTGCATGACATATTTTGTCCTACCATTACTAGAGATTAGGTCAATAACGACGAACAATTGAAAACTCTCGGTTGTTATTGGTATTATGATTCAGTCCCACCTCCAAATTAGCCCCGTGACTCCCCCCACGACAATATAGATCTGGTGTCGTTGTTTTGTTCTGTTTAGAGTGTAAATTGCGTGTCATCATCTGATGATGAAATGGCGTAGAAAAAGGAATAAGTACTCCGTACTAACAAAAAAGTAAATAATCTACTTATCCTCACAAATCTCTCCCCGCCGCCTCTCTCCCTCTTCCTGCCGTGGCGTCAGCCGCCGCCGGGCCATTCAGCCTCCGCCACCTCCTCTTACTCCTCCCCCACTTCTGATCTTGTATCTCCCTTCCGACCTCGAGCGCAGCAGCTGATCTCGACCGAGTTGGAGGTGATGTCGGCGAGGTTGAAGTTCCCGTCGGCATCCTCTATGGTGGATCTCGTGGGGTGGGCCGCATGTGCTGCTCATCTCGTTGTCGGCGGTGACAGCCATACCCTGCCATGGCGTCGACCTTCCCCTGCCTGGCGTGGTGCTCGCTGGTTTGGATCGTGGCGTTGACGCAGCCGGCTCCTTATCATACATCTCTGCTCAGGGTGCTCCCAGCCTCTGACCATTTTTAGGTGTCGCTCACCCCAACATTGCTACACCACAAGCCTCGCCAGGTCTGCCAAGTGCTTGAGTCCTCAAATACGGATTGAACCTAAGAATTCATCCAGGGGAGCAGCCACCATTTTCGTTTTGGTCTCCAACACTGGCACTCTAGCACCCACCATGTGAAAAAACTTGAAGTTCAGAGTGAATGCAGAGTATGGTCGTTACCTGTTTCCATATCTTCCTGTAGATTACTTTGTGCTGCTTCAATTGTTTGATTTTTTAGAATTATGAAAACAGATTTAGCAAGTCTATATACTTGATCACCATTTTTTTCCTTGTGTTTTTTTGCGCAATACGTTTTGTTCATCTAAAAAAAGGATGCTAACTACACAATATTTCTAACCATCTCACAAGTATTTCATGTATATAATTTGGTAGAACTTGACATGCTGGGTTCTAGATAGTTAAGTTCAATCAGATGGATCAACAATGCAGAACACTATAAAGTGGAATTTTTATTCAACACAATTGATAAGATTAATTTTTTGTATTACATCATTAAGCAATTCATCTGAATTAAACGCATCAAGTACATGTTTTTTATCCTTCATGCAGCATTTTTCCCATTTCTTGAACTGAATAAGTTGTAGCTGAAATGGCAACTTTGTCGAGAGGAGCACTGGGAAATGGTAACATGCTTGAACTGAATCAACATGCTCTGTCCAAAAATTTTCTATGTCACTTTGGTACAATCATCTGTAATCCAATATTACTAGCGCAACTCTCAAACAGATTTGACTCAATTAGGGTAAGTTTGGTTGTAGGCTCCAGCATTATAATCTGAATTTCTGTACTGTTGTACTTATGACATTCTCTTTTTATGAAAACCTATTTTGGACTTGCCATTGTTCATTTCCAAGAATATAAGCCCAATGTGACTCTACTCATCATTTCATTTCAACTAATAGTAGCTACTTGCCTCTGTTGGAATAGGGAGGAAAGGAAAACAAGCCACCGACTATGGACAAACAATTTTCTGAGACTCACAAGAAGGGTACAACCTTTGTTGATTCTATAGCCTCCGCCAAACATGTAAGATTAAATTTAAATGCAATAAATTCTATGATAAATTGCAAGTATATAATATGTACTTACAGATTGAAGTTGATGCAAATAACTTACTGTTGGCACTTCAGGGACACTAGTTCAGTTGAATCCTGGTCTTTTGAATGATGAATTCATGTAGAAATGTGACTCTTGTAAGTAGCGTGATCGTGTAGCTGGCTTTGGTGGTCAAATTAGAGCAAGAGATTTGTGGGGACCGGCATTAAGTAAGGCAGAATTGGTTTCCAAACTTAAAGTTTCCAAGCAAGCGAAAAAGTACTCCAAGAAAAAGGTTCAATTGCATGGTGCAAGTAGCGTCTTATGCCTGGTTGATCTTTGATTGGTAGTTCTCATGAAAGCCATCATGATCAAGTAAGTTGTTCCCATCCATTGATTTTATATGCTTTTATACTGTGTGCCAATTTATTCACAAGGACTGTCTTTCATAAACTACTCAACATTTTGTAGGACTGATGATCCACTGTAAGAGATAGAAGCATCAGGAGGCATTGTATTCACAGAAGAAGAATTATATCCATTCAAACAATGACGGTGTCAATCGATTGAAGATTAATAGATATCATTCTTGCTACTGGTCTCATTTTCCAAATAGATACGAGCAAGTACATTGGTCATATAAGGAGTGTTTTTGACTCAATTTTCTTCAATCATATTTAAATTTAATAATTGTATGTTGGAATTTTGGTATTTCTATTAATAAAAGACGCTATGATCCTTTCAATTCAGATTATTTTGTTTGTATATATCAATGTGGGTGTTAATATTCAAATGTTGGATTCCGCATAAAGTGGTCGCGTAATGGAAAAGTTATATAAGTGGTTCTGAAGGATATCAAAGTGATGAAGTGAGTGATCGGTAATGATACTTTTGTCACCATGATGACATTATTAGCGATAAAGAATATGGTTGTTAATACTACAATTGTGGTCGTTATTGCCTCAGGATTGACGACGACACACCATCATGTCGTTCAAAGTATAACGACCACATACTTTTAACGACGGGGCCTACTACGACCAGCACATTGTGGTCGTTAATGACCTTTAACGACCACAATACACCTTTTAACGACCACATATATCGTCGTTAAAAACAATTTTCCTAGTAGTGTACCCTCCCGTGTCAGTGGTGTCCTATTGGAAACTAAGGGATATTAAGGCCTCCTTTTAATAGAGAACCGGAACAAAGCATTAGCACATAGTGCATACATGAACTCCTCAAACTATGGTCATCACCGGGAGTGGTCCCGATTATTGTCACTTCGGGGTTGCCGGATCATAACACATAGTAGGTGACTATAGACTTGCAAGATAGGATCAAGAACTCACATATATTCATGAAAACATAATAGGTTCAGATCTGAAATCATGGCACTCGGGCCCTAGTGACAAGCATTAAGCATAGCAAAGTCATAGCAACATCAATCTCAGAACATAATGGATACTAGGGATCAAACCCTAACAAAACTAACTCGATTATACGATAAATCTCATCCAACCCATCATCGTCCAGCAAGCCTACGATGGAATTACTCACGCACGGTGGTGGGCATCATGAAATTGTTGATGGAGGATGGTTGATGATGACGACGGCGACGAATCCCCCTCCCGGAGCCCCGAACGGACTCCAGATCAGCCCCCTCGAGAGGTTTTAGGGCTTGGCGGTGGCTCCGTATCATAAAACGCGATCATTTCTTCTCTCTGATTTTTTCTCTCCGAAAGCAAATATATAGAGTTGGAGTTGGCGTCGGAGGGCATCTAGGGGGCCCATGAGGTAGGGGGGCGCGCCCTAGGGGGGTGCCCCCCACCGTCGTGGACAGGGTGTGGGCCCCCTGGTCTTCATCTTTGGCGAGGATTTTTTTTATTTTTTTCTAAGATGTTCCGTGGAGTTTCAGGTCATTCCGAGAATATTTGTTTTCTGCACATAGAACAACACCATGGCAATTCTGTTGATAACAGCGTCAGTCCGGGTTAGTTCCATTCAAATCATACAAGTTAGAGTCCAAAACAAGGGCAAAAGTGTTTGGAAAAGTAGATACGACGGAGACGTATCAGAAGGGAAAACGCATTTTCGCCCAAGGAAGGATCTGATTACGCTTTTGTTAAGCGAAGACGTACTCCGCAGAGTACGCCTCCACTTAACCAAGTCAACAGGCCGGCCCGGTCAGGGCAGAGAGGCCGACACGCGGGGCCCATGGGTTGGGTCAACGTCGTCTTCGCCTCGCCTGCACTCGCCTGCGGACCAGAAGGAGGTCACCGGCGCGGGGGCTCGTCCGGCCGGCTCCGGCCATCCCCCGCCTCGCTCGACCTATGGGCAAGCTCAGCAAGAGTAGCTGCACCCGTCTGCGGAGAGCACGGGCTCCAGGAAGGACCGAGGCGAGAGGAGCGAGGACATGGCGGACGATGGCGACGGGCACCGACAGGGCTCGTGGCCAACAGCCACCAGAGGAGGAGGGAGAGGGAGAGGGTGGCTCCGGGGTGTGGATGGGGGCCTCTACAGGTGGAAACAGGAGGGGAGGAGACCGGGGCTGCTCGGATTTGCCCGGAGCCCGACTGCAGCCATAGCGGAAGAGAGAGGT